>NW_027361732.1:20737500-21105000 GCF_039654945.1 Dendrobates tinctorius | reverse complement strand
AATTGTCTTTCCTCCAAACGAAGAGAATGCCCCCTTGTTCTTGTCACAGTCCTTGGTACAAACAGTTCACTGGAGAGATCTCTGTATTGCCCTCTGATATACTTGTACATATATATTAAGTCTCCCTTAAGTCTTCTCTTTTCTAGAGTAAATAGACCTAATTTTGATAACCTTTCTGGGTATTGTAGTGAACCAACTCCATTTATCATTTTAGTAGCTGGCCTTTGAACCCTTTCAAGTTCAGTAATGTCTTTCTTGAGCACCGGCATCCAAAATTGCACACAATAGTCCAAGTGTGGTCTGACGAGTAATTTGTACAGAGGGAGAAATATGTTTTCATCTCGTGTCCCCAGACCTCTTCTAATGCATCCCATGACCCATTTTTGCTTTGGTGGCAGTTTTCCTGTTAAGTGGGAAAACTTGCTCATAGCAACCAATCACAGCTCAGCTTCTTTTAACCAGCTCTGGTGAAATGAGAGCTGCTTAGTGATTGGTTGCAAGGAAAACCGTTGCTCATAGCAACCAATCACAGCTCAGCTTCTTTTAAACAGCTCTGGTGAAATGAAAGATGCTTCTTGATTGGTTGGTGATACACACATACATACATTCAGTTTTATATATAGACAGATTAAAAGAGCAGCACATGTGCATGAATCTAGGCCATGTGAAAACACAGAAAAACATTAAAACCAATCAATTTAGATTATAATCCTCAAAAATATTCTTTTCAATTTTTTTTTTTAAAACTTACAGTAATAGATGAAAATGAAGGCTCTTAGTGCACAAATTGGCCAATTCATGTAAGCCCATCAACCATGGCAAGGTGACCTCCCTCTGATGGCCCCTGCTCTACCATACATAGGCTACTTATGGGCCATCAGCCTATAATTTTGGACAAACATGTCACTACAATTTATGAGCAGATTTTTATCTATCATTAAAAAAACATCTACCCATGTTAGATCAGGATAACAAATTGAAAGAAATTCTCAAAAACCCAGTGCTCTTTTCAGCAAGGAAAGCTCCTTCTATAGGCTCCATCCTTTCTCCCAGTCTTTTTTGCAGTAGCCCTAAATCACCTGGAGGTAATTGGCTGAGTACCCAAGGTTTTTTTAAGTGTGGGGCAAATAAATGTAAAGCCTGTTTGCATGCACGTAAAACAGATACGTTCAGTTCCACGCATAACCCTACAATTTTTATTAAGGATTACATGAATTGCAACACTTCATATGTGATATATCAAATTGAATGAACCATTTGCAATCTTCAACACATTGGTTGCACTACATGTCCCCTTAAGGCTATGTGCACACGCTGCAGATTGTAAGCATTTTTGCTGCATTTTTTCACCACGAAAATGCTGCAAAAACCCTGTGAAAACACACAAAAAAAGCAACTAATTGAATTCAATGGCATTCCGCACATGCTGTGTTAATGTTGCGCATTTTTCCACGGCAGAATCGCATCGCGGAAAAATGCGCAGCATGCTCATTCTTTGTGCGGAATCGCAGGAATTCCGCACACATAGGAATGCATTGATCTGCTTACTTTCCGCATGTGGCTATGCCCACCATGCGCAAAGTAAGCGGATCATGTGCGGATGGTACCCAGGGTCTGGAGGAGATTAGACTCTCCTCCAGGCCCTGGGTACCATATCCCTGTTAAAAAGAATTAAAATAAAAAAATTGTGATATTCTCACCTTGCAGCGGCCCCCACAGCCTTCCCAGGCCTCATCGATGCTCCTGGCAAGTCCTGCTCCCAGCAATGCCTTGCGACAATGACCTGTGATGACGTAGCGGTCTCGTGATGCTACATCATTTGGGGTGATCGTCACAAGGCATCGCTGGGAATGGGATTTGCCTGGAGCATCACGAGGATCAGGAAGGCTGCGGGGGCCACCGAAGGTAAGAATATCATGATTTTTTTTTTTTTTTTTAAATCTTTAACATTATATCTTTTACTATTGATGCCGCATAGGCAGCAGCAATATTAAAAAAAAATTGGTCAGACTTGTTAAACACTATGCTTAACAAGTGTGACCAACCTGTCAATCAGTTTTCCAAGCGATGCTACAGTCCACTTGGAAAACGCTAGCATTCTGCAAGCTAATTATGCTTGCAAAATGCTAGTTTTTCACGGGAATTCTGCATGCGCATTTCCCGCGTATTTCCCACGGCAGGGAGTTGCGGAATTGCCTCAGCAATTTCTGCGGCAATTCCGCACATGTGCGCATAGCCTAAAATCCGCATCAGGAGACATCTGTCTGATGCAGTGAATCCAAATGCGATTTCTCCATCTGCGGCTTCTAGGCATTTTACAAATATCCACAAAGACAATATTAATTCCTTCAAATTTAATGCTATTGAAAAAGATTAAAAACCCTATAGGGGTGGGGATCATAAATGGAAATTGTTCAGTAGGGAATCTTATCGTTGATGGTTATATTATGTCTGTAAATAGTATATTTGCATATTTTTTTTCAGCCTTCGATTTGTCTTTAACTGTTTTTAGTTTTTTTTTTCTTTTCTGAAATCATTTGCATATTATGTTAATTGGCTATCCAATGATTTTTTTGCACACCCTATACGTATATCTATTGATAGTATGTTGTAAGATTAGATCTTGACAAAGACTCTCAGTCGAAACGCGTTGATGCAATTGACGTGTTATACACCCGGCTGCAAAAAAATAAATATTTGGGTCTAAATAAATTTTTTTTAAAAAATTGAATGTTAATTTTTTCCTTCCGAATTCTATTAAATACTGTGAAGCACCTGAAGCATTAATAAACTTTTTGAATGTGGTTTTGAGCACATTGGGGTGTATTGTTCTTAAGATGGTGTCACTTTTGAGTATTTTCTGTAATATTGACCCCTTAAAGTCACATCAAACGTGATGTGGTCTCTAAAAAAATAGTTTTGCAAATTTTGTTGGAAAAATGAGAAATAACTGGTCAACTTTTAACCCTTATAAAGAAGACATGTAGGAAATGTTATTTATTAACTCTTTTGTGTGACATAACTCTCTGATGTAAAGGCACAAAATGTTATAGTCTGAAAATTTCAAATTTTCACCAAATTTCTGTTTTTTTTTTTACAAATAAGCACAAGTTATAAGGTCATAAGCAATGCCTGGTTTTCTCCACACATAGCACTTAGAATTATCACCAAAAAGTTCTATCTTCATCTCATCAGACCAGAGAATCTTGTTTCTCATAGTCTGGGCGTTCTTCATGTGTTTTTTAGCAAACTCTATGCAGGCTTTCATTTGTCTTACACTGAGGAGAGGCTTATTTCAGGCCACTCTGCCATAAAGGCCCAACTGGTGGAGGAATGCAGTGATAGTAGACTTTGTGGCACTTTCTCCAATCTCCCTACTGCATCTGTGGAGCTCAGCCACAGTGATCTTGGGGGTTCTTCTTTACCTCTCTCACCATGGCTCTTCTACCATGATTGCTCAGTTTGGCTGGACTGCCAGGTCTAGGAAGACTTCTAGTGGTCCCAAACTTCTTCCATTTAAGGATTATGGAGGCCAATGTGCTCCTAGGAACCGTGAGTACTGCCAAAATTCTTTTGTAACCTCGGCAAGATCTGTGCTTCACCACAATTCTGTCTGAGCTCCTTGGCCAGTTCCTTTGACCTCATTATTCTCATTTGGTCTGACATGCACTGTGAGCTGTGAGGTCTTATCTAGACAGGTATGTGCCTTTCCAAATCAAGTCCTATCAGTTTAATTAAACACAGCTGGACTCCAATGAAGGAGTAGAACCATCTCAAGGAGGATCACAAGGAAATGAACAGCATGTGACTTAAATATGATTGTCTTAGCAAAGGGACTGAATACTTATAACCATGTGACATTTCACTTTTTCTTTTTAAATAAATTTACAAAAAATTTTACTTTTTTCAGTCAAGATGGGGTGCAGAATGTACATTAATGAGGAAAAAAATAACTTCTTTGAATTTACCAAATGGCTGCAATGAAACAAAGAGTGAAAAATTTAAAGGGTTCTGAATACTTTCTGTGCCCACTGTATATTTATGATATCAGGGCATTTGTAGACCAAGTCAAAAATTCTTCTCTTGAGTCTGCCAAGCTACATGTAGTTTGTGCATGGGGGTAAATAATTTGCCAATCTGTGTTAAATTGTTTTCTTCATGTCTTAACATATGTAAAAAGACTAAGGGTATGTTCAGTGAATTTGTTTACATATCTGTGTGAAGCGACATGTGAGGAGTTTGTGAATTTTAGTAATAGTGTCTCAAATTAGGTAGCTGTTGCCATTATTGCAGTGTTCATTAGCAGTTAGATGATGACAGGCAAAATTTATTCCATGAAAAGCATTCCATGACAGAAAAATTTCCTTACCGATTACAGAAATAAATTCTGGATTTTCAAATAAAAGGCTACTCTACCAGGGTATGCAAGAGAAGCCACATTTAAAGTAATGGGTAGATGCAGTTGGATGAACACATAGGTTGGCTGGAATAAATCAGAAATAATAAAGAGGAAAAATGTATTAGTCACAACGCATTTCAATGATGTACCAGTGTCTTTTTCAAGTGAAAAAAAAAACAAATGTCGCCGGTAAAAAGAATCCGGTACGTCGTTGAAACCTGGTGTGAATTAAAAGTCTTTTCCTCATCATAATATCTGAAGAATTGATTCACTTCAGCAGCGCATCTCACCTACGTGTTCATCCAATTGTATCCAATATCTCCTAGAGGATTTATCCACCAGCTATAGGGCAGCAGCAGATATTTTTCTTCATGCCTACATAGGAGTTGTACCTGTCACAACACCACCAGGTGAGTGTAACCAGCCCTCTCCTTCTCTCCTTCTATAAGGTATTACCCTATTGTGCACTCTGTTTCCCACTTCTAGATTTACACATTTATATGCATTTTGCACTCTCTGTAGTTAGGGCAGCTTTGCTCACAATCTCCATAGCACTTCTCTCCATAAAATGGCTGCTAATGGAGGAGCATATGACCAGACATGTACATCAGTGTCTTCCACTTAAAATACCCCCCAAATTGGAAATCTGATTTTCTATTGAAGGAGACTGATGGACTGGTCTGCTTACGTGTTCCTCCATCAACAGCCATGTTATAGACAAAAGTGCTGTGTGGTAAGCGACTAATGTTAAAATAGTAAGAAAAATGTACCTACCCCTTTAAATCACAACATTTTCATTAGTGTTATGGATCCAATCAACTATCTGTATCAGGATGACTGCTTGTTGTCATACTCTAAACCCTAAAAGTCTTACCCAGACATTGAGCTTAGGAAAAGTAAGAATATTGTGAGCTAATTGTTGCCTCAAAGAGACATGTGAGAAGATATTCTGGAGAAAAATCAAGACAGTCTGGAAGAGATCCAAAAATTAAGGCAAGATGTTGATGTTTATTACATCCATTCAGCCAAACCAGAAGAGCTGGAATCCAGTATATTATTATATTCCTTAAATAATACAATGTAATAGCAGCAGGAATTGCATGGGACTGTTAAGATGGTGCCTCAGGTGATATTTGTTATTAAAAGTAAAAAAAAAATAGACATTTTGTAAGTAATATAAAGACTGACACAATTGTAGCTAATAGCATTCTGCTTTCTATTTTTCAGAGAGCCTTCGAAAAATTGAGAGCAATGACCTGAATGCTACTTTTCCATTGCATCAGAAGACTCATGGAGATGTCTTAATAAAACAACAGGTAACTTATTCACATGGCATTTTAGACAAATAAAAATAGTTACTAAGCATGCAGAACAGTAATTTAGAATTGTTAAATGTAGTTTCTAATTATTTTTAACACACTTTTCAAAATAGAGGAACATGGATTGTTTTCTAATTGCTTAATCATTGTGCAAATTAATATTTCAGAAAATTGCTTTAGTTTTGCAAAAAATCAAACTTGTTTTGTTTTATTTGTTCACAGGTGAAATTATCATGACTTACAGTAATTGGCCAATAATTGTGTATGCAGTGGCGGCAGGTGGATTCTAGTGCGCGACAACTGACAGCAACTTCAAATTACTTTATAATGGCAAGAGACTATTAAATATTGGATACACATTTGTTGTACCGAATGTTTATCAGTTATTGCTGAGGAGTGTTCAATACTGGATTGCTAATAAACACATTAATTTCTGTCAAACAGAACAAGACTTTGAGATTTGTTGTTGTTATAAAACATATCCAACTTCTTGTTACAATATACATTACAAGTTCAGGCAAATAAAGTGAAAAGGATAGTAAAAAACAACAAAAAGAATAAAGCTAATTATATCAGACTATTAAAAGATAAATAAAGAATTATTATTAGTGATGATCGAAAAGTGCAATATTCGGATTCTGGAAAATCTGCGCGAATAATTTCTAATAGCTGTGATTCCTACCGAATAACGAATCCAACGCAAGTCAATGGGAAAGCCAAATATTTTTCTTCTGGACCCAGCAAACAAGTCTGGGGGCCTGAGAAAAAAGCTGAAATGGATGGGAAAATGCTAAAACTTAATGGGAACAGCATGGAGAATATGCCTGTATGCCTTTCTGACTCACATATGGTATCTGGGAATAATGTTGTCAGACTATTGCGCCGGTTTTACGGATTTTTAAAAAGCCCTTCCAAACCAAGCCAAAAATTTTCTTTAAGGGAAAAATGCTAAGAAACCTTATTTCATTTATAATTACATGTATATAATGCAAAGTAAAAAAAAAAATGTATACCTACCAATTAGCATGTGTTCACACGGAGCATTTTGGCTTTATGTCTTTACTTTAACATTTGTGAGGGCCCTCACTCCTACATTTGGAAGGACCCTATACGCTATTTTTTAGAAAAATAGAAAAGTATGATTTTTTTTTAAATCAGCTTGCTGACACACTCTAAATGCAGAGTAATGAAGATTATTGCCCCTGCTAAATTGTCTGTACTCGAATACCCGAATTGCGACACCCGCACAACTGCTAAAGATATGTTATTTTTTAGACTAATAGAAAATTATGATTGTTTTCAAATCGGCTTACTGAGACACTCCAAATGTGGAGTAATGAAGATTATTGCCCCTGTTAAGTTGTCACATAAGATTATCTGTAATAAGATTGCGTCAGTCACACAACTGCTAGCTAAAGATATAAAGATACTCTATTTTTTAGAACAATAGAAAATTATAATTTTTGTTAAATCAGCTTGTTAACACACTCCAAGTGCGGAGTAATGAAAATGACTGCCCCTGCTAAATTGTCATGTACGATTATGTCTAACTGAATTGCTCCAGTCGCACAACTACTAGACAAATATTAGGTATTTTAAGCGGAAAATAGAAGAGAGCTTGCAATGATCAGAACACCCACCCTCCCTCCCTTTCCTTAAATCCCAACCTAACAAACAAAAAATTAATCTTAACAGTCTTCAGCTCTTAAAAGAGTTTTTTGGAATAAATAACACTCGCTATAACTTTCTATCACTGTCCATATGATCCTTTCACTCTCCCTACATTCACACTACCCTCTCACTATGCTGTTTCCGGAAGTAATGTGCGCAAGATGGCACCGGCAGCGTTTAAATAGTCTCTATGATGCTGGACAGCCAGCCAATCACAGTAATGCCTCACCAAAGATGGGGCTGGCAATTACCACAATTGGCAAGCCAGCCCAGCATGTTAATTGGCTATAAATAAAGCGCCAAACATGCTGGGTGGGTCACTTGAATATACCGAGGCAAATACCTGGTTACCGTATTTTTCGGATTATAAGACGCACTTTTGTTCCCCCAAATTTTGGGGGGAAAGTGGGGGGTGCGTCTTAAAATGCGAATCTGTGTCTTGCTGTGTTATAGAGTGGGGGGGCAGCTCTGGCGTGGTGTCAGGGAGCTGGGGTGGACTGGCTGTGGGCTGCAGAGACAGTGGGAGGTCCTGTGCTCCCGCTCATTAGGCTCGTGTAATATTAACTGCACCTGCTGTCCATCTTCTCAGTGCTGAAGCAGCACTGAGTGGGTAGACAGGGGAGCGGTGCATATTACATGTACCTGCACTTTCCCCCATCACTATACTCACCCACCAGTGATCGTTCTGCTCCCAGCTCCCCCGTGGCTTTCCTGTGTCTGCTGAGATACTCCTCCTGCAGGTCATGCAGCAGTAGATGTTCATTGCTTCAGGACCATCCATCTTGTGACCAATAGGACCTGCAGTCACGTGAATCCCAGTGTGCACTGCGAGTCATGTGACCGTGTGGGCTGTGTGCCAGCAGGGGGGAATATAGGGACGGGGGGACAATGTGTGCCAGCAGGGGGAATATATGGATGGGGGACAATGTGTGCCAGCAGGGGGGATTATATGAGCGAGGGGTCATGTGTGCCAGCAGGGGAGAATATAGGGATGGGGGGACAATGTGTGCCAGCAAGGGGGAATATAGGGACGGGGGCCGCATGAATGCAGCAGGGGGAATATAGGGATAAGGGGACAATATGTGCCAGCAGGGGGAATATAGGGATGGGGGCTGTGTGAATGCCAGCAGGGAGAATATAGGGATGCGGGGACTGTGTGCGTACCAGCAGGGAGGCATATCGAGAGAGGGGGGCCATGTGTGTGTCAGCAGGGGGGCATATAGAGAGAGGGGGGCCATGTGAGTGCCAGCAGGTGGTTATTTTGTGACCGACCAGGGGGTCATATCCAGGATGAGATGGGGGGCTATGTGCCAGCACAAGGGGGCAATGTGCCAGGATGGGAGTTATATAGATACCAGGATGAGGGACATGTACGGTATATGATTTGAAAGACTGACACTGGCTTTATAAGACACACCTCCATTTAACATAAAAAAATTTTTTTCTCTTTTTCTTCACCAAATTTGGGGGGGTGTCTTATAATCAGGTGCATCTTATAAAGCGAAAAATACAGTACTCGCTGAGTAATGAATAGCTCAAAATCCGTACTTTTCATGTGAGTAATGAATAGTGCCGAATGTACTCACTCATCACTAATTATTATTAGTGATGAGCGAGCATGCTCGCCACTACTCGGTGCTCTCCAAGTTATTGACACCAGTTTTCTTAAAAAAAAAATAGTTATCTACAGGCCAGATATTTTAAACTGGGGTTTGTCTGTCATATGGATCATATATCATTGCACTCCAAATTCAGCCATTTTTAGTGAACGTGGAAAATATTGTTCTCCGTTTAAAATGGGCAAGGTGCATGGCAAAAGACGGGTAAATGGACATGATTGTGATGGTGCAAGCAGAGGCCAAGGCTGGACCATGGGCAAGCTGAAATTGTGCCACAAAATACACCCACATCTTCTTACTCGACCTTCCTGTCCCAATTACTAGAATACCGCAGCAGCACATCACTATTGAACCCCGAGCAGTGTCAAAAGGTTGTTGGTTGGATAGCGGATAATGCTTCCAGTCACTTTGCCACCACCACCTCCCTGTCTTCCATGCAGTCAAGTCTGAGTGGCTGTAAGTCTGTACCGCATATTCTTCACTCTGATCTTCCATCCTCAAACCATGCTGAGTGCCCAGAGACAACTGATCCCACAGTTGGACACACCGTAGAGCTGCTCACTAGTGATGGGCAAGCACTAAAATGCTTTGGTGCTCAACCCGAGCAATGAGCCCAATGTAAGACTATGGGAAACTCGATCATTTTTGCGGTAGCCCCCCCAGGGGTCTTTAGAGGGTCTAAAAACTGTGGAAATCGATGGGAACAGTGCTCAAATGACATGGGAATATCATGACGCAGACCCCATTTCTGACTCCTAGGTCACTGCTGTGAACAATGTTGTCAGAGTGTTGCGCTACTTTTACAGGTGCACTATAAAGCATATAAAAACGAAACCAAAATAGATTTTCCTGGGAAATATGTTAAGGAACATCCTTTCCAGGATAATGATTTGTATAAAAGGCAAAATAAATAAACAAAAACAAAAATGCTCCTCCACCACATGGGCTATGTTCACACAAAGCATTTTTGATGCATTTTTCAACTTTAGCCTTGCTTTCAACCAAGACAAAGGCATTGACTGTGACGAGCATGGTGGTAGCAGGTCTCCTATAGACTTAAAGATGCTGTGCGGCTAGCCAATCACTGTCATACCTCAACAAAGATGGCTGCGGCATTACAGTGCATGGCAGACAATCCATGCATGTTGATTGGCGCTCTTAAGAGCGCCAAACTTTCAAGGCGGAGACCCAAGCTCCCGCCGAATATTCCCGGAAATGCTCAGCATTCGCCGAGTACCACGAGTACAGCAGTAATCGGGTGAGTAACAATCATTACCGAGCCTGCTCGCTCATCTACTATATAATCATCTAATTCTGTCTGTCTGTAACGAAAATCTTGTGGCGTTGATTGGTCGCGCCCGGCCGGCCACTACCAATCAGCGCATTCGAACGACATACGCCTCCGTTGGGGGATCTGCGGTGCGGGGAGAGAGACAGAGAGAGAGACTCTAGAATACCACGGACCGCCCCGACACATTAACCCCTGGCACACTGCGATCAAACACGATCACAGTGTACCGGGGGTTTAGGGAAGCATCGGCAGGGAGGGGCTCCCTCTGTGCTTCCCTGAGCCCCCCGGAGCAGCGCGATGTGCTGCGCTGCTCCAGGGGTCTCCTTCCCTGCAGGTCCTCGGATCCAATATGGTGGCGGGGACCTTTGGGGGCCTGCAGGGAGCCGGCTTCCTCAGTGCCTGCAAAGAGCAGGCATGCGGAAGCCGCTTGCACTGCCTGTGTGAGATCGCTGATCTGTCACAGCAATCTGTGATGTGTCAGATCAGCGATCTCACACATGAGAGTGATGATCCCCCTGGGACAGTATAATAAAGTTTAAAAAAGTGTAAAAATAATTGATAAAAAATCGCTAAATAAATTTAAAAAAAAATTCCCTAATATATTAATATTTTGGAAATAAAAAAAAACAATAAAAGTACATATTTAGTATTGCCGTATCCGTAACGACCTGCCCTATAAAACTGTCCCATTAGTTAACCCCTTTAGCGAACCCCTTAAAAATAAAAATAAAAAACAAAACAAAAAATAATGCTTTATTATCATACCGCCGAACAAAAAGTGCAATAAAGCGCGATCAAAAAGACGGATATAAACAACAATGGTACCGCTGAAAACGTCACCTTGTCACGCAAAAAACGAGCTGCCATACAGTGTCATCAGTGAAAAAATAAAAAAGTTATACCTTGCAGAATAAAGCGATGCAAAAATAATTATTTTTTATATAAAATTGTTTTCATTGCCATAAAAGCGCCAAAACATAAAAAAACATAAATGAGGTATCGCTGTAATCGTACTGGCCTGAAGAATAAAATCGCCTTATCAATTTTACTGCACGCAGAATGGTGTAAACGCACCCCTCAAAAGAAATTCTTGAAATGCTGGTTTTTGTTCATTCTGAGTCCCAAAAATCAGAATAAAAATCGATCAAAAAAGTCACATGTCCGAAAATGGTACCATTAAAAATGTCAACTTGTCCCACAAAAAATGAGACCTCACATGACTCGGTGGGTCAAAATATGGAAAAATTATAGCTCTCAAAATGTGGTGATGCAAAAACTATTTTTACAATAAAGAGCGTCTTTTAGCATATGACAGCTGCCAAACATAAAAACCCGCTATAAGTAGTAAATCAAACCCCCCTTTATCACCCCCTTAGGGAAAAATAATAAAATTAAAAAAATGTATTTATTTCCATTTTCCCATTATGGCTAGGGTTAGGGCTAGGGTTAGGGCTGAGATTAGGGTTAGGGTGTATTGGGGTTAGGGTTGGAGTTAGAATTGGGGGGTTTCCACTGTTTGGGCATATCAGGTGCTCTCCAAATGCAACATGGCATCTGATCTCAATTCCAGCCACTTCAGCGTTGAAAAAGTCAAATGGTGCTCCTTCCCTGCCAAGCTCTGTCATGCGCCCAAACAGTGTTTTACCCCCACAAATGGGGTATCAGCCTACTAAGGACAAATTGCAAAACAACTTTTGGGGTCCAATTTCTCCTGTTACTCTTAGGAAAATAAAAAATTGTGGGCAAAAATATCATTTTTGTGGAAAAAAATATGATTTTTTTATTTTCATGCCCGGGCGTTATAAATTTCTGTGAAGTACTTGGGGGTTCAAAGTGCTTCCCACACATCTAGATAAGTTCCTTGGGGTACAATTTCCAAAATGGGGTCACTTGTGGGGGGGTTTCCACTGTTAGGGTACAACAGGGGCTCTCCAAATGTAACATGGCATCCAATCTGAATTCCAGCCAATTTTGCATTGAAAAAGTCAAACGGCGCTCCTTCCCTTGTGAGCTCTGCCATGCGCCGAAACAGTGGTTCCCCCCACATATGAGGCATCAGCGTACTCAGGACAAATTGCACAATACCTTTTGCAGTCCAATTTCTCCTGTTACCCTTGGTAAAATAAAAAAATTGGACCTGAAGTAAATTTTTTGTGAAAAAAAGTTAAATGTTCATTTTTTTCAAACATTCAAAAAATTCCTGTGAAGCACCTGAAGGGTTAATAAACTTCTTGAATATGGTTTTGAGCACTTTGAGGGGTGCAGTTTTTAGAATGGTGTCACTTTGGGGTATTTTCTATCATACAGACCCGTCAATAGTGACTTCAAATGTGATGTGATCCTTAAAAATAAAATGGTATTGCAAAAATGAGAAATCGCTGGTCAACTTTTAACCTTTATAATTTCCTAACAAAAAAAAAATTGGTTCCAAAATTGTGCTGATGTAAAGTAAACATATGTGAAATGTTAATTATTAAGTTTTTGTGTGCCATATCACTGTGATTTAAGGGCATAAAAATTCAAATTTGGAAAATTGCAAAATTTTCAAAATTTTCACCAAATTTCCGCTTTTTTCACAAATAAACACAAGTTATTTGAATGAAATTTTACCAATACCATGAAGTACAATATGTCACGAGAAAATATTGTCAGAATCACCGGGATCCATGGAAGCATTTCAGAGTTATTCTCATAAAGGGACAGTGGTCAGAATTGTAAAATATTGGCCCGGTCATGAACGTGCAAACCACCCTTGGGGGTTAAGGGGTTAAATGTTAAAAAGATGAGACTGATTTTGTAATGAAGACAAATGTGAATTTTGCCCACGTTTGTGGACATGTTCATCTGTTTTCTTTTTTATCATCAAATAAAAAATGCTGTTAAAAAAAATGGGATTGCATGATTTGATGCATCTAATTCAACAGAGCATGCCACTTAATGAATTTGGATCATCTCTGACCTGGCATGTGCCTCCACCAGCATTGTACTCTAGTCAGCATTCTGGAATAAGTTACACATGACTTTTCATGAATTTAGGCTGCATTACCAGACTATGAGGAGTGAGTGTTGTATGCATGTATGAATGTCTCTGATGAATGATTCATTAAGAAACCCCTACCGTTGGTACGCATGTGTTGTGCAGCCTCGCCTGTTAAGTGCCCAGACTTAGGTGTAGGTAGAGGCAGAGTCTGAGACTGGCATCAGTGTCCACCGGTGGCTCTGCACCCCACGGTGCATGTGCTCGACACTCCACCATAGTCAGCGTCTATAGTGGCATCCGCAGGTGCGACGCTGCATGCTTAGAAGGTCTAGAGTGACTCTCACCACGAGTCCTTGGGGCAGAGTTCTGTGACTGCATTCTGTGCGCTCCGTTGCCGAGCTCTGTGAGCTACACAGGCTCCGGCATTTATGTTCCGCGGTAGTGCGGCTCTGTGAGGTAACAGAGTTTGAACACACCGGGTGATGTTAACCTGCGTGTGTTCTTCCTTTATACCGCCATATAGTGTCCGCCATTACCTAGCAGCAGCATGCCACCTTTGCATGGTGGACCCCTGGTTGCGATTGCAATTTCTCAACCCTAACAGAAACGACATAAAGTCACAGTATTTTTGCTCAACCTAGAGACGTACAAACATGTTTCAATTTATTATGGTGTTTGCTCCAGAATGCTAGCGTAAACACCTTATTGAACTAGTCCCTGTATATCTATTCTCTATCAAGACAAACCTTTTTGAAGTACAATATTTCATAAATTTCAGGTTACAAATATGTTCACCTTTTACTTTCTGCAAATGTCATTAAAGTGGTTGTCCACTTTGGAAGCAATATTTTTGTTTACTTAAATTCATTTTTTTGTGAATGCAGGTGCTAAAAATTTACTTTTTGCAGTTGTGTTTCATTAACAATTTTACAAGCTTTGGCTTTCACGGCCTCTTTGATTCCTTGGACATTCAACTTTGATGTTATCTGTTAGCATAAATAAAATTAAAGGAGATGAACAAAATTGCTAACAAAATACAATTGAAAAAATCTTTTTTGCACTACTTCCATACATTTGATGATAATGCTTTACCGGTTTGAGTATGTTATACTGGCCACATCATGGAATTGAGGGTTCAGAGCTGAGTAATTCATAGTTTTGATTTTTTTTAATTTCTCCTTTCCATTGCTGGGATATTATCTTGTAACGTTTAGGTTATAATTTATGTTATAACTGACATTTGACCAATCATAAAAGGGAATCAACATATACGGGGGAAAAAACATGCCATTAAAGCACCATTTCAGTTATGGAATAAAAAACCAATGGAATTATGCTTTAAAATAGCTTAGACTTCTGAATGGGACATATCATGACTGACTGTCTTCTTTTAACACTAGTCTTAGCTGAGAGATGAGTGCAATTACTGACACCTTTAAGCATTAATCTTTGGGCAGACTGCGTGATTAGAGGGGCAGTACAGATCATCTTGCAGCATTGTGAGGGCAGAGCCACTATACGAGTTTGCAATACAATACAGCTAAACTCTTCTGTACTGTCAGCCACTCAGATTGCAAAAACAAAATGTCAAAGATGTCAGTAATTACACTCATCTCTGCTGTACTCATGGAAACTTATAAACCCTCTGCAGTGACATTAGAACTGTCTGCAGTTACATGTCTTACTCTGTGAAAGTATTGTGGTTTTGTGCTTTTTTTGACTCTATGCTGAAGCCTACGTATGATTGGTCAATCACATGCAGGGCAATAGCACAATCCCCGAAAGACAAGACTCTGGTAACACAAAGTTGAACTATAACATAAATTATAGCCTAACCTTTACCAACTAATATCTCTGCTTAGAAAGAAGAAATTAAAAAATAAAAACTACCTTTCACTCAACTCTACAGCCACTATTCCATGATATGGTCTGCTTATCATGATTAAACTGATAATACAACGTATTTAAGTAAAATTAGCTGACATTATTTAAGGTTTCTCATGATACATATTCAATATAATAACGATGCATGCGAAGCAAAACCATTGACAGGTTGCAGTTTATTATAATACAGGGTAGATACTAGAAATGAGCAAATCTTTAATCATTTAAAATTGCCAGCTTCATTACATTTTTCCCCCATTTTTTTAGTGAATTGATTAAACACAGATTCCAAAAACTGCCTAGTCTCCAATTACTTAGAAAAGATATCTTTAACACTCTTAAGTTTTGCAGGACTGTATTAAACCCCTTTCAAGCTCTTTAACACAAACACAGCCTTAGACATGTCCAAGTGACCTCAATCATATATAGTTATGGGTAAATGGTGGATGTTAACTGGTGGTAACTAATAGCCTGTTTAATAACGCACTGCACTAACAGCGCAGGGTAATGGCGTAAACATGGTCACTGCATTGGCGGCCGTGGTTACAAGGAGCAATCAGGCATATAGGGGACATCTGATTAATCTACAAGCTCATTAGTTAGTAGTGGTTACTTAAATACTCTATCTGGTCAGTACCCAACCACCCTTGGATGAAGCATTTCAGTGTGAAACATGCATCGGGTGTGGTGGGTCTTGTCTCCAGGTAATTATATCTTTCCTTGTTCTTGGCTCACATGGTAGGCACTCATTTGTGCCACATCCTTGAACACCTATCTACTTATATATAGACTAGATGGATGCCCGATGCTATTGCATCAGGAGGGTAGTAATATCACAAAGGGGCAGGCTTTGTAGTGTTGAGAATCCCATCATGTGCTCACCAACCTATCCACTCTCTCTTTCCCCATGTGCTGACTTCTCCCGTCCGTGCTCTCTTCTTTGACCTGTCTACCCCATGTGCTATCCCCCTCGTCTGCTGTCTCTCTCCTTCCTGTGCTGTGTCTTCCCCTCATGTGTTGTCCCTTTGAGCTGTTTCCCCCTGTGCTCTGTCTCTCTCACCCCTATGTCTGATCATGTACAGAACATACCACAGCTCCTGGGGTTGGGAGGAAGTAGAAGACAATAGTGACATTACAGCAGGAGATCACAGAGGATACATTTTGTGATGTAAAATATTGTTTAAAAGCAGTCAGTGAAATATTTTAGCTCACAAAATGAATCCTCTGTGATCCTCTGCTGTAATGTCAGTATTGTCTTTTGCTTCCTCCCCTGCCCAGGAGAAGTGGTATGCTCCATACACGGTCAGACAGAGAAATTTTTTAAAATTAACTTTCATTTGTGGGAAAACCCCTTTAATGTGACCGGCTTTCTCTGCCTGTAGACTCGTTGATCATCTGCTGCCAGGATCAGCCGAATGATTCACTGTGCCTGCGCAGAATTCACGCAGGCACAGTGCAATGGTGTTCCGCTGGTGGTTCTGCACAAGAGGCTATGTGAGTGTGTGAGTGTGTGAGAGTGTGTGAGTGAGTGTGAGAGTGTGAGTGTGTGTGAGTGAGTTTGAGTGTTTGAGTGTGTGTGAGTTTGAGTGTGTGAGAGTGTGAGAGTGGTGCGTAGAGCATATAGTGTGTGTGTGGAGCGACTGTGTTCCGCTGGTGGTACCGCGCAATAGGTTGGAACCAGCTGTAGTTTCCAAATTGAGACACCCCTCACTTGGGTGTCCCAATATGGCAGTTGGTGAACTTCCTCCGCTTGTAATTCTGGGATACGATGACACCTGGACAGAACAGGAAATGAAAACATTACAAAGCAATTATATAAATAGATATTACTTTGCCGCTGCAACTTTGCCTCTATATACATGGTGTCTTGACTGTGGCTCCCCCAACTGCTTATATGTATTATATATTTGTCATATACATAGGAAATATTCCTTTAATTTTTTTGCTGTGTTTGCACAATGGAATTTTTGTACATTTGGTGAGCATTGTATTATTATAGGCATAATTATGTACCTTGGTGATTCATTATGATATGATTGTATTAGCTTAACTCATTTTACAAGGAGACTCCTAACGCCAAGGGTAACCATTATCTGGGTGTACCAGCCTGTTTGTCTGTACCAGTGGTGTATCTTTTCCTCACTTTTTATCTTGTTTTTATACTATGTTCCAAATAAAATCAATTATATTTTTATTGCTACTTGACCGTGGGCAAAGCGCCTCTTTTTAGGAATTTTCTTAATCTTTTTGCTTTATGGTCACATATTTATGGAGGATAATTTTGGTGTTTCTCTTTCAGAAGCAGCAAGAGACTTATTGAATAAATGAAGAGACTATAACTTTTTATCGATTCTTCAAAAAATGTAATCTTTTTGGTCAGCTGTTTGGAAAGAGAAAAATAGATGTTTTGTTTTTACACAGCTGTCTAAAATGTATTACTGTTTTGGGATCAGCAACAGGTTTGTAGCTTGAAAAGAGTAAAATCTATGTTTTTTAACAAGCTGTCAATAAATTATCCTTATATTGGGATCAGCAACAGGTTTGCTGTTTGAGAAATTAAGAAGCATTGGCTTTTTAATAAGCCAAGCAAAATGATGCCTTTTGATGGGAGCTGTAACAGTTTTGCTGACATTTTGTTTAGATATTGTGCTGATTTTAATGCCTTATCTGAAGCTAGAAAAAAATTCCCTCACTTTGTTTCTATAGTAAGTGTCTAAAAGCATGGATATCCAATATCATTCCATCACCTGATACAGAGATGACCGCTGAAGAAGCAAGGTTGCCGCTGGAAAATCTTTTAGCCAGGAATTGGTTCAACTCTTTTTTTGCTGATGCTTCAACCCTCCTTTCCTTTTGACAATACCTCCTTGTTACTCATGATGACTCCCAGGTCTTGTCCATTACACTATCATCAACATCATCCTTGACTCAGCTGAGGTCTCTCTGTAGTCCCAGTGAGAGAAATGTCCTGAGCTCCATACCCCAGCTCATTCTTTTCTTTACTCTATATTTGACCTTCCTCAAAGTGCCACTGCTACTAATCCAACCAGGCATTTGAGACATGTCCTTCACCTCATTTGCCCTATTTCATCCAAGTCCAAACACTGACTTTTCATTTCATGTAATACATCAACTGGAAGAATTTTTGATGTAGTATATTTTTCTGCATACCCCGAGTGAGGAAACTAGGTAGGAGAAGAGACATAGGTGACATAAAAAGAATAGAAAGTCAACTCTAAATCAACAATGGTCAGCAAAAGGCTGTAGTACTGTTGTGGGGTGTCGATAGATTAATTTCAACTAATGAACATTAGTTAAAAACATTATGTATCTATTTTTCTCAATTTTTATGAAATACTTCCCCCTGCCCCAAAAAGTGTAAAGAAGGAATGTTATGTACATGGTACACCCAAGAAACAGCAACAGTGGTTGTGCTGAACAGACAGTCGTTTTGTGACACAAACACTTCATGAGGTTGACAGTTACATCATTACATTTCTGTCTTTGTGTTTTTCAGGTAGTTACAGAAGTTTTTTTTCAGCATAATTGGTAATAAATTGATTTAACATGAAGAATGAAAAAAGGTTAATTGAAATGCACCATCAGCAATATAGCCACTGTGATCAATCATATCCAGTTCTATCTTTATCTATTAATTAAATCTCTGTTATTCTCTTTTCTCCACATACTATACATAAACCTTTTTTCCCTATTGTGCTACAACACTCACTGTGTGTAAAATTTGTTCTATTTCATGGCTTTCTCAGCCTATTACTATATCTAAGCTGCAAGCTGTGGCACCCTTTCACTATCCAGATTCATCACAAATTGGCTGCTACATTCTCTGCCTTTGCTGTTATATATGCAATGATAGTCCCTCCTAATTGGCTGTGCTATACCATGCGATGTGATAATTAAACAAAAACAATGAACATGAGTATAAGTTGGATTGCATGCAAAGTAGGAGCATGTTCACACTGGCCATTAAACAGACAAAACCCATGACATAAACAAATTGAACATATACTTTACTGAAAGTAAACACATTAAAGAAATAGTGCATGCAAATAACGTTAAGTACTTTCTAAACACCGTTTTTTATTTATTTTTTTTAAAAAAGAGTAAAAGCCATCAAACCAGTGTCAAGGTGTACCAGAATCAGGATGGTCCTAAACTTTAGTATTAAAGCCTTACCATGTGTCAAAGTGATGTTATTGTGGATAAGTGCAGAGAAAGACCGGGACCCGAATGGATAACCAGCAAATAGGACGCTATATAAACGTGATGTCCAGCTCAAAGAAAGGGAGGCCACACCCTTACCTTACCCTGAGTTATTTATATACACTTTTACTATTGCTTATTTACTTACAGCAGGGTATATGATCATTTTGTTTCTGTATTGGGTTTTGTCTGTTTAATGGCCAGTGTGAGCATTCTCCTATTTGGTACGCATACCAATTTAAAATCCAGTTCATTTTTCTCTGTTGAGTATCAGATTTCTGCATTTAGTGCAGGTAAAGGTGCGGCTTCCCATTCTTTGAGCTAGACATAATGTTTACATAGCTTCCCATTTGCTGGATATCCATTCAGGACCCGGTCTTTCCCTGCCCTTATTCACACTGATGTCATTTTGATACATGGTAAGGTTTTAATACCAGTGGTTAGGACCATCCCGATCTTGGTACACCTTGATGCTGGTGATATAGCTTTTACGCTTTTATATAAAAAACCGGTGTTTACTAAGTACGCTACTTTATTTATATACACTATTGCTTTTACGTATTTACTTACATCAGGATATATGTTCAATTTGTTTTTGTCTTGGGTTTCAAATGATGTGATAAGTAAAAGACATTGTGGAGGAGTCTGCCTGGCTGTAACCAAGGTCATGGAAGACTTCTGTAATTAATGCAAGAACAGAAAAGCTAAGGAAACAATCAAAATCAGGTTCTACTTTGTATTTGATGCACATAATAACCCACAATAGTTTACATGTGCCCCCTAAAAGCACAAAAATATACATCTATCCCCCACTAAACAAGGCATCATATAGACATTTTAGAAGAAAAAATAAAACATTGTGGTTTCTGAAATGTGGAGAAACAAAAATGAAAAAAAAAATGGTTATAAAGGCCCTTTCAGGTCTGGATATTAAAATGTTAATACACTCTTGCAGCAGAAGAAGAAGATGTGCTCAATTAAGTTACATGATGTTATAAAAACCTCTCCGAATTTAGCATTGAGGCTTCCTTTTAGATCTACCATAGATTCAAATATTTGGAAGACCATGACATTAAAAGCTATCAATGTAAACTTCAAGGTGTTGACTTGATGACTCTAAACCTTTTAAAGCAAGTTCCTTAGAGATATTTCCAAAATACGTTGTGTGATCCAATTTATTGGAGCAGCCCAGAGGACCTGAATTGTGTAAAGGGAGCATCCAGTAATAGAAAACTCTGACCAGTGGATCATCAGGGGATCAATGTGCATTTCAACATATACACAGCAATTGACTAGAGTTACTGAAACTGTCCAGAGTATTGTGCACACAAATAAAATGACTGTAAAGACAGTGAATAGATAGACAGACAGATAAATAGGACAGCTTTCAGCCTGCAGGTCAACAACTAAGATGTACAAAAATGCAAAATTATAAGCAGCACTCGTATCCTTGAGACGCAAAAGGTGCAAATAGCTTGTGCAAGTAGCTGATGTGTACAATGTCAACATTTCTCTTCGATAGAACCATTATCAAGTGAGTACAAAGAGCTAAAGACTTGTATATATACAGTATATAGGCCTATTGCATTTGCTAATCATTTAAATAAATTAGGTACAGTGTTACTAATATACATTTCATACTATTCAAACAATAAAATATATGACACAATCAGAAGAGTGCAACAGCAAGTATAGGTCATACAAAAATAGTGGAATAAAGGGCATAAACAGTTAATTATTAGGAATATGCTGCCCATGTCAGTACAAAGTGTTTCAGGAAAAGTCGTGTGTGTATGATGAAAAAGAATTGAAGTAGATCCTGGGTCAAGGAAATCACTGGAGGCCGAGGCACCAGACAACTTATGGCTCATGCATGGGACTACGCTGCTCCCTATTAATGGCAAGGGTGAGCTAAGCTTGGGTATATGCTTTCAAGCATATAAGAAAATATTAGTGCCTTCTTTATGAAGGGCTTGTGATGTGAACTAATGGCTGGAATGTGCGTAATAACCAACTCAATAAAGTAGCGCCCTCTATTATTTACAATAATTTAAAGACAGTAGGTTAATGTAAAAAAATGAATATTTGTTAAAAAAATGAAATGAAACTGATTTAGTGATTTTAGAGGGAAAGGTTAGCAATATTAGTAGCAAAGAAACAAGAAATAAACTTTTTCGAGGATACAAAACCACAACATCTGGCAATCCAGGCAGATTAGAAGCCAATTCAACCGGATCAAACCACTCACACATCTATTAGATTGGGAAGCAGGAAGCCCAGGTTGATGTATAAGGAAGAGGAAAATCATATAATGATGGGTAATATATTATTATTTATAACCACAATGGACTTATCGACTATTATTTTACCACTGGGACATACCTGGAAGACAGATTCCTTAAAGTATAAGGGTACCGTTACACCTAGCGATGCACCAGCGATCCCGACCAGCGATATGACGCGGTCAGGATCGCTGATGAATCGCTAGGTGGTCGCTAGTGAGATGCCACTCAGGCAGATCTCACCAGCGACATCGCTGGGGACGGGGATCGCTACTTACCTGTCAGAAGCGGCGATCCTGCGTCCTCCCGCCCGGCTCCACGCGTCACTCGTCGTCACAGCAGGAAGCGCCGCAGGAAGTGGATGACGAGGAATGATCCAGGAGCTTCTCGCGCGATCAGCGATAACCAGCGGGGGAGCGGGTCGGAGGTAAGTTTCACATGTAGCGATATCGCTAGCAATATCGCTGCAACGTCACAAAATTGGTGACTTTACAGCGATATTGCTAGCTATATCGCAGTGTGTAACGGGGGCTTAAGTATATAGTAAATGGATACATGTAGTCCAAAATATTTCCAATACTGGTCAGGATTACTGGCTGAAAAAAGATTGGAAATCTCACACTCCCTAGGCATAAACCCTGACCCATACAAAAAGAGAAAAAAACAAAATAGTAAAATATAAGAAGGGAAAATTTTGAATTTCCTTAAAAAAATAATACAAATAGATTCACAATAAGAAAAAAAACATCTGGTACAACACGAAATCTTGGAATATTCCTGATTTAACCTTCAAGGTCCCCATGGTAAGTCACTAATGATGAACTAATATCAGTGTATGTGAAAAAGAAAATAGATACTTAATAAAATGCTATATCGTTATAAGTATCAAAGGCCACATTTTGAGAGGAGAGGCATAAACCAACGTAAAAATAGGCAAAGATGCTATCATTTCAGTCATATGTGAAGAAGATAATATGCAACAGCACTTCTACTGTAAGGCCCCTGCTCTCGATCGTACACTCACTCTCAGGCGTCTTCACATTTTTTCGACCCCGCTCTAGTCTAGCGGCACCATTTTGTAACTGTAAATTCTGACTGTCTGGAAGTCAGAAGTAAAGTCACATGTTCTCAATGTAAATCTATGAGAGCTAGAGCAAGGCTCTCACAGACTTGTATCGGGTTGTTGTGACCTTCGGCTCGCTCCAAGAAACACTGATCGATGTGAGCGGCGGAGACAAGTATTTAAAAAGGAAGTTTATGATTTATGATTTATGAGATAGTATATAATGCAGCAGAGAAATGAATAATATTTGATAAATAATTTGTGTTGACTGAAAGTCAGACGTCTGTACCATCCTTCCATCAACTAAAATTATAAACTTTATCGCTTTGAAAAGTAGCAGCTTTTTGCATCTTTCAGAAAGAAAATAATTTTCTGTAAATTATAGTTATTTATCCTAGAGTATCACAAAAGTTTGTTTTTTTATCTTTGCAGTAAAATTATTTGATGTAAACATAAATAAAAAAGTAATATTGATCCCACTCATGTAAACAGTTTCCCTAAATAATAATAAACACATCTGTCAATAAGTTGGTTATTATTATAAAAAAAGTAACTAGACAAGTACTTAAATAATAAAAATCCCTATCATATAATTATCTAACTCAGTATTTAAATTCTCAAGTGCTTTTTCAATAATAAAACAAGATATTTTACAATTGTACTCCAGACAAAGAAATGTATAAACCATTTTCACAGCTTGGAACTTGCATAAATCAATAATTGGTCATATTATTTTGTCTTTCACTCAATGCCTTTTTCCTATTTTAGAATAAAATGAATGGCCTGTTTCCATGGTTACTACAGGACTCAAGAATGAATGTCGTTTTCTCATAATCACATCTCTATATTTCTGAAAGTATTTAAAATTCTAAGCTGCATCCAACTTTCATCCCAAATGCAGAAGGTATTAGAGGCTGCAAGATTGTGAGCTGAGAGGCCTATTTACTCGGCCTGGTCTTCTATTAGCTTTTAAGACTCAAATATACCCCTTTTTTGCAATGCTTGCTTGTGTAGTATTATAGCAAAATGCAGGGCTGGCATAATTCATAATTGGACCATGTGAACAACTCTAATGCCAACTGAATTTTACTCTTCATAGACTGGAATATGATGAATTCAGAAAGACAATGAAGACTGCTCTAAGACATCAGCTTAACACAAAAGCAATTCTGGCTAAGAGGCATCTGTTCTTAGTTAAACATCAGAAATGTTTAATTCTTTTCTTGCTGCATGACCTGCTCTAAAACATATTGGAAAGTGTTAGGTGTCGGGTTCCGGGCGCTGCACTGCGGGAATACCGAGCCTTGCCACCTTCGGTCTCCTATTCCTCTCCGGCCGCAGTGGAGCCTGCTCAGCAGACTTCACGATCCTGGCGTTCAGCCCACACCAGCATTGTGGGTTCAGTTGCTACTGCCACCTCTGGTTCAGTTATGGCAATGCAGCCTGGCCAGCAGCAAAAGACTCCAGAGGCTAAGTCCTTCCTTCGGCCCACTGAGCATGCTCATGAGACGATCTCCCATAGGGGATCAGGAGTCACATGCTCAGGTCATTCTCCTGTTCCGATTTTTCCGTCTGAAGCATCAGGAAGGTCCTGGAAGTGCACGGCTATAAAAGGTCCGCATGGCCACTCGGCCATGCGCTATTATAGACTCTAGTTGCTATATGTGTGGATGATGACGGATGCATGTACCAGGTAAATGACTCATTAAAATTCCCCTCCCTTTGATATTACATATGTGGTTAGGGAATTAGTTGCAGAGTAAGCGCAAGCCAGTGAGTAGCCATAGGCCACAAGTGCTCGTCACTTCCCAGCACTAGCGTCCAATGGTGTCGCCTGCCATAGGGCACCATCGTACCACGGCAGGCACTGTCGCTTCGCGGCAGTCGGCTTCTGTTAGCGGCATTGTCAGCTGTGACACCACATAATCGGTAGGTCTAGAGGGGCGCTGGTCCTATGTCCTGGGGCCAGAGTCCTGTGACCATATACTGAGCAGTCTTCTCCCCAAGCGCTGTGAGTGTGAACAGGCTTGGCATTTGTGTATTAGCGTTAGTGCGGCTCTGTGAGGTAACAGAGTTCGCCCAGCGCACACCGGGTGACGTTTAACCCGCGCATGTTATACCGCCATATTGAGCGTCCGCCATTACTTAGCAGCATACCAACTCTGCACGGTGGACCCAGGGCAGCGAACGCACCTACTATTATTTTACAATTTGGCGCGTTCCGCCAGTCCTAACAGGAAAGTATCTGAAGCAACAAATAATTTTAAAGGGGTTTTTTTGGACACACATATTACTAAACCATTGTAGTGCTTATCAGAAAAGAGACTTCATAATTTACTTGCTGTTAAAATTTTGCTCTATTCCTGAGGTGCACATGTGAGGAACACCTTATAACTTCCAGCTACAGTCTGTTCAAAGCAAATAGAGCAGAGTTTTCCCATCTGCTCTTTGAAAGGCTCAGGCTTTAGCTTTACTGTGCACTCTGAATGGTAATGTAATGAGGGCATAGTCTGTGATCCTTAGAGAATGTAACAGACAGGGAGAAGGAACAAACCCTCTGAAGGCAATGTGCAGGCTCCACATTTGAACATGTAATGTTATCAGTTACTGACTTTGACCAAATTTAAAGAGGTTGCCCACTACTAGGACAACCTCTTCTTGATCATAATGTTTGCCCATAATAAAATAAAATCACTTAGTCTCACCTTCTGTGCTGGCGCTGCACCAGCAGTGTCAGCACTGATGTTCCTGGGGCTTACATGAGGTTATGTCACAAGAAACCTGCGCCCAATGATCAATGGTGGCGATCTGCCACCGACTGACAACAGCAATATGCTGCCATCAGTATTTGCTCCTCTCCCCTCTTCTGCCCTCCGCTCCCCCCGCCATCCCATGCCACCCCCTCCCCCAGTACCTCCCAAGTCCCAGTGTCCCTCCCGGTGTCCCTCCATATTCGGGCCTTCTCTTATGGGTGCTGCCATCTTCTAAAATGGTAGCACATGTGCAATGCACCCGCTGAGATCTTGCGGCCGGCACCTGGCTGATTCATTCATTCATTCCAGGTACATTTTGATCACTGTGATAGACCCTATCATAGTGATCAAAATAAAAAATTAGTGAATAAACCCCCCCTTTATCACCCCCATACATAGGGAAAAATAATGAAATAGTGAAAATATATTTATTTATATTTTTCCATTAGGGTTAAGGTTAGTGTTGGAATTAGTGTTAGGGTTAGAATTTGAATTAGGGTTAGGGTTGGAATTAGGGTTGGGGTTGGAAATAGGGTTAGGGTTGGAATTAGGGTTAGGGTTGGAATTAGGGTTGGGGTTGGATTTAGGGTTAGGGTTGGAATTAGGGTTAGGGTTGGAATTAGGGTTAAGATTAGGGTTAGGTGTGGGTTGGTGTTAGGGTTGGGATTAGGGTTAGGCTTGTGGTTAGGTTTATGGTTAGGGTTGGGATTAGGGTTAGGGGTGTGTTGGGTTAGGGTTCGGGTTAGGGTTAGGGGGGTGCTGGGGTTAGGGTTTGTCACGCCACCTCCGCATACTCACCTGGCCTCCGCTCCCACGCCCCAGCCCCCCACCACCCGACAGCCATGGCGGTCCCTTCAGACAGGCTCGCGGCGACGGGATCTCTGCATGCAATGTGCATGCACCATAAGCCGCGGCCGCGCCTCCCTCCTGTTACTTGTGCTCCGGCAATGCCCTGACCCGGAAGCACCTACGGACCAATGGCAGACCTGACAGGGCCATATCAGGCCATTCCCCCCTGAGGGAGGCACCTGATCATTGTGTTTGCTAGCACACTGGGCCCTGCTTCCTTGTGTGCTCTCTGCAGTCTCGCAGTCCTGTCTTCAGTGATTCCTGCAATAGCCTCGCAGTCCCGCCTTCCATGGTCCCTGCAGTAGCCCCGCAGTCCGGTGCTCCGTGGGTCCAGCTATCCACACTCCAGTCCTTCATTCCTACTCCAGTCCTGCCTCCGGTGTTCCTGCTCCATCCTGCTATCCACACTCCAGTCCTTCAGCCCTACTCCAGTCCTACCTCCGATGTTTCTGCTCCATCCTGCTATCCACACTCCAGTCCTACAGTCCTACTCTAGTCCTGACTCCCATGGTCCTGCTCCGTCCTGTTGTCTATGCTCCAGTCCTGCAGCTCTACTCTGGTCCAGTCTCCAGTGTCTACGCTTCAGTCCCACACTCCTTCTCCAGTCCACCCTGAGCCGCCCCTCTCGGTACTGGCTATCGTGGTACCCAAACCCCCGGGCCTGCTCCTAACGATCCCTGTATAGGGGTCGGCTCCACCTGGCAGCTCCTCCGGGGCCCCTCGGTGCCACGGTCCAGATGGTCCACTCCTGGAGATTTGTCTCCTGACCAGCTGTGGTAACAGGGTTGGAGTTAGACTTGAGAGGTTTCACGGTTTTGGCACATCAGGGGCTCTCCAAACACGACATGGCACCACCATTAATTCCAGCCAATTTTGCGTTCAAAAAGTCAAATTGTGCTCCCTCCCCTCCGCGTGCAGAAGTGTGCCAAAACAGTGGTTTACCCTAACATATGGGGCATCATTGTACTCAAGAAGAATTGCACAACAACTTTGTGGGTCTATTTTTCCTGTTACCCTTGGAAAAATAAAAAAATTGGGGGCAAAAAAATTAAAATTATTTTTGAGGAAAAAAAATATTTTTTATTTTCAAGGCTCTGTGTTATAAACTTTTGTAAAGCACTTGGGGGTTCAAAGTGCTCACCACACATCTAGATAAGTTCTTTGGGGAGTCTAGTTTCCAAAATGGGGTCACTTGTGGGGGATTTCTACTGTTTAGGCACATCAAGGGCTCTGCAAATGTAACATGATGCCCGCAGACCATGCCAGCAAAGTCTGCATTTCAAAACATCACTACTTCCCTTCCGAGCCCCGACGTGTGCCCAAACAGTGGTTCACCCCAACATATGGGGCACCAGCATATTCAGGACAAACTGGACAACAACTTTGGGAGTGCAATTTCTCCTCTTACCCTTGTGAAAATAAAAAATTGCGGGCTAAAATATCATTTTTTGAGGAAAAAAATGATTTTTTATTTTTACGGCTCTGTGTTATAAACGTCTGTGAAGCACTTGTGGGTTCAAAGTGCTCACCACACATGTAGATAAGTTCCTTGGGGGGTCTAGTTTACAAAATGGGGTCACTTGTGGGGAGCTTCAATGTATAGGCACACAGGGGCTCTCCATACATGACATGGTGTCGGCTAACGATTGGAGCTAATTTTCCATTCAAAAAGTCAAATGGCGCTCCTTCCCTTCCAAGCCCTGCTTTGCACCCAAACAGTGGTCCCCCCCCAAATATGGGGTTTCAGCGTACTCAGGACAAATTGGACAACAACTTTTGTGGTCCACTTTCTCCTTTTACCCTTGGGAAAATAAAAAATTGTTGCTAAAAGATCATTTTTGTGACTAAAAAGTTAAATGTTCATTTTTTCTTTCCTTGTTGCTTCTGCTGCTGTGAAACATCTCAAGGGTTAATAAGCTTCTTGAATGTGGTTTTGATCAGCTTGAGGGGAACAGTTTTTAGAACAGTGTCATTTTGGGTAATTTCAGCCATACAGACCCTTCAAACTGACTTAAAATGTGAGGTGGTCCCTAAAATAAATGGTTTTGTATGTTTTGTTGTAAAAATGAGAAATCAATAGTCAACTTTTAACCCTTATAACTTCATAACAAAAGAAAAATTTGTTTCCAAAATTGTGGAGATGTAAAATAGACATGTGGAAAATGTTATTTATGAACTATTTTGTGTCACGTAACTCTCTGGTTTAACAAAATAAAAATTAAAAATTTGAAAATTGCGAAATTTTCGAAATTTTTGCCAAATTTCTGATTTTTTTCACAAATAAATGTAAAAATTATTGACATAAATTTACTACTAACATGAATCCCAATATGTCACGAAAAAACAATCTCAGAATCGCTAGGATCTGTTGAAGTGATCCTGAGTTATTACCTCATAAATGGACACTAGGGTGACCACAAAAAATCGATGTCGGAATTTTGTCCGTCTGGACCCCACAAAACGATTTCCCTTTCCAGATATTGAGATAGCCAAAATTTGAGCTCGATCAAACGACGTTAACCCGTGCCGCTCGTCGCTCAAAGTTTGAAAAAATCCAAATTGAGGTATTTTAAGATTTAGGTATTTTGCATAGTCTGTTAGACTATAAAGAATGTGACAACAACATTGCAGAAATAGCCCTGACCAAATTTTCGAACCATTTGTGGTATTTGAATGCAGAGTTGGTGGGATTATCGTTTTTTGATCCCACCATTACAGACAATGAAAAGTTGTTAATGGCTAATAAATTGCTCAGTAGCACAGATGAACCATCAGAGCACGCTAGGGTTGTAAATCCAAAAGTTAGGAAAGAAAAATTAAAAGAGGTAGGAAGTAACCGACTTTAACGACCTTCTGACAAAAGATGAAGAACAAAAGCAATATGTCCTGCAAGTTGTAAGCAAATGCCGAGCATTATATTCTGACGTTTCAAAAACTACTTTAACAAAAGCTCTAGAATAGATTAGATAACTATGTAAAATTATCAACTCATGTAGGTTAGCGTGCTCTGATGGTTCATCTGTGCTACTGAGCAATTTATTAGCCATTAACAACTTTTCATTGTCTGTAATGGTGGGATCAAAAAACGATAATCCCACCAACTCTGCATTCAAATACCACAAATGGTTCGAAAATTTGGTCAGGGCTATTTCTGCAATGTTGTTGTCACATTCTTTATAGTCTAACAGACTATGCAAAATACCTAAATCTTAAAATACCTCAATTTGGATTTTTTCAAACTTTGAGCGACGAGTGGCATGGGTTAACGTCGTTTGATCGAGCTCAAATTTTGGCTCTCTCAATATCTGGAAAGGGGAATCGTTTTGTGGGGTCCAGACGAACAAGATTCTGACATTTTTCCCCCCCCATATGAGATCCGGTCACCCTAATGGACACTGGTTAGAATTGCAAAAAATGTCCAGGTCATTAAGGTCAATATAGGCTGGGTCATGAAGGGGTTAAATTGGATACATCAGTGACAAAAACCTAGCACTAGATGTCCCTAAAAAATTGATGAAATAAAAATTGGTATGCAAGCTGGTAAGAAGCCTACAGTAATATTAAAAGAGCTGCAGGAAATTCTGATAAATACTGATTGTTTACTACTTGTATAAGTAGCAGCAATCTCCTGCATATGTCTGTCCTGTGGAGTAAGATGCAATGCAGACACTTTTATTCCAAAGAAAAACATTGATTCTGTTCCAATTACTCCCCTTAATGAATGACTGTTTAGCTGCCCTGTAGAATCTGGGTCATGCTGTTTTGTCAGTGTTTTAATTGAAAGCTCAGCTGTCAAATGTTTTGTTGAGTGTGCTGAGCTTTTGGTACTTTGACAGCTCAGCTGTCCAATCTGTGACTGGGAGGTAGAGTACTTTCTCCAGGTGTTATCTGATCTGGGGATTGTTTAGAATGTTTGTCTGATTCTGTTGTACTGAGTTCTGATCTTCCGGTGACTGACCCTTTAGACCCTGTTCTGACTATCCCTTCATCTTGTCCTTTTGCTTTGATCTGCTATCTCCTGGTATTGGCTCCAGACCACAACCTAACTTACGCTTTTCCACTTGGTACTGACCCCGAAAGGTCTGACTTCTCTGTCTCACTGTCTGTCCGTGAGTAGTGACTAGCGTCACATTGACTCTGATGGGGATTGCATTTTATCTCAAATTCTGGAGAGCATTTTGTAAGAACTTGGGTATTGACTTGTCCTTTTCCTCTGCTATTCACCCTGAAACCATCAGTCAGACAGAGATGACAAATCAGTAATTGGAGAAAACTAAGGTGTTTAGTTGCGGCTCAACAGGAGGGATGTTCCTCATTCTTACCTCTTGCTGAGTTTATCTTTAAAAGTAGGGTTAACCAGTCTACTGGAACCTCACCAATTTTTCGGAAAGCCGATAGGAAAAATTTGGGGAGATCTCATAAATTTGGGGGGATCCCATATTAACAGTTGGTGATAACATCTGGATATCTTTCAAAAATATTAAATTGAAAATACTATCAGCTAATTTGGGACCTAAATTTATTGATCCATATGAGATTTTGGAGGAAGTTAACCTGGTGGCTTTCAGATTAAATCTCCCTCCATCTTTTTGCATTCAAAATGAATTTAATAAATAACTGCTAAAAGAGTTTGTCCCTTCAGTTTTCTTTCATTCATCTCTTCCTCTGCCAGTGTCTGTCAATGACAGTTTTGAATTTGAAGCACAAACAATTGTTGATTCTCACAGTCCATAATTCCTTCCAGTACCTCATTCATTGGAGAGGTTATGGACCTCCTTGGTCCCTGCTCGAGCCGTAAACACTGATCATCTAGTAAGTACCTTCCATCGTAGTTTTCCTTGAAATCTTTGGGATCCGGTGGTGCCCTGGAAGAGGAGGTTCTGTCACGATTCCTTTGCTCATTGAGTGACTGTTTTGCTGCCCTATGGAATCTGGGTCATGCTGAGTTGTCAGTACTTTGATTGACAGCTTGGCCATCCAATCTGTGACTGGGAGGTGCGGGATTTTCTCCAGGTGTTCTCTTTTCTGGAGATTGTCAAGCTACTTAACTGAGCTGTCTGCCTCTGATCCCTGCCAGACATTGTTTGAGCTTCCTGTTGATCGTTTTCATGATTATCTTGTGCTGAATTCTGATCTTCTGCTGAGTGACCCTTTGAACCGTGTTCTGACTATCAATTTGTCTTGTCCATTTGCTTTGTTCCACTATCTCCTGGTATTTTGACCCCGAACCATGACCTGACCTACACTTTTGTCTTTCCCCTTGGTTTTCTACATACTATCTTGGTACTGAACACAGAATGTCTGATTTATCTGCCTCATGGTCTGTCCATGCAAAGTGACTAGCGTCACATACACCAGGTTAAGTTTTGCCAAAGGATTTGGCAAAATGTGTTGAGATCTAGGTCGAACTTTTTGGCCATAGGTTTGGCATAAAGACAACAATGTGCTTCACCAAAAGAGCACTTTACCGACAGTGAAGCATGGTGGAGGCAGAATAATGCTTTGGTGCTTCATTTTGACATGTGGATTTGAAGCTTTAACCAAATTGCAGGAAATTGTGAACAGTTTCAAATATCAGTCAATTTTGAATTAAAACCTGTAGGCAAATAAAAATGAAAAAGAATTTTTAATTTCAGCATGATAACAACCATAAACATACCTCCATATCAGCAAAATAATGGTTTCATCATAAGATCAAAGTTTTGGAATGTCCCAGGCAAAACCCATACTTGAATTCAATTAGAAATCTGTGGATTGACCTCTTTACCTACCCTCACAGTTCTTCATTTTTCGAGCACTTCTGCAAGGAAGAGTTGGCAAAGATTGTCATTTCTTGATGTGTAATGCTGATATAATCCTACTTCAAAAGATTTAATGCTGTTATAAATTTTAAGTACTTCAATAAAGTATTAATTTGAAAATGTTCATGTTTATGCAAACAAATTATTTTTCCTCCAAATTTTCATTTTTTCACTCTAAAAGGTTAGGGGTGTATAGACTTTTCATATTGATGGTGTGTACTTCATAAAATGTGTGCTGTAGAAAAAAGATTATTTTTTTCACACTTCCTTAATGTAATAGTCCAATATTAAATCTGTACACTCAGCACACTCAACCAGAGTGCGGTTATAGGCGATAGGTTTTGAGATGTGAACCTACATGCAAGTTACTTCCTGTTTCTACATCGAGCAGAGAAGAAATAGCTGGTTAGAAGGGAAAAAGGACAATTGTAAGTATACAGTGCTTTATCATAAGATTATTACAATATATTATGAGGATAAAAACTTGCATGACAGTTCTTCTTTAAGCAAAATTATGAGTGAGCCCACTCTCTAGTGTGAAAAGTACTGTAGACAACATTTGTCAGGATGTACTAGGAACTGACTGCAGAGGACTGGAGGAAAGATATTTTGACTACTTGAGGCCTCTGGTAGAATAAAGGCAGGCTCTATCTAGAGTAGTGATGGGCGAACCCACGGATGTTCAACTCCGGGGGGTTCAGCTTATCATTTAATAAAAGTGGTTTGAGTACCCGAACTCATCCGTTGTTCATCATGCTATCATCTGCATGACATAACGCAGCAAACACGGGCTCTGATCGGTGGTAAGATCATTACTGCTGGTCATAGAGCTGCAGTTTCCATGCTGTCAGATGACAGCATGTGAGCCGGCGACTGTGAACTGAGATAAAAAGGTTTCCACCCATTACAGGTGTCAGCTGATTAGAGTACTATTCTCTAAATAGCAAAATTTTTAAAAATATGACAGGATTCTTTCTATTTTTGATAACCATTAGTGATGAGCGAGCACTAAAATGCTCAGGTTGAGCAAATTGGAATACTCAGGTACTCGACCCGAGCAACAAGCCCAATGTAAGTCTATGAGAAACCTGAGATTTTTTGCCATGACACCTCCCCAGAGGTCTTTGTAGGGTATCAAAACATCAGAAATCTATGGGAACAGTGCACAAACAACATGAGAACATCATGAGGAAGGACTATGGAAGCATTTCTGACTCCAAGGTCACTGCTGTGACCAATGTTGTCAGAGTGTGATGCCACTTTTACATGCGTACAGGAAAACATACAAAAATAAAACCAAAATGGATTTTGCAGGGAAATATGTTAAGGGACATCCTCTTCAGGGTAATAATTTGTATGTAAGGCAAAATAAATAACCCCCCAAAAAATGCTCCTCCACCACTTTGGCAATGTTCACACGTAGCATTTTTGAAGCGTTTTTCAACTTCAACATTGCTTTCAACCAATACAAATGCATTTACTGGGAATGTCATTGTAATATTTAACAACCTTAGCTGGCTATGTGGTGTGTGACACATCATCAGACACATCTTGTTTCATTGATGAAGGAGTGACACTTAAAGACACAAAGCCTATTTTTAGAGGGGCATCAGTCGGCATTACTATTCTGAAAGGGCCATTATTAATCAGTGGGTCTCCTATACTGTTATTGCCTATGAATTGAGTCACTGGGCTGCCCAAAATTAGAATGCACCCCAATAACCCTTTCACGAGGCCTACAGGAGGGACTCCGGAAAAAATGTTCTCATTATAAGAAAGTGGGTCTCCCACAGTGCTTGCCTATGCATTGAATGCAAAGCCTGCCTTGCCCCAAAGTTTCACGAATCCCAATAACCCTTTTAACAGACATCCTGGATGACCACAGGAAACCAAATTTCCCACTTTTTTTTCATTTGGTACTACCATGCTGTTAGCCTAGGCATTGAATGCAAGGCCTGCCTTGACACAACAGACACATGCACCCCAATAAGCCTTTGAATCCACGTACTGGATGGCCACAGGAGAAACAAGTTCATATAATTGATTTGGTGCTCCCATATTGTTTGCTTGTGCATTGAATGCAAGGCCTGCCCTGCACGAAATTTATGTGCACCACAATAAGCCGCTGAAGCCACGTACTGGATGGCCACATGCAACCATAGTTCCAGTATTCACTTGGTACTCCCTTACTGCTTGCTTATGCATTGAATGCAAGGCCTGCCCTGCACCAAATTCACACGCACCCCAATAAGCCTTTGAAGCCACGTACTGGATTGCCACAAGAAAACCATGTTCACATTATTCATTTGGTACTGCCATACTGTTTGCTTATGCATTGAATGCAAGGCCTGCCCTGCACCAAAGTTGCATGCAGCCCAATAAGCCTTTGAAGCCACGCACTGGATGGCCACATGCAACCATAGTTCCAGTATTCACGTGGTACTCCTATACTATTTGCATATGCATTGAATGCAAGGCCTGCCCTGCACCAAAGTTACATGCAACCCAAAAAGCCTTTAAAGCCACGTATTGGATGGCCACATTCAACCATAGTTCCAGCATTCACTTGGTGCTTCCATACTGTTTGCTTATGCATTGAAAGCAAGGCCTGCCCTGCACCAAATTCACATGCACCCCAATAAGCCTTTCAACAGACATACTTGAGGGCCTCATGACAAAAAATGTTCCAATTATAAGAAAGTGTGTCTCCCATACAGTTTGTCTATGCAGTGAATTGCAGTGTTAAGCCTGAAGAACCTGCATTTTTGATTTGCAGTGGTGAGCTTGAAGAACCTGTAGTAGAGAATTGCATTGCTAAGTGTTGTGAATTCACTTTCTGGCCTGCCTCTGGTTGCTAGTGAAGGTAGTGGAGCTGGTTGTATTGACAGAGGAGTCGTGAGTTCTCTTTCCGGACTCTCTCTGGTGGTTACAGGAGGTAATGGAGCTGATCTAATTGACAGAGGCCTGCCACCTGATAATGAAGATGACGATTGAACATCTGGAGTCTCTGACTGGATTTAAGACAGCTGACTCCCTCTATCCCTGTTGGTGATTTCGCCTGCCTCCTGAGGTCTTAGTTTCCAGTTCAGTCCCTGCTCAAGCTAAGTGTTCTTTGCTATTGTTCACATTTGATTTTGTTTTCTCTATTCAGTTTTGTGTGGTCAGCCAGCCCCGGCTGGGGCTGTGCTGAATTTCCATCCTTATGTTACTGTTTGTGTCAGTTTGTTTTTTGTTCCTTTTTAGTTTGGCCTGTTTTTGCTCTGCTTTCAGAATATGCCAGAGTGCTGATATAGTGGGAGAAGTCTAGTGACTTCAGAGTTTTTGCTATCAGAAGTGTTGGACATTTTTGCAGGGTTTTTTGCGTGATTGCAGACAGTGTCTTTCCTTTCCTGTCCTTTCTAGTTAGTGTGGTCCCCATCATTTGCTCTGCCTATTTTCCTACCTGTGTTTGTATTTTCATCTTGTCTCACTGACAATATATGTTTGGGGGCTGTCTATTCCTTTGCGGTCTGCTCTGGGGCAGTTTAGATTTCCCCTTTTCTTGCTTTAGGCTTATTTAGTTCTCCGGCTGTGTCGAGGTGTCTAGAATCATTGCAGGCATGCTCCAAGGCTACTGCTAGTTGTGTGGATAGGATCAGGGGTCTGCAATCCACTTAGTTACCAACCTCTCTGGTTTTCTGTAGCTTAACTTGGTCTTGTTTTCCTCCTCAGTGACCCAATCATAACAGTTAAGGCTGAAGAACCTGTAGTGGAAAATTGCAGTGTTGAGGCTAAAGAATACCTGGCAGTGGAGAATTGCATTGTTGCAGCAGCTGACCAATCCCTACAGTTCCCATTTGGTCTCCCATAGTGTTTGCCTATGCATAAAATGCAAGTCCTGCCCTGCACCAAAGTTACGTGCACCTCAATAACCCTTGGAACAGACATAGAGGTGTGCCACCTGAAAACAATGTTCCCATTATTAGGAAGTAGGTCTTCAATAGTATTTGCCTATGCATTGAAAGCAAGGCCTGCCTAAAATTAGGAGGCACTGCGATGCCCCTTGAAAGAGACATGGAGGAAGGCCTCATAAAAAGTTCCCATTATAAAGGAACAGGTCTCCTGTACTTGGAATGCCCATACACTAAGTGTATGCTCTGACAAACATTTCCCCTGGAGTACATATATTTTTAAATTTTTTATGGCCATCGTAAACACCCTTTCAAAAAACTAGAGTGGCTGTAGCATAACGGTCATGTTCACCCTCGTGTTCTAGTGGTGGTGGATGATGAGGATGAGAAGGAGGAGGGTGATACCAAATAGTCAAAATCAGGAAGCATACACAAATGTGTGGGTGTGAAGAGGTGCATGGGAATACACCTCCCAAAAAAAGACACTGCTTTGGAGGTTATGTTTTACAGTTATTATTTGGTGGTGTCGAGAAGTCTGGCCCAATCCAGCCCTTGTTCATTTTTATAAGAGTCAGCCTGTATGCATTTTCAGTTGACAGGTGAATGCGCTAATCAGTTATAATTCCACCAGCGGCACTAAAAACACGCTCTGACAAAACACTAGCGGCAGGGCAGGCCAGGACCTCCAAGGCGTAGAGCGCCAATTCATGCCACGTGTCCAGCTTGGATACCCAATAATTAAAAGGCACAGAGGAATCACAGAGGACATTGGTACGGTCAGCATGTTACTCCCTCAGCTTCTTCCAAAACTTTCCATTCCTTGTAACTTTACCTCGTGCCTCAGGGCCAGGGCCAAGGCGATGGGAGGGTCTGAGAAAACTCTCCCATAACTTTGCTGATGTTTCCCTGCCTCTGCTGGATTGGAGTTGTATCTCTCTCGTCTGTACTCCTTGGTTGTCCAACGAACTGTGAAATCTGCCGCCAGCGTTTTCAAATGGGAATTTTTTTAATAATTCCACAACAAGGGCCCTCTGTTACTGCACCATTTTAATAGACCTGTCTGCCTCTGGAAGAAGAGATTGGAAGTTCTCCTTGTAACATGTGTCTAGAACTGTCATGAACCAGTAATGAGTGTCACCGCAAATTTTGATAATGCAAGGGTCACAGGAAAGTCAGCATAACATAAAGTCAGACATGTGTGCCAGACTGGTAACATGTAAGCCTTCTGTGTCCTCACCAACAGGATGACAGACCATGGTGTCCTCCTCCTGTTCCTCCTCCTCCCTGTCCTCATGCCATCCACGCTTAACAGACGTATGACAGCTGTGCTTGTAGTACCATATATAGCACATGAAAGTATCTCCTGTTCTTCCTCCTCCTCCTCTTCCTTATTGTCAACCAGTCCACATTGAGATGACATGACATTGGGATATGTGTAATCACCCTTTATGGCTCCTTGATCCATGTCCTCGTGCTCCGCCTGCAATGTATCCTCTTTAATTGTGAGCTTTTCAGAGTGCATAGAAGTGGGATGGTGATGATTATTAAGGCATCATTGTCGCTCACTATCTTGGTGGACTCCTCAAAGTTTTGTAGGATAGTACATAGGTCTGACATCCATGTCCACTCCTGAGGTCTTATGTGTGGAGTGTGACTTGAATACCGACAGCCTTGTTGATGCTGGTAGTCAACAACTGGCCTCTTCTGCTCACAAATCCTTTCAAACATGTGCAGTGTTGAGTTTCAACACGTGGGGACATCACACACCAGTCGGTGAGCAGGAAGCTGCAAACGCTGCTGAAACACGGCAAGGACAGGGGAAGATGAAGCTGACTTTCTAAAATGGGCACACAGGGGGCGTACTTTGACAAGCAGTTCCGTCAGCTCTGGGTAGCTTTTGATAAACAGTTGAACAACGAGGTTAAGCACATGAGCCAAGCATGGTACTTGTGTGAGCTATCCTCACCTTAGAGCCGCCACCATGTTCTGGTCAATGTCACACATGACCATGCTTGGCTGTAGGTTCAGCGGTGTCAGCTGCACAACTGCCTGCTCTTTCATAGCTGTCCACAACTCTTCAGCATTGTGTGGTTTGTCGACAAAGCATACTAGCTTCAGTACAGCCTGTTGGTGCTTGGCTAAGGCAGTGCTGCAGTGCTTCCAGCTTGTGACTAATGTGGTCATTTTGGAGATGGAGGCTGAAGAGGAGGAGGAGGTGGACTGTGGGGGCAACCCTGATTAATGTAGGGCCCGCAATTCATGGCATCGGAGGACACGTTCCATTCCTAGGTCCGTCTGGATCCTGGCTTCCACTATGTTAACCTAGTGTGCCATCAGCGAGATGTAGCATCCCTGCCAACAAGCACTTGTCCACGTGTCTGTGGTTAGGTGGACTTTCCCAGTAACAGCATTGTTCAGGGCATGGGTAATGTTGAGGGGCACGTGCTTGTGTAATGCCGGGATGACACACCTTGCGAAATAGTGGTGGCTGGGGACCAAGTACCTTGGGACTGCCGCCGCCGTTAGTTTCCTAATGGCGGAAAGCTTCCATCTCCACAAACCTAAAATGCAAAATCTCAACCGCAAGCAAATGAGGAATGTGTGAATTTAGTAGTGAGGCCTGTGGGGCATTGGCTGCGTATTTCCGCTTAGAATACTAGGATACTTTGAGGAGCTCTTTACATCATCATTTCTTGATTGTGGTGAAAGACCAGGTGGTGGAAGATGAAGTCACAGACCCAACCTGGGAAGCTGGTATTTAGAGCAAGGACAGCAGCACTGAGGGGAAGGCAGGAAGTAGCACTTGTGCAACCAGCGGGTCAAGGTGGGCAACTGTTCTGCAGTTAGGTGTTCTTCAGTCTGGTATTTTTTTAAAAGAGAGTTCTGAGACAACAAATGGTCATTTGCAACCTATGCCAAGCCAAGATAAGCAGGAGTCTAACTATAAAGAACCTAACCACCACAAGCATTATCAGGCACCTGTCATATAAGCACCTGACTCGGTGGTCCTAATGCCTGGGTCCACAATTGGTGCAATGTGGTGACACCACTACCTCTTCCCCTGTGCTAGGTGCTTGCCAGTCCTTTGTTCATGACACAAGCAGAGATGCATCCCGCCCTGCACCTACCTATCCTTGCATATTTTGAGGCACTATCATCAGGCACTTCCAATTCCTTGTCCCAGCACAGCATTCAGCTGTCTCTACTCCAGGTATTGGGACAAAATAGGGTTCCCAGCCACCCACCTACAGGCCCAAATCCTAAACCAGAACATTTCCAGGCTACTAGCCATGAAAATGTTGCCGTTCAGGTTTGTGGCCATGGAAGATTTCTGACGACTCATGGCGGCTGCCGTTCCTCAGTACTTGGTTCTCAATCACCACTATTTCTCCCAGTGTGGCATGCCCACCTTCTACCAGCTCGTGTCCAGGAACATCACCTGTGCCCTTACCAATATGGTTACTAGATTGTTCGCTTAATGACCAACACATGGACAGGTACTTGTGGCCAGGAGTGCTACATTTCCCTGATGGCACAATAGGTGAACATTGTGGAAGCCGGGGTCGAGTCCCTCTATATCATGGCACATGTGCTCCCGACATCAAGGAATGGTGGTCCTACTTTTATAAGGGTTTTCTCCACCTCCTACACCAGGTCCTGCACCCCTCTTGCTCCTCCTCATCTTTCATCTCTGATTTCTTACCTCAGAGCATGTCATCTACATCAGCTGGAAGCTGGAAGCTTTGTCTCAGTGAAGCGGCAACAGGCTCTGTTGAAGCTAATATTTCTAAGAGATAAAATGCAAGCCGCCACAGAGTTATTGAATGGAATAACAAACCGGACAGATCTGTGGCTCTCTCCGCTGAACCTACAACCAGGCATGGTGGTATGTGATAATGGCTGTAACATGGTGGCGGCTGTGAAGCTTAGCAAGCTCACCCACGTACAATGCTTATCTCACATGCTGAACTTGGTAGTTCAGTGGTTTCTACCTACCTTGATTTTCCAGAGCTTCTGGTCAAGGTACACCAAGTCAGTGCTCATTTCTGCAAGTCAGCTACAGCTGCCTCTCCAGCAATGTCATAGCAGTGCATGAATGTGCCAGATTACCAAGTGGTGTACAATGTGATCACGCACTGGAACTTCACACTGCAAGTGCTAACAAGGCTTTGAGAGCAGCAGAGGCCAGTTGTTGAATACCAGTTCAAACACACCTATTGGTATTCTGGTACGCCTCAACACATAACTGCTGAAGAGTAGGCATGGATAACTGACATTTGTGTGGTTCTCCCAGACTTCGAGGACTCTACAAAGGTGGTGAGATGCGATGACATCGTAATCAACGCAAAAGAAAAACACTTCTTTGCCTACTTAAACAGTCGCTGCTCACAAATAAAAATCAAGCTTTGCATGCGGACCAGGTAGAGATGGAGAAAGACGTGAGACAGAAAGATACTATCCAACCCATCCTCATTTCATCTGCTCAGTGCAGATTGGGAAACAACAAGGAGGTGGAGGCTGAGGAGGAGGAACAATAGCTGGATACTAGCACAACATAGGCTAGTACCCACACTATCTTCGTTCCATCTCTCCTACTTTGATGGGCTGAGGATGGGAATGAGGAGGAAGAAAGAGGAGAGATAGGAGGAGGAGGATATGGAGAGTCGTCATCATGGTGGAGCTTGGCACATATGATCGACTCTATGTATCACTGTCTTTCCCGTGACCATGTTAAATTTTTCTTGTTTTTCTTGGCCGAAACAGAAAACTGGTTGTTCACCTTGCTAGACCCATGCTAAAAGGAGAACCTTGGGTTGAAGAGGTCTACTAAAATGGTGCTATACCAGAAGACCATTGTGGAAAATATGTTGAAAATAATCCAATCAGACAAAGCAAGCTTCAGGGGCAAGATTCCTTGCCAACCAAGGAGGAAAAGCAAGAGAGACACATACCAGCTACAGTAGAGTCAGGGCTATATTGTCAAAGGCATGAGCCAATCTCATGACAATCCAGATACCGATGACTGGGTATTTTTGTCAAGGATGGAAAAGCTTTAAGAGATAATCAAGCAATACTTGGCCAACCAAACCAACACAATCCCTAATTCCTCTGCAACATCCAAATTTTGGGTCTCAAAGCTGGACACCTGGCATGAGTTGTTCCTCTATGCCTTGGAGGTGTTATGCTGCTTTGCTACTAACGTCTTGTCTGAGCTGGTTTTTAGTGCCACATGGAGGGTCATAACCAACAGGTGCTTTTGTCTGTCAACATAAAATGCTGACAGGCTCACTCTGATAAAAAATAAACAAAGCCTGGAATATCCTAGACGTTTCCATACTACCAGATGACAGCAGTGCATAAAGAGTTTTTAATCTTCATTATTTGAATGAGGTCCTCCAGTTGTTGCCTTCAAGGGTGTATGGATGACCCCCTTATAGCTTTTTTATCCTTGAAATTTTGTGCAGACCCTTTATTAGTGTAGTAGTACCACAATTAATATTTGAATGAGGCACTTCAGTTATTGACTTTAAAGGTGTATGGATGACCATGCTTCTAATTTTTGTCAGGCTTTGCACTTAGTGGATAATGGATAGCCTGTATGTGTCTTGGAGTACCACTACATGACAATTTGAAAAGAATGTTTATAAGGCCCTTCACAGTGTCTAATACATCGTGCATCTGAATCTTTCTTCTATCCAATTTTTTGCAGTTCTTTCATAAATTACAATGAAATTTCCATTTTTTTAATAAAAAAATTTGCTTTAGTCAATTTTTTTAAAAATCCTTTATAAACTTTGACTTATATAAAAATCATCATACAGGAAAGAATGTTTCTTAAAGCTTTTTGCTTCCATCTGTAAACTCCAATTTCTCTTTGATTTTTAATGTTTTATTGTCAGTCCTTAAAGTGTAAAGTAAGAATGTCCCATCATTGTTTTTAGCAGTGTTATGGGAGTCAGAGATGCTTCACCATGCTTTTCTCCTTTCAATCAGAACTTTTTCCATCTATTTTAATATTTTCAATGCCTCCCAGACCTCAATTTACAGTAGAGCCTGCCGGAAAAATGCTCAAATTTCCCATTGACTCCCATTATATTCTCTACTCAAAGTGAGCATCTGAGAATTAGGAATTCGAGTGATGAACATCCAAGAATTTTAGTGCTCACTCATCATAAGTGGCTACATATACGCACAATATAAATATAATACTGCATGTACAAAGCAGTATTACTAGCTTTTCCTATACATCAGATTGTCAAATAAATCTGACCTTGCAGAGCTCATTATTTGGTAGATACCAATTTGGCATGCTGTTCCTTGCAGTTTTGCCAGTCATTCATTGTGTGTGTTCAGTAGCACATTACATTCGAGTTGAGCCTTAAAACCCAGAGCACCTTAATGTAAAAAGCACATTACTTGTAAAAGTGAAAAAGCAGCAGGGAGTTCAATTTGTCAGAAAGGATTTTTCTAGATTATCATGTTTGATTTCCAAAAGACAAAAAAAAAACTAGCACGCAGTATCTTGAACTTCTAATGGAAACATCCGTAGGAGACTGAAAAATTGTATCAATCAGCATGTAACACTGAAATACTGTTACTTATATATATATATATATATATATATATATATATATATCTTAGAATTTAAACTGGTTAAGCAATTTAAATATATATTATTTGTCTGAATTTTTTTTTTAGAATAGTCTATTTTTAAAGTTATTCTATTCAATCACTTGTGGCCCCTTACGAAAAGTATAGATGTAACATTTAACTTAAATTACATTTATATCGCTCCCATCTCCTTCATCATATTAATCTACTTAGAAATAAAAATGAGATGGCCTTTGAAGTTCATGGTTTATTTTCCATTTCTTTACTTATTTTTAATCTAACCAACAAGTCTATGGCAAGTTTGATGTAGACTTCAATTGAAAGTTTTCTTTGATTTTCTGTGCCTTGTGGCTTTTTAGTCTGGGTCTGGATTTTGAAGTTGTTTTAAAGATTTATGCAATCTTGGTGAGCTGTGTATATATGTAAGTTGAAATCTGCAACACCTGTCTCTATCTATTCAATGCTGCTTGTGTTAACATTAGCTGAAGTATGTCAACTGTGTCATGTATATACTGAAATATCATATGGTCATAAGTATTCAGACCCTTTGTTTATACACTCATAGTTAAGTCACATGGTGTCCATTTCCTTGTGATCCTCCATGAGATGGTTCTACACCTTCATTGGAGTCCAGCTGTGTTTAATTAAACTGATAGGACTTGATTTGTAAAGGCACACACCTGTCTATATAAGACCTCACAATTCACAGTGCATGTCAGACCAAATAAGAATCATGAGGTCAAAGGAACTAGCTAAGGAGCTCAGAGGCAGAATTGTGGCAAGGCGCACATATGGCCAAGGTTACAAAATAATTTCTGCACTACTCAAGGTTCCTAAGAGCACAGTGGCCTCCATAATCCTTAAATGGAAGAAGTCTGGGACCACCACAAGTCTTCCTAGACCTGGCCTTCCAGTCAATCTGTGCAATCATGGGAGAAGAGCCTTGGTTTGAGAGGTAAAGAAGAACCGCAAGATCAATGTGGCTGAGCTCCACAGATGCAGTAGGGAGAAGGGAGAAAGTTCCACAAAGTCTACTATCACTGCAGCCCTCCACCAGTCAGGCCTTTATGGCAGAGTGGCCCAATGAATTCCTCTCCTCAGTGCAAGACATATGAAAGCCCACATAGAGTTTGCTAAAAAACACATGAAGAACTCCCAAACTATGAAAAATAAGATTATTTGAACTGATGAGACGAAGATGATAATTCTAAGCCGTATGAAGAAAACCAGGCCCTGTGTGAGCAGGTTGCTGGATGCAGTGACGGACAGGAGGCACAGCAAGGGTTAACAGGTTTAATAACAGGGAAATACTCCACACATGGAGGCAAAGGGTTAAGCAGGGGATTGAACAGTTCAAAAGGTAAAGGATATGGTGGGTAGGAGGACAACGATTCAGATAATGGAAGTTCTGATGAAAGCCAGTGGTCCCTAAGTCCATGAAATGAACAGCGCCTACAACGGCTGGTGCAGTGTCTTTTTAAACGCGATCCTATAGGTAACAATATCCTGTCCTATGGTGGCAGCGGTGGGTCTCTGGTACCTTCTGCTGAGCCTAGTCCATATACTGATGTGGCCAGACGTTCGTGGGCCACGACACTGTGTGAGCCAGACGTGGCCCTGACACGACTCTCATCACAGTCTCTGTCAGCGTTTGCGGTGCTTGTGCAAGGACCCATGCAGTATGGATGCTCTGGGACTGGAGCACTCACTGGTTCCTGCTGCAATGACTGAGAAAGTTATGGGCCACCGTCCTGTAGAAGCCCAACGTGGCTCGGCAAATATAATCTGGCAAAGTAAGGGTGCAAGTGTCTGTCCCGGTCCTGGGTACTCTTATGGGGCACATGTGCTCTACTCACAGACACAAAACAATGGCGCCTTGTCCTCTGTTAATAACCAGGCTCACACTGTACAACTGTTTCTCTCAGGATTCCTGCTGTTGGTGGTAGGGCTGCTGCATGGATGCTGGCTTGTGTAATGCTGGTGCTCCCAGAACAGAGCACTTCACTCCCTGGCTACTGCTGCACACACTTGGCTCTGCATCTACAGCAGTTACTCTCTCTAGAGTGCTGCTGAGCACATTGCTCCCTTCAGCGCAGAGGTCCTCTTCAGATAGTGGGGCCCTGCCACAGCACTGTTACTCTGCGGTGGGGAGAGGAAGAGGAGCATGCTGCTCACCTCTCCAGTCACTGCCCTCAGTTTATGCCAAAATAGGGTGGGCGAATCTACTCGATAGGACTCGTTACTCTGCGAGTAGTAGGGGACTCGCAGGAGTCGGTACTCTGCGAGTTTCCAAGCGATTACTCGCACAGTAACGAGTCCAATGCAAATCAATGGCAATCCTAGTTTTTGCAGAGTTTCTTAGCGATTTTGTGTCAGCAGCTGGACACAAAATCGCTAAGAAACTAGGATTGCTTGTATTAAACTGTGAAAAAACTAGCTAGGAGTTCGTTCTCTCTCTCTCTCTCTCTCTCTCTCTCCTCCCCAGCACAGGAATCGCTGCAAAACTCGCATCCCCATTCTCCTCCCCCCCATCACAGGAATCGCTGCAAAACTCGCATCCCCACTCCTCCCCTCCAGCACATCCCCATTTCCTCCCCCCCAGCACAGGAATCGCTGCAAAACTCGCATCCCCATTCATTAACATTGGACTCGCTAGACTTGCAACGAATAGCGAGTTTCCAAGTCGGACTCGTTACAGCCTAGCGATTCCGAATATTTCAGGATTCGCCCATCCCTATGCCAAAAAGCTCCCTTCTGCACACGCTTTTCTCCTATATGTACCCACCCCCTCTGTCAGGAGGAAGGTCTCGCCCACTCATGCTTCCCCCCCGACAAAAGGGGAAGGTCCCCTTCACTGAAGCTTCCCCCCGGGAACAAGGGATGCAGTCTCTGCAGTTCTGCACCAGGCATGCAGGTACCCATGGTCTCATCGTCCCCCTTAGAACTGCTCATCACCTGCCCAATACAATCCCAACAATGAAACATGGTGGTGTCAGCATCATGCTATGGGGTTGTTTTTCAGCTGCAGGGACAGGATGACTGGTTGCAATTGAAGGAACCATGAATGTGGCTAAGTACAGAGATATCCTGGATGAAAACCTCTTCCAGATTGCTCTGGACCTCAGACTTGGCCGAAGGTTCACATTCCAACAAGACAATGACCCTAAGCACACAGCTAAAATAACAAAAGAGTGGCTTCAGAAGAACTCTGTGACCATTCTTGACTGCCCCTGCCAGAGACCTGACCTAAACTGAAACTGAATTGAGCAACTTTGGAGAGACCTGAAAATGGCTGTCCTCCAATGTTCACCATCCAACCTGACAGAACTGGGGAAGATCTGCAAGGAAGAATAGCAGGGGATCCCCAAATTCAGGTGTGAAAAACTTGTTATATCATTCCCAAGAAGATTCATGGCTGTACTAACTCAAAAGGGTGCTTTTACTCAATACTGAGCAAAGAGTCTGAATAGTTATGACCGTGTGATATTTCCGTTTTTCTTTTTTAATAAATTTGCGAAAATTTCAACATTTCTGTTTTTTTCAGTCAAGATGGGGGGCAGAGTGTACATTAATGAGAAAAAAATAACATTTTTCAAATTTACCAAATGGCTGCAATGAAGCAAAGATTGAAAAATTTAAAGGGGTCTGAATACTTTCCGAATCCACTGCATGTGTTTTGAATTCTTGCCTTCAGATGCTGATTAAAGTCTTAACTTAATTATCTACTTTTTAAAGCAAAGGACTCTAAAGGGCCTGTCACATTAAGCGATATCGCTAGCAATATCGCTATAATGTCACTGGTTTTTGTGACGTAGCAGCGATATTGCTAGCGATATCGCTATGTGTGATACTTACCTCCGACCGGCTCCCCCGCTGGTTATTGCTGAATGCACGAGAACGTCCTGGACCGTTTCTCGTCGTCAGCTGGGCTTCCTGTGGCGCCGACGAGCGACACATGGACGCGAGCGGGAGGACGTCAGGATCGCCTCGTCTGACAGGTAAGCAGCGACCCCCGACCGCTGCTTTGTCCCTGGTGAGATCTGCCTGTTTGGCAGCTCACTAGCGACCACTTAGCGATGCACCAGCGAACCTGACATTGTCATATCGTTGGTCGGGATCGCTGGTGCATCGCTAAGTGTGACAGTACCTTTATAGGCATATGTCTGCAAGTGTGTAAGTTGCACAGCAGCAATAACAGGATAACTGCTAGAATCAGGAAGTGGAGTCAAATCCTAACAGTGTATATGCAAGGTTAGCATTTGCCAAGCTGCACTGCTTGTCAAAAATATACTCAGGGGTTTAAACCCCATTAAAGGGAAGGTGCCATCCAAAAAAAATTTTTTCAGCAATTGAAAAAATGTAAAGAATTAATGTTTACATTTTCTTAAAAATATTATGATTTGTTTTTAATTTTGTAAAATATGAAAAATAATTTTAAAAATTTTGGCATTTCCACTTGCTAACACTGGGGGGGAGTAGCTACTGAAATTTGGCACAAAAGCCTAGTGTACAACTAGCTCACATTACTGCCCTGCAGTAATTATGGGCGGAATCTGCTGACATGAGTGTGATGTCACTCCTCTCCTCCCCTTCTGGGTGTTTGCTAAGGGAAAAGAGAGGATGACATCTAGGAACACAGTGAGCAGCCATTTTGATGGGGGCCTGCAGAGTTACTGACTGTCTTTGCATGCAAAGTCTGGATCAGAACAGGTCATCAGTCAGCAGAAATGTTTCCTGGATTTCTGTGGAGCAGACAAGAAGATGGTCCATCCATGTGTATAAAACACAGCGGTCTATGTATAATCCCTGGTACCGAACAGGGTGCCCCCCATAGATCAGCACACTGCACTCCTGAAATACTCTGTGCTGCTGTCACCCTGCTCCTTCCACCATATATCAGGCCCCTGTCGCCTTGCTTTCACACATCGCCAGGACAGGATCTGAGGAGAGGAATGGGGTCTTCGGTCACCGAAGATGGCAGGCTTCAAGGATTCTGGGAGCAGGGTGACAGCAGCACAGAGTATTTCAGGAGAGCAGTGTGCTGGTCTATGGGGGGCACAGAGGGAGATATATGAGGGAGGAGCAGGGTGACAGCACCACAGAAATCCAGAAAACATTTCTGCTGATTGATGGCCTGCTCTGATCCAGACTTTGTACGCTAAGACCCCATTCTCCTCAGATCCTGTCTTCTCCTTCCTGTCCTGGCGATGTGTGAAAGCGAGGCGACAGGCGCAGTCCGGAGTGATGCTGGGACGAAGGTTGGGGGAAACGTAGCCATACAGTAACAATAAAAATGAGACCCCTCTCTTCAGCTGCCTCACCAGCCCTCCCCTGACTGCACCTAACTATTACCCCTGGCCCGTGTGCAGGTGCTCAGCCAGAACCACCCTAGGATGGGTCCCCTTTTAGCAGCTAATACTGCCATAGGATTCTCACATAATACTGCCATATACTTCACACATAATGCCGCCATATAGATCATACACAATACCACCATGTAGATCACACATAAAACCTCCATATAGATCATACACAATACCACCATGTAGATCACACACAAAACCAGCAGGGTGACAGCAGCACAGAGCACTTCAGGAGAGCAGTATCACATGGGATAGGATTAGATACACGTCTCAGCAGTCCATATCGCACGGGATAGTAATAGATACACGGATCAGCAAACTGTATCACACGGGAGAGGATTAGATACACGGCTCAGCAGTCAGTGTCACACAGGAGAGGATTAGATACACGCCTCCGCAGTCAGTATCACATAGGATAGGATTAGATACACGGCTCAGCAGACAGTATCACACAGGAGAGGATTAGATACACAGCTCTGCAGTCAGTATCACACAGGATAGGATTAGATACACGGCTCCACAGTCAGTATCACATAGGGTAGGATTAGATACACGGATCAGCAGACTGTATCAAACAGGATAGGATTAGATACATGATCAGCAGACTGTATCGCAGAGGAAAGGATTAGATACACGGCTCAGCAGTCAGTATCACACAGGAGAAGATTAGATACACTGCTCAGCATACTGTATCACACAGGAGAGGATTAGATACACAGCTTAGCAGACAGTATCACACAGGATTGGATTAGATACATGGCTCAGCAGTCAGTATCACACAGGAGAGGATTAGATACATGGCTCAGCAGTCAGTATCACACAGGAGATGATTAGATGTCCAGCAGATGGCCAAGTGTTTTGAAAGAGCAGGGAGCAACGCCTCCTATGTTTTGCTAGTGCAGGGGCTGCAGCTGGTCGGGTGTTTTGGAAAGAGCAGCTCGGTCTCCAGGAGCTCATCCTGTATCTTCTCCTGCAGCTGGTATGTGCAGAGTGAACATCCAAGCCCTGTTATGCTGGAACAGTACAGCATCCAGGGCTTGCAATAGAGTGTAAATGGAGCTAAAAGGAAAGCACTGGGCTCTAATAAAATGGCACCTGGCCACACCTACTAAATCAAAAAAGACAAGTCACCCCAAAATATAATCGGGAGGTGCACGGAGAAGTGGTACCATTCCCTGTAAATTGCAGAAGAAAAAATCTGGCACTCTCTTATAAGGCAAAAATAATCACTTTATTTTTTCAAATGGGAATCCAAAAAGGTTTATTATACTGTAACATTTCGGTCTCAAATAAGACCTTCTTCAGACTTAATAAACAGACAGAAACAAATAATACATGATCAGTCAGTGTGAACTGGTTTACACATCCATATATGTATACACATGAATGCATCACGTATTGATATAGAGACAGAATCAAATGGGTACTAAAACCCCAATCCAGTGGTATTTACATATCAAAGAATTTCAAAGGAAAATCTGTCTCAAGAAAAAAGGGATATCACAATTATATCGCCAATACAACGTGCACTGCTTTCCACGATGCGGGTCACCGCTACTTCCGGCTGCGGCCATCTTACCATGACGCACTTCCGGTTGGTGCGAGCGCTCCACAGGGCTGCTTCCTTGCAGTCAGACACATTTCAGGGACACTGACACAGGTGCGCGAGGGCGCGCTATCTAATTTCCACACAGCACTGCTATTTAACTGAATCACTGGGACTCTGCCCTCAGCGCCCTCACTATCCACAGCGGTTCATCCGCTCTCCTGACAGGCGCCGTTATCACAGACATTCCTCTGCTGCACTTCTATGGTAAGCTTCTTCACATGGGCATATGTGGCTGGGCTTCCCATGCTTACTTGACATTAAGGCTGGAGTCACACTAACCAGCGCAAAATACGCTCCGTAGTTTACATGCGTAATACGGATGAATGACCCCTAAATAGTGCTCCATAGGTCATCCGTAAGCCAGGTGCAGTCGCGTATTTTGCGCATGTCTGCATCCGTATGTAATCCGTATGGTATCCGTATGCAATCCGTATGGCGAGATTTTCTCGCAGCCTTGCAAAATGGATATTTAATGGTTTTGAGGCCTGCTAACTATTTAAATCATTAGCCTGCACCCTATTTCTACACTCAGAAACAGGTGGCTGCCTCCATACTGTCCATTTGTGAGCTTGCTTTCACGAGGTGTGTTGGTGTTCTTTGTGCAACATGGCAGAGGGTCTGAGATTCAATACAACTGAGCAGGTTCTCTTGAACTGGCTTTTGTCACGGCGCTTTGGGCAACCATACCCAGTGATAGTGGATCCGCGGAGGAGGAGACGCATGTGGGTCCATCCACTTTTGAGGCAACGACTCACAAGAGGTCATTTTCACCGCCTCTATTCTTCTCTGCGGGAGCATCCTGAGAAATTTTACCAGTACTGTCGCATGAGCATTTCCACATTTGATCAACTCTTGGAGACAGTGCGCCCTGGAATAACCTTTCAGGACACAAGGATGCGCAAAGCAATGTCTGCAGAGGAGCGACTTCTACTCACAATACGGTATGTACTACACAACCACATTCTTTATGTTCATAATGTGTGTGCTAAAGTATGTTTTTTGGCCTTCTTGGACAAAGTTTTATGTCCTCATCTTACTCCAAATATGTTTCAGCTTACACACCAGAATGTTAGCTGTAATATGTACTGCATATCACTTAGTCATTGTGGAACTAAATATGTGTGTGTTATTCTATCTCAATTCCTCCCAAGTTTGGTTGGCATGTAACTGATGTTTTTGGACTTTAGGCATTGTAAACTTATCAATTTATGTTGTTCTACAGCTTCCTGTCCACTGGCCTGTCTTATGCCGCCCTCCACCATGAGTTTCTCATTGGAAGATCAACCATTTCAGTGAGGTCTACATGTACAGAAATCTGGACAAGACTCCATCAAGTGGTCATGCCCGAGCCCAGGATGGAAGACTGGTTGAGGATATCAAGGGACTTTGAGGAGGACTGCCAGTTTCAAAATTGTGTTGGGGCCCTGGATGGCAAACATATCCGGGTGCGTAATCCGCCGAACTCTGGCTCCCAATTCTTCAATTATAAACAATAATTTTCTGTTGTATTGTTGTCTCTGATAGACCCTCAATACAAATTTATAATTGGTGACATTGGGGCCTATGGAAGGACGGTAGACTCTAGAGTCTTCAAAACTTCCATAATGGCTCGGCGGCTACGCACCAACCAGATGGATCTACCACCACCACGCCAGCTACCAGGCTCCCCTGAAGAATCAGTCCCTTATGTCCTTGTGGCAGATGAGGCCTTTCTGTTATCGCGCAATGTCATGAGGCCATATCCCCGGCGCAACCTTGACCACAGGCGCAGAATTTTTAACTTGCACCTATCACGTGCTAGGCAACTGGTGGAGTGTTCCTTTGGGATTCTTTGTGCCAAATGGCGGGTACTACAGTCTGCCATTCAGTTGAGTGAACAAAATGTAAATGAAGTTGTGAAAGCCTGTGTTGTTCTGCCTAACTTTACCAGGATACATGATTGTTCCTCCTCTGATGGTGTTGTGCGTAGGCCGGACAATGTGCGCAGGGTGAGACCACCTATGAACCCTCAAAATAGACTGCTCTCTGGCCTTAAAGTGCGTGATATTTTCACTAATTATTTTATCTCATCTGAGGGGGCAACTTCTTGGCAAGAGCATGCTGTGTCTATGTTATAATTTGTTTGTTTAAGTGTGTCTAAATATATATTACTCAACCCCTTATGATTCTATGACTGTTTCATTGCATTGGTTAGTGTATGTTAGTATGTTGTGAGGGATTGTGAAAAATCACACAGAGACGCTAAGTATAGTAGTTTTGCCTTTTTTTGTTTGCTTAAAGGCAAACATAATATTGCCATAAGAACATTTTGGCAATGGGCAAAATGACCCTTTGTGCCTTCTTTAACTTTTTTGAAAAGTAACATTACATAACATAGCCCAAAAAAAGATTAGGCAATAACAACATTGCTGCATGAGAATATTAAACTAGATTTGAAAAAAAAGGTGAGCTCCATCACCAAAATAAATGCTAAAAGATAACACTCACATTTCTTCATAATGTTTTCCAATCATAGAAAGATTCCACCATGACAGGCAAGGCTACCTCACGGCTTTCAGACAGATATTACCTGTCTGTAGAACAGAGAATATTTAACCATGCTATACTGGAAAGGATGACAAAACAAAACTCACTTGTTAAGACATAGAGAGAGCGTGATATTCTGAAGGCTGGTCGCCTTGATTTGTTTTACTAGAGATTGCTAGCAAAAAAGGTGACTACTTCACTAAGGCCAGCATGCCTTTCCTAGGCATTAGCAAGTGAGTAGTGTATTTTCATCCTTCCATTTTACAGTATAGCGCGTTGAAATATTCTCTTTTGTACACACATGTAATATCTGTCTGAAAGGCGTGAGGTAGCCTTGCCTGTCATGATGGATTCTTTCATATGATTGGAAAACATTGTGAAAAAATTAGAATGTTAAATTATGTAAAAAAGTTTGGTGATGGAGAACACCTGTTTTTCCTTTCTATTTGGAGCACCAGTTAAACCGCACTGGACATCTCCGGCCATCAGACTCATAAATCCTCATAGGTTGGGAAGGGGAACGTGGAAGAGCAGCCTGTGGGTGCTGCTGGACACTGTGGCCAACATCGCCCTGTGTGGGGCCGTACTGTTGCCCATGATGCTGGAATTGTCCTGCCTCCTGGGACTGTTGGGGATACTGGCCAGAGTAATGATGATGGTGAGGGGCATCTTGTTGGCTGTGGTAGGCACGTGGCTCATAACCACCAAGATAGCCAGATCGTCCCCAACCAGGTTGGGACCAGCCTCCAACACTGGGTGGGTACAAGTGGCCATATTGGTGGGGTTGGCTACAGGCTGACATTTGGGGCTGCGGAATAGAAGGTTCTGAATATATATATATATATATATATATATATATATATATATATATATGGATGTGTAAACCAGTTCACACTGACTGATTATGTATTATTTGTTTCTGTCCGTTTATTAAGTCTGAAGAAGGTCTTATTTGAGACCGAAACGTTACAGTATAATAAACCTTTTTGGATTCCCATTTGAAAAAATAAAAAGTGATTCTTTTTGCCTTATAAGAGAGTGCCGGATTTTTTCTTCTGGCCACACCTACAGCTGTGAATTGAGCTGCCCACAGAGGCGTGCCCAGTTCACTCCTGATGCTGCTGCAATGATACAGATAGGGGTTGGGAGCCGACTTGTCTCTTATGCCCAGGGACTGCCGTAAATGAGCATGGAAAGTGTCGTTCAGCAGCCAGAAAGGTAAGATGGCAGCCCCCAGTGGCTGCATTAATACAGTAAAAAAAAAAAAATACACACCACTGAGTCAAGCTTAGGGGACAATATTTTTTTATACTACTTTCTTTTTTACATTAAATTATGAAAAAACATGGCACCTTCCCTTTAAAGTTCATGCTTCTACCAAGATCAAAATTACAATAGAAAAATGTACATAGCTGTAGTATGAGTTATTTTTAATGGTTTCAGCACTCCAGTTAATTAATACTATTTGTTGATATGGTTTCAATCAGATTTTTAGACAGTATATATATATACATATATATATATATATATATATATATATATATATATATATATATATATATCCTTACTTTCATGGAGTTAGAAGAAGGTCATTAAAAGTTAAATGTTCAACCAGATTGTTAATTTGTCCAGGGGGGCCAATAAAGTGTTTTTGTTACAATCTTGATACTTATCTTCTAACAAAGGACCTTTGACATTCAGGCTATTTGCACATGTCTGGAATTCCAGAGTATTTTATGCATTTTTGCCGTGTTTTTTTCGCCGCAAAAACGCATAAAATAAGCAACCCATTGTATTCAATGGCATTCCACACATGCTGTGCTAATGCTGCGTATTTTTCCATGGCAAAATCGCATAGCGGAAAAATACATAGCATGCTCATTCTTTGGACGGAATCGCGGGAATTCCGCACCCATAGGAATGCATTGTTCCGCTTACTTTCCGCATGTGGCTGTGCCCACCATGCGCAAAGTAAGCGGAAAATGTGCGGATGGCACCCACGGTCTGGAGAAGAGGAGACTCTCCTCCATGCCCTGGGTACCATATCCCTGTAAAAAAAGAATTAAAATAAAGAATGGTGTTATTCTCACCTTCTGGCGTCCCACGCAGCGCTCCCGATCCTCATGATGCTCCTGCCAACTCCCATTCCCAGTGATGCCTTGCGACAATGACCTTTGATGAAGTAGCAGTCTCACGAGATGCAACGTCATCTGGGGTCATTGTTGTAAGGCATCGCTGGGAAGGGACTTGCCGTGAGCATCGCTGAGGCCTGGGAACGCTGCGGGGACTCCGGAAGGTGAGAATATCATGATTTTTTATTTTTATTATTATTCTTAACTTTATATCTTTTTACTACTGATGCCGCATAGGCAGCCTCAATAGTAAAAAGTTGGTCACACTAGTCAAACACTATGTTTGACAAGTGTGACCAACCTGTCAATCAGTTTTGCAAGCGATGCTACGGATCACTTGGAAAACGCTAGAATTCTGCAAGCTAATTATGCTTGCAAAACGCTATTTAAAATGCAGGAAATATGCAGAAATTACGTATGCGGAATTCTAGCGTATTTCCCACGACAGGGAGTTGCGGAATTCCCACAGAAATTTCCATGGGAATTCTGCAACGTGTACATATAGCCTCAAAGCAAAGATGAGAGTAAATTGATTAGATTTGGTGTTTATTTTTCCCAGGAGAAGGTATCATGTATATGTTAATTACCATATTTTTCGGATTATAAGATGCACTTTTGTTCCCCAAAATTTTGGGGGAAAGGGGGGGTGCATCTTATAATCCGAATTTGTGCTGTTGAGGGGGGGCAGCTCTGGAGTGGTGTCAGGTGGCTGGGGTGGGCTGGCTGTGGGCTGCAGAGACAGCGGGAATGGTCAGTGCTTCCACTCATTAGGCTCATGTAATATTTGCTACACCCATTGTCCATCACCTTGGTGCTGAAGCCGCACCGAGTTGGTGTACAGTGGAGCAGTGAATATTGCATGTACCTGCACTCTCCCCCCACTGTCTCATCACTATAGTCAGCTTCTGATGATGTCTCTGTGCTCCCAGCTCTCCCGTGGCTCTTCCTGTGTCTGTGCCAATAGGACCTGTGGTCATGTGACTCCCAGTGTGCAGCACTGCGGTCATGTGATGGAAGGTCCTGCAGCTATAAGGAAATGCCTGTATGAGCAGCTCCTGGATGTCAGCACAGGCACAGGGGGAGCTGGGAGCACGGAGCCATCATCAGAAGGTGAGTTAACTGTTTGTTATTTTATCATGTGTGTGCCAGCAGCACAGGGGGCATATCCAGGATGGGATGGGGGATTATGTGCGTGGCCGCGGCACAGGGGGGGCATAACCAGGATGGGATGGGGCCATGTGCGTGCCAGCAGCACAGGGGGCATATCCAGGATGGGATGGAGGGGCCATGTGCATGCCAGCAGCACAGGGGGGCATATCCAGGATGGGATGGGGGGCCATGTGCGTGGCAGCAGCACAGGGTGGCATATCCAGGATGGGATGGGGCCATGTGCATGCCAGCAGCACAGGGGGCATATCCAGGATGGGATGGGGGGCCATGTGCATGCCAGCAGCAGAGGGAGCATATCCAGGATGTGATGTGGGGGTCATGTGCATGCCAGCAGCACAGGGGGCATATCCAGAATGTGTTGAGGGGCCATGTGTGTGCCAGCAGCACAGGGGGACATATCCAGGATGGGGTGGGGGGTCATGTGTGTGCCAGCAGCACAAGGGGGCATATCAAGGATAGGATGGGGGAGCCATGTGCATGCCAGCAGCACTGTGGGGCAATGTGCCAGCAGCACAGAGGGGCAATGTGCCAGTGTAGCAGCACAAGGGGGCAATGTGCCAGTGTGCCAGGAGCACAGGGGGGCCAATTGACAGCACAAGACGGCCATGTGCCAGGGTAGGGGTTTAATAGATACCAGGATGAAGGACATATATATCTTTTGTAAGACGAACACTGACATTATAAGACAGACCCCCATTTAACATAAAAATAATTTCTCTTTTTCTTCAACAAATTTGGGGGTGCGTCTTATAATCAGGTGCGTCTTATATGTTAGATAGATACTGTTAAGTCCCCAGGACACATACCATGAGAGATCAAAGCTTTTAGATTAGTTTCAATAGACAATTTTAACATATAAGAGGGGACTGGAACTTGAGGTGAGGGAGAGATGAGTAGAGAAATGAAAGTGAACACATATTGATGGACTTCTATCTTGAGAATGTAATGTATGAATAATGCTTGTTTATGCACATGTATTTATTTTACTTTATTGCTTATGATGTTTATTTCTTATTATTTATTAAGTAAATTCAATTTAGTTTACTGAATTCTCATTTGACATTTCTTATTCATCACAATCACTGAATGCGTTACAAAACAAAGTGGTATCAGTAGTGGGATTGTTTTGAATAAAAATGTTTGCAAAATTGAATAAGTTTGTTAAGAATAGCAAAGTAGTTGAGAGCAGCAGAGTCAGATCCTTGCCAGAATGGGTGTTATCAGGAACATTGACCCCAATGGCACAGGAATGGAACACGTATATGGAGGGACAACGGTTATCAAATCCCCAGGATATGGCTGCCAAATTTGATCTCTCAAGGTATGATGCAAAAGAAAAGAAAGCTGCTGCAACCGTTGGATAGGTCTGTGTTCAGGCACTTCAAAGTTTGCAGGAGGCGATTGATAACTTGCATTTGGAGCTGCATACAGCTAAAGAGCAAAGGATTAGCTTGCAATCATCCTTGAGAGACCAAATGAATCAGTATGACAATATGAAAAGTAAGTTTAAAGCATATGTCGTAAAAAATATGAATACGCGCAGATGCAGGAGAAGGCAGCAGTCTGTGTCAGACTCCCTTACAAGACGTGTCAGGACCATGATCACTTGTGAACATTGGTCAGACTTGCCATAATGGGACAGCTCTGACAGCGAGATAGATGAGGTAAAAATGCATGCCAGACCAATTATAATAACAAAAACAGGAGAGAAGTCACACAGGTACTGAAGATACAATGCAGCCAGGACAGGCAGCTACTGGAGCAGAGGCTACAATGACAGAGGAGACTTATGGGTGCACAGCAGGAGAGCTAATGGAGTTAGCTACTAGGTACAGGTAGCAAACGGGAGAACAATTGTTAGCATGGGTTCCCAGATTATGGGATCATGGGGCAGATACTAAAATTTTGAACAATCGAGAAGCTATAGGATTATGTAGTATTTGCATTGATCTTATGGTACATCTAAAAATGAGATGTGCAATGGACAATGCAGAGATATTCTCTCTGTTGCACTTGGTAAGAGATTCTCTGACACAAGTGTATGACTCTCATATTGAATTAATACCACAAACTCGATGGGAGACTCTTGCAGATGGAGTTCAGAGATTGAGAGAAATCGAATGTATAGATGGTATAACATGCAATCATTTGCCAGATTTGAACGATCACTTTTGCTGTTGTAGAGGATTGGAAGGGACCAGATGCTGCAATATTGACAGTATTGATGAAGAATAAGTTCATAGAAGGTGCCCCAGCGTCATACAAAGCCCCATTATTTTCAATGTTCAGTGCACTTATGGGGAATTCCACTACTGTCTATACAGCATGCAATTTAATCTCCCAGCTATCTGCTCTAGAGAGAGCAAAAGTATCAAAAAATAGTACAGTAAAGAGAGTAGATCAAGAAAGGAGAAAAGAAGATGATATCCAAATTAGAAAGAGCAGGAAGGAGTTGTTTTGTGACATGATAGCTAGTGGAGTTCCATTCCAGGATATAGATGGAATCTCTATTAGTGACCTGTTGAGAAAATGGCAAGATCTGAGGAGAAAAAGTAAATTGCAAATCGCCAGGCCCAGGAGGGTGGCGACAAATGAGATAGGGGGTTGGCAAGATACAGGTGGGACACCTGATGGAGGCATACAAAGTCCCTACTGTAACCACCCCTTACACTCCTCCCATGCCCCCTGCCCTGATTCCCTCATGGACTAATTTAATTTGAGATTTTAGATAAAAGTTGTGGAACATCCCCTGAGAATTGTGTTTGAACAGCTTGCCATTTTTGATGTTGTCTAATGATGTTTGTTTTCGTTTTAGAGTTTGTACGAAGAGAAATACTCCTGTGAGTATAATATGATGTATGCGCTGGCTGAGATATATGATAAATTGGGTTTGGTCTTGGTGGTGCATAAATGTGCATTTCTCATTTGAGGGTTTGTAATACCTTCCAACTGACAGACCGCTGTCATTTGGTGCTAGACTTTGATGTTTTTAAATGGCAAAAGACCACAACAGATGCAAGATGATTCTTTATATGGGAGCCATATGAGAGAGGCATACAAGGAAAAGAGGGAGTGAAATTACAGACATTGAATGTAAGCCTAGTGTGAGATGACTGGTGATATGATGTGGGCTGACAAAAGAAATAGATGACTTATTTGTACTACAGGTTGTTTTTGCCACTGTATGTTGTTTGTACAACCCCTGTAATTGTCATGGATATCTTTTGTTAAATTGGTTAAGAGACAAAGAAAAAATCCAAGTGGTATTTTTATTTTTTATGAGCTTATTCTTTCAATTTTGTTTGTACTGTGTTTTGCATTCTTGGTTTTAAAAGGAACTGCTTTCACCTTTCAGTCTACTAAATGTTAGATTGGGGGTGCGGTATGTAATTATCCTTTTGTATGTTTACAGGAGTGAAAGAAGAAACTTTTGTCATTTGTTTAACATGTGATTCACCTACACTTGAGAGCAATACAAATGTGTGGTTTACCCAAAGTGTGTTTTTTGTTTATATGCAAATGAGAAACTTTCCTGCTTACTGAATGAATGCATTGGTGAAGCCAGGGACAGTGTGTGTTGATGTAATGTGTTTGCTATGATGTAAAAAATTAATTTGCTAGAATTGGGTTAAAAGCACATAGGTTTGGGTTCTGTTTTTCTGAAAAAAAATGTGGAAATATTTAATTGTACTGATTTTGATTAGTAGTAACATTATTTTGTAATGTTGATTGACATGATTGTACTGGTAATTATGATCACCATTATTATGCAAATGTGATTGCCATGGATTTGATATGTTTGATAACTGGTGTTTGATATTCTGGGGTTATGATTTATTTTGGTGTATATGTCCATACATATATGATACAGCGTGGGCCATTTATAAGGTTAGACCTGGGTGAGCCATTTATATGGATACACCTAAATTAAATGGAAATGGTTGGTGATATCAACTTCCTGTTTGTGGCACATTAGAATATGGGAGGGGGAAAACTTTTCAAGATGGGTGGTGACCAGGATGGCCATTTTGAAGTTGGCCCTCCCTGGTGTATCCAAATAAATGGCCCACCCAGGTGTATCCCTATAAATGGCCCACCCAGGTGTATCCATATAAATGGCCAACCCTGTATTTAAGATATATACACTGCTCAAAAAAATAAAGGGAACACTTAAACAACAGAATATAATTCCAAGTAAATCAAACTTCTGTGAAAACAAACTGTCCACTTAGGAAGCAACACTGATTGACAATGAATTTCACATGCTGTTGTGCAAATGGAATAGACAACAGATGGAAATTATTGGCAATTATCAAGACACCCTCAATAAAGGAGTGGTTCTGTAGGTGGGGACCACAGACCACATCTCAGTACCAATCCTTTCTGGCTGATGTTTTGGTCACTTTTGAATCTTGGTTGTGCTTTCACACTCATGGTAGCATGAGATGGACTCTACAACCCACACAAGTGGCTCAGGTAGTGCAGCTCATCCAGGATGGCACATCAATGCGAGCTGTGGCAAGAAGGTTTGCTGTGTGTGTGTTAGTGTAGTGTTCAGAGGCTGGAGGCACTACCAGGACACAGGCCAGTACAGCAGGAGACATGGAGGGGGCCATAGGAGGGCAACAACCCAGCAGCAGGACCGCTACCTCCGCCTTTTTGCAAGGAGGAGCACTGCCAGAGCCCTGCAAAATGACCTCCAGCAGGCCACAAATGTGCATGTGTCTGCACAAACGGTTAGAAACTGACTCCATGAGGGTGGTCTGAGGGACTGACGTCCACAGATAGGGGTTGTGCGCACAGCACAACACCATGCAGGATGCTGGGCATTTGCCACAGAACACCAGGATTGGCAAATTCACCACTGGCGCCATGTGCTCTTCACAAATGAAAATAGGCAGGGCAGCACGGTGGCTCAGTTGTTAGCGCTGCAGCCTTGCAGTGTTGGAGTCCTGGGGTCGAATCCCACCAAGGACAACATCTGCAAGGAGTTTGCATGTTCTCCCCATGTTTGCGTGAGTTTCCTCCGGGCACTCCGGCTTCCTCCCACACTCCAAAGACATACTGATAGGGAATTTAGATTGTGAGCCCCATCAGGGACAGTGATGAAAATATGTGCAAACTGTAAAGCGCTGCGGAATATGTTAGCGCTATATAAAAATAAAGATTATTATTTATTATTATTATGTAACAGACGTGACAGAATCTGGAGACGCTGTGGAGAGCGATCTGTTGCCTGCAACATCCTACAGCATAACCGATTTGGCAGTGGATCAGTAATGGTGTGGGGTGGCATTTCTTTGGAGGGCCGCACAGCCCTCCATATGCTCGCCAGAGGTAGCTTGACTGCCATTAGGCACAGAGATGAGATCCTCAGACCCCTTGTGAGACCATATGCTGGTGCGGTTGGCCATGAGTTCCTCCTAATGCAGGACAATGCCACACTTCGTGTGGCTGGAGTTTGTCAGCAGTTCCTGCAAGATGAAGGCATTGAAGTTGTGGACTGACCCGCCCATTCCACAGACCTGAATCCGATTGAGCACATCTGGGACATCATGTCTCACTCATTCACCAATATCACATTGCACCACAGACTATCCAGGAGTTTGCAGATGCTTTAGTCCAGGTCTGAGAGGAGATCCCTCAGGAGACCATCCACCGCCTCATCAGGAGCATGCCCAGGTGTTGTACAGTAGGGAGGTCAAACAGGCACGTGGAGGCCACACACAATAGTATTTTTCCTTGTCATGAGGCATTTCCACTGAAGTTGGATCAGCCTGTAATTTGATTTTCCACTTTGATTTTGAGTATCATTCCAAATCCAGACCTCAATGGAATATTCATTTTGATTTACATTGATAATTATTATGTTTTATTGTTCTGAACACATTCCAATATGCAATGAATAAAAATTTGCAACTGGAATATTTCATTCAGAGGAATCTAGGATGTGGTATTTTAGTGTTCCCTTTATTTTTTTAAGTAGTGTGTATGATTTAGTAGTTAGTTATCATTTAGAATAAAAATATTTGTTTGCTACAGTAGAAAATTTTGAAGGTCGTTCTGGGCACAGTAAATTGGACCAAGAAGCATAAAGTACAGTAATTTTATTTCATTCATTTGATGAAGGGGTGAAGAAACAAGCCACCAGGACTGTGACTCTATCATGGACTGAGTTATCTTGGACCAAGCTAATCTATCTTGGACTGTTGCTTTGGACTGAGTTTACCTCTGCCAGGATTTTGGAAATTTTTCAAGTATGATTTTGAATTTCACTTTCCCACAGTGCATGCTGTATCTGTGCATAGGCTGCAAATGTCCAATTGAGTGCAGAGACCGAGCCCAGATACTGCTAAACCATCACCAGGGTGAGTCCTCATAAATGCCAGCTGATGACAAGCAAGGGGAGAACTAACTATAGAAGCTTCTGTCTGAAAACCTTACTATCCAAATGGCATATAAAGTGAGGCCCTGAGCAGCTGCAGCAACAGAAGATGAATGGACTCTTATGTTCAGCCATGTACACCTACACTCCCCTCACCCATTACTTTGGAGAAACGAGGGGATAATGTCATAAAGGGAAGGGACAGATTACTCTTTAGTCTGTTCTTTTGCTCTCCAGGGAATGTAGTGAAGTCACCATGGCAGCAGGCCATGGTGATGAGGGCACAATAATTCCCTTTCTTCCCTGTACCAGAGACACAGTAAGTTTGTGGTCTAAGAATATCTGAAGAGAGAAGATTTCTACAAAGACATTTGATATTTCAGTATTTGTTGTTCCAATGTTTTTTTTTTGGGAGGTTGGTCCAATGTTTGGCTTTTTTTTTTTTTTCCTTTTATGCACAGGTTGTTGTTTTATTTACCAGAGTAGTTTTCTGTTGGTAGCAAATTAAATATATAGTGAACAATGCAATTAATGTTAAATGGTTTAGGAAGAATTAGTATAGTTTAGTGGCAGGTAAATTAATTAAAGTGGTTGAAACCAGGGGTGGAATGTAGTAAGAGTTATTTTTAATGGTTTCCACCAATACTAATTACTGATATGGTTTCAATCAGATGTATATATATATATATATATATATATATAGTATATATTTTGTAAGGTTTGTTCTCACTTAGCAGCGTAGGAGGACGCAGGAGGCGCATTCTCTTTCTCGTCCGTGTGGGTTTATTAGCTTCATAAACCATAAAATCCACAACAGAAAGGTAAACAGTCTTTAAGCCACACAAAACAGTCCTTAGCTGGGCTTTGTTCCCTCAGACCCGGTGCACACACAGGCCATGGCAATGTCCAGCCCGGAGGCTCCGTCTTGAGCTGTGCACACAGGTGGACTTCTCCTTCTCGTACAGAGACCTCTCTGTAATGTCCCATCTGGACACATGGAAGTCTGTCCACACTCTGACAGACTCCCTCACACTCACATGTGCTAAACACCTCAATTACAAAGCCCTGTAATCACACCCATAGGTGAGGTATGTATCACATGGGCTGGTCACATGGTCATGACCTCACCACAGGTCCTGAAATAATTGGAAAACAGGGGTACAGTCAACACCCTCACCCAGAGGTGAGGCCATATGGATAGCCAGACCCTCCCATCTCTCATAGCGACCCATAGCCCGGACCCAGTGCACTAAATGCCATATTAGTGCTCATGTACACTAACAACAAAATACTCTGGATTGCATCGCAGGGAGCATCCATCCATGTAACATATACCTCCCATTAACCACGCGACCACCCGTCACACCACAATATATATATATATATATATACTGTAGATACCAATAAAAGTAAAATTAATTGAGACATCACTAGGTTAAATGTTTTTGAATATCCATATTAATGATAATAATAATAATAATTTTATTTCTATAGCGCCAACATATTCCGCAGCACTTTACATATTGAATCAGGACCCCCATATAATGCTCTATACAGTCCATGATGGCCCCATAAGATGCTCGTACAAAATACTCCCCATATAATGCTGCACAAAGGTTAATAATGCCCCTGTAATGATGTATAGTAGGTTTCTATGAAGACAGTGGCTAGATGATAGAGTCACAGACACAGGTATACGTGAAAGTAGTTTGTATTAAACAAGCAGCACAGAACAGCACAGGTGCTGGCGGAGCCAGACAATGACAGCAGTGGTAACAGCAGCAGAACTCAGTCCAGTAGATAGCAAGTTGTACACCAGCACTATGTAGATGTAAGCAGACACAGTCTTAAGGATGCAGGCAAGGACAGTCACTTAGCCCTCTCCCTTGCGGGAGGGGAATCTTCGGGCACAGTGCAGTGGCAGAGAAAGTCACTAGGTAATTGATACTGGATGATTAAAGGTAGCAGGGATCGGTCTCTCAGGTGAAACGCACACAGCAATCAAGATCTTCAGCGCATACCGTGAGTGCTGTAGTAGCGGTGAGCGGAGGAGGCAGAGCTGGAAGGAGCCTTCAGGCAGACACCGTAAGAAGGTCCAGGCGGCGGCAGTTAGGCAGCAGGTAATCCAGGTGGATTCAGCAGGAAGGAAGGAGGTAGCACAGCGTGCAACTCCCAGCTAGCAGATCAGGTACAGGACGAGATATACAAGCAAGGTAGTCACGTCCAGGAAAGCTATTTAAACCCGGCGGGCGGGACCAACAGGCGGTGATGTCACAGGAACCAGTATGGCCGAATGAAGCCAGGCTTAAGGGCAACAGTAAGGGCAAAGTCCGGAACACAGAAGAATAGGAACGATGCTTACATTATTCCCCCCTTAAAGAATGTCCTCCGGACAATCTTCGACCAGGCTTGTCCGGGTACCTTAGATGAAACTGCTCCAGCAGCCGCGGAGCACAGATATTCTCCACTGGTTCCCAGGAATTCTCCTCGACAGAGTATCCTTGCCACTTGACCAGGTATTGCAGCTTTCTTCTGAAGATCCGTGAATCCAGAATCTTCTCCACGACATATTGTTCATGTCCATCAACGAGCACTGGAGCTGGAGGAGAGGAAGTACGCCCTGGGAAGGAATTTGGTACAATTGGCTTTAGTAGGGAAACATGGAACACCGGGTGAACCTTCCAGGCAGGGGGTAATTTCAGACGCACCGCTACCGAATTCACTAGAGCCACGATCTTGTATGGCCCTACAAACTTCTGCCCAAGCTTGACAGTCGGTGCCCTCACCCTCAGATTCTTGGTAGACAACCAGACCGTATCTCCCACCCTATACACCGGAGCCGGCCTCCTGGTACGATCTGCTGCTCTCTTATACCTCTCCTGCGCTGTCGTCAAGGTGGTCTTCAGAGCTTCCAAATTCTGCTGTAAGAAAGAAAGATGGTCAGACACAGCAGGCACTGCAGCCTCCTTGGGGAACTGCGGCAAGATGCTTGGGTGGTAACCCTGATTAGCAAAGAACGGTGACTGCTTAGTCGAGGAGTGCTGCGAGTTGTTATATGTGAACTCTGCCAGGGGAAGCAGATCTACCCAATCGTCCTGCAGATGACTTAAGTAGCAACGGAGGTACTGCTCCAGGGTCTGATTTGTACGTTCCGTCTGTCCATTGGTCTGTGGATGGTAAGCCGAAGACAGACTTACTCTAATATCCAGAGCCGCGCAGAAACACCTCCAGAACCTAGACGTGAACTGCACCCCATGATCCGAGATCACCTCATCCGGGACTCCGTGCAGACGGACCACCTCTTGAATCAACAAGTCTGCAGTCTGTTTTGCTGTGGGTAATCCAGCGCAAGGGATAAAGTGTGCTGCCTTAGTGAGGCGGTCCACGACCACTAGAATGGTGTTCTTACCCTTGGAGACCGGTAGTTCAACAATAAAGTCCATTGAGATGGATCTCCAGGGACGAGATGGTATAGGCAAGGGTTGTAACAACCCGGAAGGCGACACACGAGGCGTCTTGAACCGAGCACATACCTCGCAGGATGACACGTATCCCTCCACGTCCTTCCGGTACGAAGGCCACCAGAAGTACCGAGCCAGGAACTCTTGGGTCTTCGTTATTCCACGATGTCCCCCAATCTTAGAATCATGGATCAGTCGGAGGACTTCAAGTCTTGTCACCTCTGGTACATACAGCCGATTCTCCTGTAACCACACTCCTCCACTGAAATTTTGGCATACTTCGGGGGTAGGTTGCCTTAGCAACGGATCTGCTGCGTATGCTGCTTTGATCTCAGACAGAAGATCCTGATGATGGATTGCAGAGATGACATGAGCGGGAGACACAACAGTACTAGGAGACGACTCAATCACTTCCTCAGGAGCAGCAATCCTAGATAGCGCATCTGCCTTACCATTCCGTGCCCCCGACCTGTAGGAGATGATGAAGTTGAATTGGTTTAGAAACAAGCTCCAACGTGCCTGACGTGGGTTCAAACATCTTACGGACTGCATGAATTCCAAGTTTCGGTGGTCGGTAAGAACTGTAATCGGAGTTGAGGACCCCAGCAGCAAGTGTCTCCACTCCTTGAACGCCGTCACAATCGCCAGTAACTCCTTGTTCCCTACGTCATAGTTCTTCTGCGCCGGGAATAGCTTCTGAGAAAGAAAGGCACAAGGATGAAGAACTGCCTTCTCACCTCCTCTCTGTGACAACACTGCGCCGATGGCGACATCCGATGCGTCCACCTCAAGAGTAAAGCTCAGGTCTGGGTCTGGATGTCTTAAGATGGGAGCCGACACAAATTTGTCCTTCAGCCGTGTGAACGCCTCCTGGGCTTGCGGAGTCCACCGGAACGGTACCCACTTCTTAGTCAGTTGGGTGATGGGTGCCACAATCTCAGAGAAGTTACGGATGAAGCGCCTATAGAAGTTGGCGAATCCCACAAACCTCTGAACTTCTTTCACCGATCCTGGCGCTGGCCACTCCTGGATCGCTCTGGTCTTTGGATCGTCCATCTGGAGACCCTGTGGAGAGATGACATAACTGAGGAACTGCACTGTTGCCCTGTGGAACTCGCATTTCTCCAATTTGATGTAAAGATGGTTATGCAGCAGGCGTTTCAGCACTGTCCTCACGTGGAGCCGATGTTCCTCGAGATCACTGGAAAAGATTAAAATGTCATCGAGATACACAACCATAAATACATCAAGCACATCTCGGAAAATGTCATTAACAAAATGCTGAAAGGTTGCAGGAGCATTTCGTAGTCCGAACGGCATGACCCGTGACTCGAAGTGTCCATAGCGGCAGCGGAAGGCCGTCTTCCACTCATCTCCAGACCGAATTCTCACGAGATTGTAGGCTCCCCGAAGATCCAGTTTGGTGAATATCTTAGCCTGCTTCACCCTCTCCAGTAGTTCAGAGATTAAGGGTAGCGGGTGCCGATTCATGACCGTTACCTTGTTTAAATCACGGTAGTCCATGCAAGGACGCAGACCCCCATCCTTTTTCTTCACGAAGAAGATTGGTGCACCCGCAGGAGAAGTAGACGGTCGGATGAAGCCCTTGGCGAGATTCTCGTCGATGAAGTCCTTCAAGGCCTTTAATTCAGGACCAGACAAAGGGTAAATACGCCCGAATGGGATCTCCGCCCCAGATACCAGTTCTATCGGGCAATCATAAGGCCGGTGGGGAGGTAACATATCTGCCCTCTTCTTGTCACATACCTCTGCCAGATCCTGATACTCCGGTGGTAATTGTCCCTCAGTCGTAGCTACTACCTTGGGGATAGCAGCGACCTTAGGAATAGCGGGGTTGCTGTTAGAACTTGGAGGGAACTGCACTTCCCTGGTCTCCCAGTTGATGCGAGGATTCTGAACCTGGAGCCAAGGTAACCCCAGGATAATAGGGAAGTGAGGAGAAGATATTAGTAAAAAGGACAAATGTTCCACATGTTCCTCTCCAATGCATACCTTCACCGACTCAGTCTCCATGGTTACCGGTCCAGATGTAAGTGGCGACCCGTCTACTGTCTCCATCAAGACTGACGACTCCCTCTTCACTGCCCTGATTCCATGCTTCCTTGCAAACCCGAAATCCATGAAGTTCCCACTGGCCCCGGAGTCCAACATGGCGGCGCTCTCGACACACCGACCCTGGAAGCAGACCCTCAAGGATAGGTAATAGTGGGAATTCTTCTTAGTAGCGAAGTAGGAGGAAACGACGGATGTCATCGAGATCACCACTGCGTTCAATGGAAGAGATGCCAGCGAATTCATATCGGCAAAGTCCAGGTCTCTCTGATTGTCTCTGCCCCCCGAATTGTTCAGATCTAGGACGCAGGACTCCCCCGCCTCGGAGTTACAATCAATGATAGCTGCAGCCGTCTTACGTCTCCTGACTGGACACTCGGAGATGAAGTGACCGGTCCCCCCGCAGTAGAAGCACAGGTTTTCCTTAAAGCGATGCTCCTTGCGGGCATCAGGAGGATTTCTACGTACGGCATCCACCTGCATCGGTTCGGGCTCGGGCTCGGGATTCCTCCTGCTGGTGACATCTCTGGAGGGAGAAGAGAACGGAACAGTGTTATTAAACCGTAGATCAGACCAGCGCTCCTGTCTGCGCTCGGAGAGTCGATTGTCAATGCGGATGCAGTGATTGATGAAGTCCCCAAGAAGCACGGGCGAGTCCCCGCGTGCCAGTTCATCCTTAACTGCCGTAGACAATCCCCTGCGGAAGATGGCCTGCTTGGCTGCCCCGTTCCAGGTGGTGTCTAAAGCCCATCTACGGAAGTCCAATGCATACTCCAGCACCGAACGCTTCCCCTGCCGAAGGGTCAGCAGCGTCGTCTCAGCAGTATTAGCTCGGTTCGGGTCATCAAACATCTGCGTCATTGCGGCAATGAAATTGTCCATAGAGTTAAGCAGAGGGTCGTCGGTCTCAATCAAAGGGTTGGCCCACGCGAGCGCCTTACCAGACAGCAGCATGACTATAGTCAGAACTTTGGAGCGTTCAGTAGTGAACTGTGGGGCATGAGCAGCAAAGAAGATCCGGCACTGGTTCAAAAATCCTCGGAATTTATCCCTCTCACCAGCGAACCGGAAGGGTGGAAGCTTCGGGAAGGTCGGTGTAGTATCCCGGGCAGCACCTGCTACCTGCGCGGCTGGGGCCTGTTCCAGAGCAGCAATCCGATCGAGCTGCATAGGAATCGCTTGCTCCAACGCCAGAACACGATCACCCTGAAGAGGAGCTGCTTGTTCCAGCGCCGTAATCCGATTTGCCAGTCGTTGCAACTGTGCCTCTGCTGCCCCGGCGTTGTGTTCGATACATTGCTCCAGCGTGTCCAGCTGGGTCCTAATGCCTGCCACATCCTGCCGTATCAAAGCAAGCTGCTTGCTTACATGTTTCTCCAGGGACTCTACACCTGCGGTCTCCATATTGGTGGCTTGTATATCCTGTAATGATGTATAGTAGGTTTCTATGAAGACAGTGGCTAGATGATAGAGTCACAGACACAGGTATATGTGAAAGTAGTTTGTATTAAACAAGCAGCACAGAACAGCACAGGTGCTGGCAGAGCCAGACAATGACAGCAGTGGTAACAGCAGCAGAACTCAGTCCAGTAGATAGCAAGTTGTACACCAGCACTATGTAGATGTAAGCAGACACAGTCTTAAGGATGCAGGCAAGGACAGTCACTTAGCCCTCTCCCTTGCGGGAGGGGAATCTTCGGGCACAGTGCAGTGGCAGAGAAAGTCACTAGGTAATTGATACTGGATGATTAAAGGTAGCAGGGATAGGTCTCTCAGGTGAAAAGCACACAGCAATCAAGATCTTCAGCGCATACCGTGAGTGCTGTAGTAGCGGTGAGCGGAGGAGGCAGAGCTGGAAGGAGCCTTCAGGCAGACACCGTCAGAAGGTCCAGGCGGCGGCAGTTAGGCAGCAGGTAATCCAGGTGGATTCAGCAGGAAGGAAGGAGGTAGCACAGCGTGCAACTCCCAGCTAGCAGATCAGGTACATGACGAGATATACAAGCAAGGTAGTCACGTCCAGGAAAGCTATTTAAACCCGGCGGGCGGGACCAACAGGCGGTGATGTCACAGGAACCAGTATGGCCGAATGAAGCCAGGCTTAAGGGCAACAGTAAGGGCAAAGTCCGGAACACAGCAGAATAGGAACGATGCTTACAGCCCCCATAAGATGCTCCATAGAATAATATGCCCCATATGCTGCCCCATAAAGGTTATTGCCCCTTAAGATATTCCATAGATTATGCTCCATAGATTATGCCCCATAAAATGCTCCATAGATTATGCCCCCATAAAATGCTCCATAGATTATGCCCCCATTTGCTGCTCCATAGATTATGCCCCATATGCTGCCCCATAAGATGCTCGATAGATTATGCCCACATATGCTGCTCGATAGATTATGCCCCATATGCTGCCCCATAAAATGCTCCATAGATTATGCCCCCATATGCTGCTCCATAGATTACGCCCCCATATGCTGCTCCATAATTATGCCCCCATATGCTGCTCCATAGTTTATGCCCCCATATGCTGCTCCATAATTTATGCCCCATATGCTGCTCCATAATTATGCCCCATATGCTGCTCCATAATTATGCCCCCATATGCTGCTCCATAATTATGCTGCCATGTGTATTTGCCGCTGCAAATTAAAAGAAAATTACATACTCAGCTCTCATCGCTGGGGGCCCGATGTACTGAGCAGGCGGTGACAGGTTCTGATGTCACCGCTGGCTCAGGACCCCGGCACTGGCAATATTTACTGATCCCCGCTCCATGGCTGCACATTGCTCTGTCTGCCGGGTCCCTCTGTCAGTGACGTTCAGGCAGAGGGCGTGGTGCGCACTAACGACGTCACCGCGTCCTCTGACCTGAGCATCACAGACAGAGGGCGCTGAGGAGAGGACAGCAGCACACAGCAATGGACCAGGGACAGGTTAATATAGCTTATACTTACCCCCCTGCTTCTCCGGCTCCTTCCTTCAGCGGTCACGTGGTACCGCTCATTAAAGTCATAAATATGCGCATATTCATGACTTTAATAGTCCTCTTGATGTCAGCAGAGAGCTAGAGATCCCTTGCAGTGTGAGACTCCATTGGTATTGTGAAACCCCCCTGTATTGTGAAATACTTACCAAATACTGGTCGTGTGAATGCAACACCTCACTCTTCTCTATACACAGCCTCATACTGCAGCAGCACCTCAGTTCTCTCATTTTCCCATCAGGTCTCTCATTTTCCCTATGACATCTCTCATTTCCCCTTCACTCCTTTCATTTTCCCATGATGTCTCTAGGTGAAGAGCATTAAAGTGTTGTCACAGTTTGTGAAGATATAATCAGTTATACTTGGAAATAAAAATGTGGTTACACAAATAGTCCACTTGATGTCAGCAGAGAGCTAGATATGGCTTGATACATACACACATACACACATACTTACACTCAACTTTATATATATAGATTCTGCTTTTTTCTTTTATGTAGACTTATTGCTGGTTATTCAAATTTAATTTTGAGAAAATTGCATCTTTTTTACCCCTTTTCAAAGTGCTTTTGATTGTTGTATATAATCTTTTGTTTCTTTGCAGTTTTCCTGATGTGTGGGATGTTTCTCAACTAGTTTCTATAAGGGGCATTCTAATAATTTAAAAAGTGTTTTTATTAACTTTTTTAAAAATGTATTTTAATTTTTCAATGCCCTGGATCCTGAAGGATGACTTCTGTATTTGAAAAATACAATTCGTTTTGTATTACTATTAGGGTTCAAACAGAGACTCCAATCATGGCATTTCAAATAATTAACAAATTGATTTGCTTGCTCAATATGACCTTTCAAGAAGACAAAGAAGAATAGAAGGGGGAACCCACAATATAGAGGGGCTTGAATTTGATCATAAACTTGCATAGCTACTGTAGGTGGAATTCATCTAGAGAGGGTGGTGAGAATCTTGAACCCACAAGTGCCTCAAAGAATTTTACAATGTTGAGCCTTGAAAATGGAAAAATACATTTTTCCCATTAAAATGTTGCATTAGCCCCAAATTTTTCATTTTCATAAGGCTAACAGGAAAAAATTGACCATACAATTTTCTGTTCAATTTCTCCAGAGTTCAACAATACCCGATATGTTTTAGCGCAGGGCAGGGCTTTTAAGGGAAGGATAACCATTTGACTTTCAGAGTGCAAATTTGTTTGAAATAGACAGCAGACGTCAAGTCACAATTGTAGATCCCCTGATATGCCTAAACAATGGAAACTCCCCACAAATGACATCATTTTGGATTTTGGAACCAATACTCTTCAAGGAATTTATGTGGTTAGCATCTTGAACCTATAGGTGCTTCACAAAATTTTAAATCACTGGACTGTGAAAATTAAAAATGACATTTTTTTCCCCAAAAATAGTTTTATCGCTAAATTTTTCATTTTCACAAAAGTGTCAGGAAAGAATGTGCAATTTCTTCTTAGCAAAGGGTTACCCCATATGTGGACAGAAGCTCTTGTATGAACACATTTCTGGGCTTGAAGGGGAAGGAGCATTATTTTATGTTTGGTGTGCAAAATTGTATGGAAGAGATTGAGGATGCTTTGTCACATTTAAAGGGCCTCCAAGATTCAAAAACAGCAGAAACCCCCACAAGTAACCCCATTTTTGAAACTACACCTCTTGAAGAATTCACTACTGAGCTAGCCAAAGCTGACATATCCGTCTTCGTGTGTTGCACCACAATAATTTCCCGGCAGCTGGCTCACTTTCTGGGTGTTATGTTCGACACCAAACATTCCTTCACCTCGTATATACAATCTCTTGTCTGCTTCTGTCGCTTTCACCTAAATAATATCTCTAGAATCTGCCCCTTTCTCACCATGGAAACAACAAATACCTCACTGTTGCTCTGATCTACTCCAATTGTCTATTAACTGGCCTCCCCCTCACTCAACTTTCCCTTGTCTAGTCCATCCTAAATGCAGCAGCGATGGTCATCTATCTTACTAATCAGTACTCAAAAGCGACCTCTCTTTGCCAGTCATTGCACTGGCTGTCCATTCATTATAGGATCCCTTATAAACTGCTTGTTCTCACCCACAAAGCTCTTCACAGTGTGGAACCCCCCTACATTTCCTCTCTCATTTCTGTTTATAGGCCTACGCACTCGTTATGCACCACAAGCGACTTTCGACTAATATCCGCACTAATCCGTAACTCCCTCTCCTGACTCCAAGGCTTCTCCTGAGTAATAAACTGGAATGCTCTACCCCAAGAAATTAGGAGAAACCATAACTTATACAGTTTTAGGCACTCCCTAAAAACACATCTGTTTAGAGCTGCCTATCATGTTCCATAATAGAATTCCTTATATATGTAGTCTATCCACTACTTTTCTGAACATAACTCTCAATCAAACTCCATCTCACTCAAAACCACCACAAATACTGACTGGTGACTAGCTCATGCAGCCTTTATGAATCCCACATTTCCTCAAGATGGCTGGACCATCATTGTAAATATGCACCTGCACTTTTTGTCTCCCCTCACCTCGTCGCAGATTGTAAGCTCTTACGAGCAGGATTGACATTATTTTGCTTTAATTATTATATTATCTTTACCGTTGTTACTTTTGACTTGTGTATGAATTGTTGAATTGTAAAGTGCTGCAGAACATGTTGGCACCATATAAATAAAGATTACTATTAGGCTATGTGCACACGTTGCGGATTATCCAGCGTTTTTTTCCGCACCAAAAACCGCATGTGCTGGCAGAAACCGCGGTGCGGTTTTGCTGCGGTTTTGCTGCGGAAAACATGCGTTTTTTGCTGCGTTTTTGAAATCTGGAATTGTCTGCGTTTTTACAGCATCACATGTCAATAAAGTTTAGACTTGTTTGAACAAAAAAAAAAGGATAATTTCCTGGTCCAACCCTTTTGTTTGCAATTTTGCTTTGCACTGTACTCACACACACACACACACGTACTCACACATGTACTTAGAAACACGTACTTCACATGCACTCACACACACGTACGCACGTACTCACACACGTACTTCACATGCACTCACACACACACACACACGTACGCACGTACTCACACACGTACTTCACATGCACTCACACACACACACGTACGCACGTACACACACACGTACTTCACATGCACTCACACACGTACTCACACACGTACTTCACATGCACTCACACACACGTACGCACGTACTCACACATGTACTTCACATGCACTCACACACACACGTACGCACGTACTCACACACGTACTTCACATGCACTCACACACACACACGTACTCACACACATACTTCACATGCACTCACACACACACGTACGCACACACGTACTTCACATGCACTCACACACACGTCCTTATACACGGACTTCAAATGCACTCACACACACGTACTTACACACGTACTTCACATGCATTCACACACACGTACGCACGTACTCACACACGTACTTCACATGCACTCACACACACACACGTACTCACACACATACTTCACATGCACTAACACACACATGTACGCACACACGTACTTCACATGCACTCACACACATGCACTCACACACACACACGTACTCACACATGTACTTCACATGCACTAACACACACACGTATGCACACACGTACTTCACATGCACTCACACACATGCACTCACACACGTACTTCACATGCACTCACACACACACGTACGCACGTACTCACACACGTACTTCACATGCACTCACACACACACACGTACTCACACACATACTTCACATGCACTCACACACACACGTACCCACACACGTACTTCACATGCACTCACACACACGTACTTACACACGTACTTCACATGCACTCACACACACGTACGCACGTACTCACACACGTACTTCACATGCACTAACACACACACGTACGCACACACGTACTTCACATGCACTCACACACATGCACTCACACACACACGTACTCACACACGTACTTCACATGCACTCACACACACGTACTTACACACGTACTCACACAAGTACTTAGACACATCCCATAGTTTAAGGTTAATATCACGGTCTCTTTTGCTGTTGACGATCTAGGTTGTGGCACACACTCAACCAGGGAGAGCTGACACTGTGAGGAACCACCACCAATACATGGTGTGTCTCAGGGGCAATAAAAGTTGTGTGAGGCACTATGACTGCTGTAACTAGAAGGCCGGCTCAAGGACACAAGTGTGTCTGACAAAAGAGTATGTGCATGATACAAGACAAGACCAAGTGTGGACACAGGGCAGCACGGTGGCTCAGTGGTTAGCGCTGCAGCCTTGCAGTCCTGGGTTCGAATCCCACCAAGGGCAATATCTGCAATGAGTTTGTATGTTCTCCCCGTGTTTGCGTGGGTTTCCTCCGGCTTCTACGGTTTCCTCCCACATTCCAAAGACATACTGATAGGTAATCTAGATTGTGAGCCCCATTGTGGACAGTGATGATAATGTGTGCAAACTGTAAGCTCTGTGGAATATGTTTCCGCTATCTAAAAATAAAGATTATTATTAAAGATTATTATTCTCGTCATTAAAGCTTAGGGTAACAACTGTGTAAATACTTAATGATGAGGACAGAGTGATACACATCAAGGTGCGTGCGACTGCACGCCAACATCCAAGGCAAGTTATGCTAGGTGGCACGCCTGGGTTCAGACAAGGGTTAGGTGGCATATGACTCCTGACATCTGGCAACGATCAACCGGTCCAGACATCATGATGTGGACATCATCTCCGGACATCAGGCCGCAGTCATCACTCTCCGGACCTGTGTCAGCCAACGCCAGACTACGTGCATCAGGCCGGCAAGCCAGGGTTCAATGGTTCATTCAAGGAGGAGCGTCAGTTCAAGACATGGTCTAAGGCAGGATTCAACACAATGTCCTGAAGAGACACATGCCAGGGGCAGGTTTCTGGGCAAAGAGTAGAACATAGGCAGTAACAGGTGGGTACGGACAACACGTAAGGTTTCAACGCAGCTCATACAGATCAGAACACAACAGAGATTAAAGGTAGCAATAATCGAAAAAGCCTTCTGATAAAGAAGCACAAAAAGCACAGTGCGAGAAACAGTGTGGGTGCAAGAAAGCATGGAAAACCCGGCTGAGGCACATAGAGGAGGGCACGGTTACAAACAGGCGCATGCAAGGGTCACACAGCGACAATGTAGGGCTAAGGTACAGAAGACGCGTGCAAGACGTCACGGCAAAGCTTGTTCCAAAAGGTGACAGTGAAAATGCACGTGCCTTCAAAAACATACACAAAAAAGTACACTAGGAACACAGGCAAGGTACAAGAGCTAGGGAATGTAACCTGAAGAACAGAGCAGAGTCTACGACAAATAATCACAACGTAAGGTAGAGCATAGAGACTGGAAAAGACAGATCATAGGAAGGAGCAAGAAGGACAACAAAATAATTTTGGAAACGTATAAATTTATTGATGGATAAATACCATTTGACAAACATGTCAACCTCTTTTTTTTCAATTTGAAAAAACATTGTGGACACAAATGAGTCCATTTCAGAACAACAGAACAAAAACTGATAAAACAAAAAGATAACTTTAATTTAAGTTGTAGTACTGGGGGTAATAGCCATACCCAGCACTGCAATCTGATGTGGAGACTCCTGCTAACAGCAACTGCTGGGTGAAGCTGTGGTGTTCACTGTCTTGGCGCACAGGGGCTGGAGTTTGCGGGCCTTGTTGTCTGGCCCTGAATAGGCCAAAAAGCCCCGTCCAAATCTGTTCATAGTTGAAGATCGGAGCAGGGTCCTTTAGAGCCGTTAGGGACATCTGGACCACACTCATGAAAATTGACTGCCTATCCGGTGGCAATGATCGAGTTTGGCTTGCAATTTGCAGCGCAAAGAAATCATACTGGTCCTCTGAAGTGGATTTTTTAATTAACTCCAGACAGTAGGATCTTCATTTTTTTTTTTTTGTTTTTTTTTTTGTCGGCTCTCCTGCCACCGGACAGGCAGGTCGGTGTTGAACAACAGGTTCTGCCGAACCAGATGTTCCTGCAGCTGGTGTTGCAGATGTTCCATCAGATGCACAGCATGTGGCAACGGCAGAAGGTGGTTCGACACTTGGTGAACAGATCTCCACAGCTCCAGAGGATCCTGCTCCATCTTCGGACTCTTGTTCGGTCTGTTTAGACGGTTCAATGTTCCCTTGAGTGCTGGAAAGAAAAAAAATAAAACATTAGTATGGTATGTAGCCTTGTGGCATAGAAGCTACACTTTGGACACAGCCAACATCCCACTCATCGAAAAGTGCTGCTACCTTTTTCTTGCACCATGGTGATAAAGCCTGTTTTCAATAACGACATGACAAATAACATGATGCTATAATTTGACGTTTAAACTTAACTTGCGTAGCAAGAACGCCTACGCAAGCTAGCTAGACATGCTGCGTTGTACAATAAACGTGCAACATGTCGTGTTAGGTAGTCCTCATCCCTACATCTTTGAACGCATAGTGTTGAAAGCATTTACGGAAATACACTCCTGTAACATCTGTATCCTGGCAATTGAACGATGTAACATGACGCAGCGTTAATTAAGCAACGCACCAAATTTTTACTGTACACATGGCTAAACACATTACAAGTTTTTTTTGGGCTTTTTCAAAAAAATACCTCCGCACATTCCTGCTTGATATCACAAACTGGAGTTCTTCAAAAAAGGGAAAGTGCTTCTTGCTTGGCGATGATCCACTTTTGGAACAGTTAACCAGAAACTTGTTAAAGCGGTCCCTTACCGACCGCCAACGCTGCTTGAGATCTTTCTCTACAGAACAAACAAAAAGAAAAACTTGAGTACATTTTCGAATATATATAATATTAGACATCATAAAAAGTTTGCAAATTACCAATTTGAGACTGTACGGCATTCGTGAATTGATCCCAGTCGGAAAACATCTGGCGGCAAATTTTTGTCCAGCACAGGTCCCTATAATATCGGTCCTTGTAGGTCTCCTCTGCCGGGTCCCAGACAGCTGGATAGTCCCGGACCTAAAATGTATAGACAGTAACGTGTTAACATGCTGTAACCAACACAAAATAGTTGATATTTTAAATTTAGGGAATATACCGCCATCAGAAGATTAGCTACAGCATTCTGCCATGCTCTAGATATGCCACCGATGTTTGCATATGGATCTTGATCCCCCCCCGCATGTACATATGAGTCCGCCTCATATAAGATGCGGAAATACTTTGGCCTAGCTACTCTCTTCCCACTACCATGTAGCGGCGGGATATGTGGAAAAATAGGGCTTAATGTCACCTTTTCTGATAGGTGACATTAGGCACGGTTAAGAATGGATAAGCGTCAATAAGACGCAGATCCATTTTAAATCCTAAACTGTTCAAAAGCAAATAACCCCAACATTAATAAAAATAATTGTAAGGAAAAAAAAAAAAGGGAGGGCCATAAAAAAAAGAAAAAACATCCAGGACGATATTTACAACCTGGGAAGGGGTTAATATCCAAGTCCCCTTTCCCAGGCTACGAATATGAGCCCGCAGCTGTCTGCGTAGCCTCTCTGGCTCCAAAAAAAAGGGAGACCCCGAAAAGAAAATGACGTGGGGGTCCCCCATATTTTGGGCCCAGAAAGGCTAAGCAGACAACTGCGGGCTGATATTTACAACCTGGGAAGGGGTTAATATCCAAGTCCCCTTTCCCAGGCTACGAATATGAGCCCGCAGCTGTCTGCGTAGCCTCTCTGGCTCCAAAAAAAAGGGAGACCCCCAAAAAGAAAATGACGTGGGGGTCCCCCATATTTTGGGCCCAGAAAGGCTAAGCAGACAACTGCGGGCTGATATTTACAACCTGGGAATGGGTTAATATCCAAGTCCCCTTTCCCAGGCTACGAATATGAGCCCGCAGCTGTCTGCGTAGCCTCTCTGGCTCCAAAAAAAAGGGAGACCCCCGAAAAGAAAATGACATGGGGGTCCCCCATATTTTGGGCCCAGAAAGGCTAAGCAGACAACTGCGGGCTGAAATTTCAACCTGAGAATGGGTTAATATCCAAGTCCCCTTTCCCAGGCTACGAATATGAGCCCGCAGCTGTCTGCGTAGCCTCTCTGGCTCCAAAAAAAAGGGAGACCCCCCAAAAAGAAAATGACGTGGGGGTCCCCCATATTTTGGGCCCAGAAAGGCTAAGCAGACAACTGCGGGCTGATATTTACAACCTGGGAAGGGGTTAATATCCAAGTCCCCTTTCCCAGGCTACGAATATGAGCCCGCAGCTGTCTGCGCAGCCTCTCTGGCTCCAAAAAAAAGGGAGACCCCCGAAAAGAAAATGACGTGGGGGTCCCCCATATTTTGGGCCCAGAAAGGCTAAGCAGACAACTGCGGGCTGATATTTACAACCTGGGAAGGGGTTAATATCCAAGTCCCCTTTCCCAGGCTACGAATATGAGTCCGCAGCTGTCTGGGTAGCCTCTCTGGCTCCAAAAAAAAGGGAGACCCCCCCAAAAAAAATGATGTGGGGGTCCCCCATATTTTAGGGCCAGAAAGGCTATGCAGACAGCTGCGGGCTCATATTCATAGCCTAGGAAGGGGTCATGGATATTGCCCCCCCTGGCTACAAATATGAGGCCGCAGCCGCCCCAGAAATGGCGCATCTATAAGTTGCGCCAATTCCGGCACTTAGCCCCTCTCTTCCCACTCCCGCACCGTGGCGGCGGGATGTGGGGTAATAAAGGGGTTAATGCCACCTTTGATTGACAGGTGTCATTAACCCCGGGTAATAATGGAGAAGCGTCAATAAGACGCCGATCCATTATTAAGCCCATAGAGAAAGTTTAAAAAAAAACACAGACACATTTAAAAAAAATTTTTTAATGAAATAAAACACAGTTTTTTTTGACCAAAAATTTATTTTGCGCGCAATCCTATGCGACGCCCTCGATCAACCTAGAGAAAAAAGAAAACAACAATCCAATTCTATACCTACTGTTCCGTCGCAGTCCATAAAACGAGTGTCCCACGACGATCTGACATGGAGAACAGCCACATCAGGTGATGTGACCATTCTCCATGGCTGCAGAAACACACTGACAGGAGCTCAGCTCCTGTAGTGTGTTACTGCGCATGTGCCCAGAGTTTACCTGAGTTCAGTGACTCAGGTAACCTCCTTTACGGCACTGCTGCGTGGGAAAGGTCAAACGCAGCAGAAGAGCCGTAAAGCGAGGTCCCGGAGCGGCCGAACACCGGAAAACTCGGCGATACACTGCAGGAGCACCGCAATGGCTTCGGGGAACAACATGTGCTGTATGGTGAGTATGTAATGTATGTTTTATGTTGTATGTCATGTCTTTGTGTAATATTACATGTATTGTATTTTTTTTTTTTACATGCACAATTGTGCTCGGTCACCGCAGGGACTACTCCCCCATCCTATAGCCGGATGGGGGTAGCAGGCCCATACGGCGACTGAGCACAATTGTGGGGCTACTGTCGCATGGGGACTGACGCACACAGACAGACACACACAGACTGACGCACACTACAGACAGACACACACACTGACACACAAACATACATACATGCATACATACCAAATCGATCAGACGTCCCACATCGATCCCCATGCGACGGTAGCATTCCATGACAGCGACTTCCTGCTTTGTCCCTACACTACACTCCGCCCACACACTTCCTCCCGCCTGACATCACTTCCCTATGCAGCGGTTTTGACACCCAAATCCACAGCAAAAACCGCACATATGTCGAATTTGCTGCGGATTGTAAAGACTCTATACAAGTCTATGGGTGCAGAACCGCTGCGGAATCGCAGAAATAATTGACATGCTGCGGATTGTATTCCGCAGCGAAACCGTGCGGTTTTTACCGCACCATGTGCACAGCGGTTTCGCTTTACCATTAACTTTAATGGCACTGTACCTTGTTGCGGAAACTGCAGCGGTTCCGCAGGATTAAAACCGCTGCGGAATCGCGGGTAAAACCGCAACGTGTGCACATAGCCTTATTATTAGTGAGCATTTTAAACACACTGGTATTTCATAGAATTGTGTAACACTGCAAAAATGAAAAGTTATATTGTTTTAAAATAAAATGTTGTTTTATCCTCACATTTTTAATTTTCAAAAGGGTTAAAGGAGAAAATGAACTGCAAAAATGTGTTACACAATGTCTCCTGATCACAGAAGTAACCCATATGTGTCCACAAACTTATTTTTAGGCACAGTGCAAAGCTCAGAAGGGAAGGAGTGCCATATTGTACTGCACATGTTTTGAGGATGCCACGTCACATTGGCATAGCCCCTGAGGTGTCAGGACAGCTGACCAACTCACAAGTAAGTTCATTTTACAAACTACACCTTTTAATGAAATCATATATAGGTGCAGTGATCATATTGACACCACATGCATACATTATAATCTTATACCATTGCAAAGTGAAGAAAAAAATACATTTTTACCGCTATAATATTGATTTAGCTCCAGATTTTACATTTTCACAGTGGGAAATAGGTAAAAATGATAGCATAATTTGTAACACAATTTCTCGTGAAAGTGGCAATATCCCATATGTGGCTGTACAGTACTGTTTCTGCACATGGCAAAATATACCACAAAGGTGATGATAATGTGTGCAAATTGTAAAGTGCTGCGGAATATGTTAGCGCTATCTAAAAATAAAGATTATTATTATTATTATCGACGTCTCTTTCCGGAAGACGCTGGTATTGATGAAGCCATCATTCTGGACCAACAACTTGATGTCTAGAAATGGGATGGTCTGATAATGGTAAATATATGTGAGCCTGATGTTCAGATGGTGGCGATTCAAATCTACCCTGAACTTATGAAGGTCATCAACTGATCATAGCCAAATAAATAGGACATCAACGATATAACAAATCTGGGGAAGGAATGTGCACCCCCTTGGAATATGCTTCTCTCCCAATACCCCAAGACGAGATTAGCATACGAGGACACACACGCTTCCCCCGTGGCAGTGCCACAATTCTGGAGATAATTTTTTACTTTTATGGAAAAATTCTATGTGTAAGGACAAATTGCAACAACCTAAACACTAGATTCCTAATCTCCACATCAAAGTTGCTGGATACCAGAAAGAAGACATCAGCTTCCAATCCATCATTGTGGCTGATGGAGGTGTATAAGGCCCCTTCCTCTGCCAGGATGAGAAGCATATCAGGTTTTACAGCAGAATCATGCCATCCAGACGTTTGACGAAGTCCATAGTGTCTCAAACATGGGAGGGCAGCGTCTCAACTTGGGATCTCAAATAATAGTCAATGTATTTAATATTGGATCTCATTGCCCTCTCATGCCAGAGAGAATAGGATGTCCTGGGGGATTGGTGGCATCTTTGTGGACCTTGGGGAGAAGATAAAAGGTAGGAATTACCGGGAACTTGACAGTTAAACCACCATTTCTCTACTTTGTTTCTTTTGCTATTTGCTACATGTGTAATGTCATGCATTTTTTAATAAACTTTATGGTAAATATTTATTATATTCTTACTTGGACAATGACTCCCTGATTTTTGTAGGATTTATGTTAATGTAAAAAATGTAGATTGTAACTACAGTTTAGACACACTGTGAGGCTGTGGAGGAGGTATTATTTGAATTTGGGAGCACAGACTTTTGCTGTATTTCTGTTACAGGGGAGTCATTTCACTTCTTCAGAGCCTTTGTGCTTCCAGTAACATATAAGCTGCTTATATTTCTGTTAACAGATGACGAACCTGAGTAGAAGCTTTTAAAGGTGGCATTATGGGGTACATAAGATTTTGGATCAGATTAGATTTATCCTGTGCTCTGTGCAGAGCACTTACATCGGGGTTTGCAAATTTACAAAATCTGCAATATTTGGGAGGCAAAATAAAAAGTCAGCAGCAGGTCAAGAATTGGTTTTATTTATTTTTTTATGTCACTCTTCATGCAGTATAAGTGATAAGGCGGCATTATTCTTCGAATGGGTGCGATTACAGTAATACCAGATTAATACCTTGTTTTATGTTTGGCTGCTATCACACACTGAAAAAACTTTTCGTTTTTAACAAAAACAAGTTTTTGCATTGCCATATCTTGAGAGCTATAAGTTGATGAGTTGATCTTTTTATTGTTTAAACAAAATGATACTCGCGCTATGAATCAATGGAGAATAAAATATATATATATATATATATATATATATAGTTACCTGTAGGATCAAGGCAATAAACTCATAAGCATTAGATGTTAGAGGGTACTGAGTATTGATGGATCAAACTACAAAAAGACAAAACAAAGCATAAGTTTTAAATCTGAAAATGCAAAGTCATAAAAAAAAAAAAAATGTGAAGTGTCCGCGTTAGACTCTAGTGACTAAGAGCATGGTCGGTATTGCGTTCTAATAGTTAATTAAAAACACCTACCATATGACTATACAGACATAAATAAAAACAGATACAAACACACTGGGGGAACCATAAAGTGCTATATATGTACCTTGCACATACCCCCACTGTGGCTATTACCTCTGAATAGGAGAATTATCGGACGTTTGCCAGCACCTGGAGCCTGTTACCGGCCGGAACAGAGCTCGGTGTTTTATTTTATTTTATTATTTTTTTTTTCTACTGATTGAGAGACTTCCTAAATGATTAGCAAGTATATGCCGCTGGCTTCTACCGCTCAAAAGCAAAAGTCCGCTCACAGCGGTGAATCTACTGTTTAAAAGTCTGTTCACATTAGTGAACCATCGGGCGTTTCCCACTGCACTCCTATTAAGAGGTAATAGTCACAGTGGGGGTATGTGCAAGGTACATTTATAGCTTTTTATGGTACCCCAGTGTGTTTGTTTCTGTTTTTATTTATGTCTGCATAGTTAGTTTTTATCTACTAATTGAGAGACTTCCTAAATGATTAGCAAGTATATGCCACTGGCTTCTATTGCTTAATAGTCCGCTCACAGCGGTGAATCTACTGTTTAAAAGTCTGTTCACTAGAGTTGAGCGATACCAGCCGATACTTGAAAATATCGGATCGGAATGGATCGGCCGATCTTAAAAAAAAGTATCGGTATCGCCGATTCCGATACCGGGAACCAATGCAAGTCAATGGGGCCAAAATATCGGAATTAAAAAAAAACCTTTCTTTCCTTGTAGGTTAATTCTACATGAAGAAAAACAACTAAGAATAATGTAGAATGTATTGTGGGAGGTGGAGGAGACATTAAAGCCATAGAGGTTTAGCCCAATCAAATGGAATAGCAGGAATTAAACTTTTTTTTTTAAAGATGTTAGGAGTTACAAAGATATTGACTATGTTAGCCTCATTTATATTTTGCCAGACATGTATGTCTTCTTCTTCTACTTCCTTTTTTTACATTCTTCTTCTTCTTCTTCTACTTCCTTTTTTTACATTCTTCTTCTTCTTCTTCTACTTCCTTTTTTTACATTCTTCTTCTTATTCCTTTTTTTACATTCTTCTTCTTCTTCTTCTACTTCCTTTTTTTACATTCTTCTTCTTCTTCTTCTTCTTCTTCTTCTTCTTCTTCTTCTTCTTCTTCTTCTTCTTCTTCCTTTTCTTACATTCTTCATATTCTTCTTATTCAACAATTATTATTCTACATATTCAGCTTCTTCATCTTCTTCCTATTCTTCTTCATCATATTCTTGTTTGTGTCAGGCATTCCTGTAGTTGTTATCTAGAAAAGTTAGAAGTTTACACCTTCCGTTCTGCCTGTCACAAAAGATTTACAACAGGATTTGTCCGCGTTCAGTTTGGCCTGCAGAAGCAGGCCTTTTCCAGGGGCACCACGAGGAGGAACGGACTCACCCCCATACACTGCTTAGTCTTCTTCTGCTTATAAATAAGATAATATCATTTGCTCAGAGTATTAGTCTTATGCTTAATGTTCTTCTGCTTTGTTTTTTTTATGCTTCTTTGTCTTCTCTCTCTTGTTGTTCTGCATCTTGGTGGTTGTCTTCCTGTTCTTTGTCCTCTTGAACCAGCTGACGGTACTGGCACCCGGAGGGGCAGCAGAAGGAACAAGAGCCAATGGCACTACCGAGGACCAGCTGACGGTGCTGGAACCCGGTTACTAAGCAGGAGGTACCTGTGCTACAAAGCACTACCAAGGACCAGCAGACGTTGCCGGAACTCGGATACCGAGATGGAGGCACCTAGGCCAAACGCTCTGACGAGAACCAGCTGACGGTGCTGGAACCCGGAGGGGTAGCATAAGCTGCAAGAGCAAATGGAAATAGCGAGGACCAGCTGACAGTGCTGGCACCCGGAGGGGCAGCAGAAGGAATAAGAGCCAATGGCACAACCGAGGACCAGCTGACGGTGCTGGAACCCGGTTACTAAGCAGGAGGTACCTGTGCTACAAAGCACTACCAAGGACCAGCAGACGTTGCCGGAACTCGGATACCGAGATGGAGGCACCTAGGCCAAAGGCTCTGACGAGAACCAGCTGACGGTGCTGGAACCCGGAGGGGTAGCATAAGCTGCAAGAGCAAATGGAAATAGCGAGGACCAGCTGACAGTGCTGGCACCCGGAGGGGCAGCAGAAGGAATAAGAGCCAATGGCACAACCGAGGACCAGCTGACGGTGCTGGAACCCGGTTACTAAGCAGGAGGTACCTGTGCTACAAAGCACTACCAAGGACCAGCAGACGTTGCTGGAACTCGGATACCGAGATGGAGGCACCTAGGCCAAAGGCTCTGATGAGAACCAGCTGACGGTGCTGGAACCCGGAGGGGTATCAGAAGTTACCCCTGAAAAGCAAAGTTGGCATGCCGCAAGCTGGCCGCAGTTACCGAATCACACAGTCCTACAGGGGGTGCTTGTCCTACTGGCACTATGGAACAAACCTTTCTTACCAGAACCCGCAGTCCACATAGGAAGCACCTAAACTGCTGGCACCCTAGCCTCGGCTAACCCAACCGCAACACGACATGGCAACTTGGGGTGGCAAACTGACATTGACACTTCCCGGAAACAGCAGGCAGGGCTGGAACCAAGCTGGGCAGGAGGGAGTACCCGTGCCAAAGTCAGTTATGAGCAGCAACTGGCGATGTTGGAGCCCAGGACAAGCACTTAGCAGGCTGAGGCCTGATGTGCTGTCAATTGGGAGGCAGCAGGACAGATTGCCATCAAAACAGCAGGGGAACAGCTGACGTTACTGAACCCCACAAACACAGGAGCTAGTGTTTTACTCTGTGAAGACGGCACTTCCGAGCAACAACTGGCTGTGTTGAAGCCCAGGGACAAGCACGGAGCAGGCTTAGGCTGCATTGAAGAAATTTTAAGATCGGTTGTAGACTACTAATTTGAACCAAGCTCCACTTAGGCCTGTGGATTCACTGATTTTCGTATTTCCCCTGTCCTCCAACCCCGCCAGTTACAGCTCCGAAGTGGCGTCTGCACAATCCACACTTGTTCCTGTGTTACAGGTGTTCAGTCCGGTCAGTTAATCCCCTGATGTGTGTCCGGCAATGTCGCCTGCTCTGTCCACATTCCGATAATGGGAATGTGGACAGAGCAGGCGACATTGCCGGACACACATCAGGGGATTAACTGATCGGACTGAACACCTGTAACACAGGAACAAGTGTGGATTGTGCAGACGCCACTTCGGAGCTGTAACTGGCAGGGTTGGAGGACAGGGGAAATACGAGAGACAGTGGAGCCACAGGCCTAATTGGAGCACGGTTAAAAATCAGTAGTGGTACGACTGTGTAGGCAGCAGGAGACTTTGCCATCCACACAGCAGGGGATCAGCTGACATTACTGAACCCCACTGAGACACGGGAGCAAGTATCTCTTTCCGTGTGGACGGCACTTCCGAACTACAACTGGCTGTGTTGAAGCCCAGGAAATAGGAGGGTGTAGGCAGAGGCCTACTGTATTTTGAATGAGTTTACAGCAGGAGAGACTGCCATCCACAAAGCAGGGGATCAGCTGACGTTACTGAACCCCACTGAGACACGGGAGCAAGTATCTCTTTCCGTGTGGACGGCACTTCCGAACTACAACTGGCTGTGTTGAAGCCCAGGAAATAGGAGGGTGTAGGCAGAGGCCTACTGTATTTTGAATGAGTTTACAGCAGGAGAGACTGCCATCCACACAGCAGGGGATCAGCTGACGTTACTGAACCCCACTGAGACACGGGAGCAAGTATCTCTTTCCGTGTGGACGGCACTTCCGAACTACAACTGGCTGTGTTGAAGCCCAGGAAATAGGAGGGTGTAGGCAGAGGCCTACTGAATTTTGAATGAGGTGACAGCAGGAGAGACTGCCATCCACACAGCAGGGGATCAGCTGACGTTACTGAACCCCACTGAGACACGGGAGCAAGTGTCTCTTTCCGTGTGGACGGCACTTCCGAACTACAACTGGCTGTGTTGAAGCCCAGGAAATAGGAGGGTGTAGGCAGAGGCCTACTGTATTTTGAATGAGTTTACAGCAGGAGAGACTGCCATCCACACAGCAGGGGATCAGCTGACGTTACTGAACCCCACTGAGACACGGGAGCAAGTATCTCTTTCCGTGTGGACGGCACTTCCGAACTACAACTGGCTGTGTTGAAGCCCAGGAAATAGGAGGGTGTAGGCAGAGGCCTACTGAATTTTGAATGAGGTGACAGCAGGAGAGACTGCCATCCACACAGCAGGGGATCAGCTGACGTTACTGAACCCCACTGAGACACGGGAGCAAGTATCTCTTTCCGTGTGGACGGCACTTCCGAACTACAACTGGCTGTGTTGAAGCCCAGGAAATAGGAGGGTGTAGGCAGAGGCCTACTGTATTTTGAATGAGTTTACAGCAGGAGAGACTGCCATCCACACAGCAGGGGATCAGCTGACGTTACTGAACCCCACTGAGACACGGGAGCAAGTATCTCTTTCCGTGTGGACGGCACTTCCGAACTACAACTGGCTGTGTTGAAGCCCAGGAAATAGGAGGGTGTAGGCAGAGGCCTACTGAATTTTGAATGAGGTGACAGCAGGAGAGACTGCCATCCACACAGCAGGGGATCAGCTGACGTTACTGAACCCCACTGAGACACGGGAGCAAGTATCTCTTTCCGTGTGGACGGCACTTCCGAACTACAACTGGCTGTGTTGAAGCCCAGGAAATAGGAGGGTGTAGGCAGAGGCCTACTGTATTTTGAATGAGTTTACAGCAGGAGAGACTGCCATCCACACAGCAGGGGATCAGCTGACGTTACTGAACCCCACTGAGACACGGGAGCAAGTGTCTCTTTCCGTGTGGACGGCACTTCCGAACTACAACTGGCTGTGTTGAAGCCCAGGAAATAGGAGGGTGTAGGCAGAGGCCTACTGTATTTTGAATGAGTTTACAGCAGGAGAGACTGCCATCCACACAGCAGGGGATCAGCTGACGTTACTGAACCCCACTGAGACACGGGAGCAAGTATCTCTTTCCGTGTGGACGGCACTTCCGAACTACAACTGGCTGTGTTGAAGCCCAGGAAATAGGAGGGTGTAGGCAGAGGCCTACTGAATTTTGAATGAGGTGACAGCAGGAGAGACTGCCATCCACACAGCAGGGGATCAGCTGACGTTACTGAACCCCACTGAGACACGGGAGCAAGTGTCTCTTTCCGTGTGGACGGCACTTCCGAACTACAACTGGCTGTGTTGAAGCCCAGGAAATAGGAGGGTGTAGGCAGAGGCCTACTGTATTTTGAATGAGTTTACAGCAGGAGAGACTGCCATCCACACAGCAGGGGATCAGCTGACGTTACTGAACCCCACTGAGACACGGGAGCAAGTATCTCTTTCCGTGTGGACGGCACTTCCGAACTACAACTGGCTGTGTTGAAGCCCAGGAAATAGGAGGGTGTAGGCAGAGGCCTACTGTATTTTGAATGAGTTTACAGCAGGAGAGACTGCCATCCACACAGCAGGGGATCAGCTGACGTTACTGAACCCCACTGAGACACGGGAGCAAGTGTCTCTTTCCGTGTGGACGGCACTTCCGAACTACAACTGGCTGTGTTGAAGCCCAGGAAATAGGAGGGTGTAGGCAGAGGCCTACTGTATTTTGAATGAGTTTACAGCAGGAGAGACTGCCATCCACACAGCAGGGGATCAGCTGACGTTACTGAACCCCACTGAGACACGGGAGCAAGTGTCTCTTTCCGTGTGGACGGCACTTCCGAACTACAACTGGCTGTGTTGAAGCCCAGGAAATAGGAGGGTGTAGGCAGAGGCCTACTGAATTTTGAATGAGGTGACAGCAGGAGAGACTGCCATCCACACAGCAGGGGATCAGCTGACGTTACTGAACCCCACTGAGACACGGGAGCAAGTATCTCTTTCCGTGTGGACGGCACTTCCGAACTACAACTGGCTGTGTTGAAGCCCAGGAAATAGGAGGGTGTAGGCAGAGGCCTACTGTATTTTGAATGAGTTTACAGCAGGAGAGACTGCCATCCACACAGCAGGGGATCAGCTGACGTTACTGAACCCCACTGAGACACGGGAGCAAGTGTCTCTTTCCGTGTGGACGGCACTTCCGAACTACAACTGGCTGTGTTGAAGCCCAGGAAATAGGAGGGTGTAGGCAGAGGCCTACTGTATTTTGAATGAGTTTACAGCAGGAGAGACTGCCATCCACACAGCAGGGGATCAGCTGACGTTACTGAACCCCACTGAGACACGGGAGCAAGTATCTCTTTCCGTGTGGACGGCACTTCCGAACTACAACTGGCTGTGTTGAAGCCCAGGAAATAGGAGGGTGTAGGCAGAGGCCTACTGAATTTTGAATGAGGTGACAGCAGGAGAGACTGCCATCCACACAGCAGGGGATCAGCTGACGTTACTGAACCCCACTGAGACACGGGAGCAAGTATCTCTTTCCGTGTGGACGGCACTTCCGAACTACAACTGGCTGTGTTGAAGCCCAGGAAATAGGAGGGTGTAGGCAGAGGCCTACTGAATTTTGAATGAGGTGACAGCAGGAGAGACTGCCATCCACACAGCAGGGGATCAGCTGACGTTACTGAACCCCACTGAGACACGGGAGCAAGTATCTCTTTCCGTGTGGACGGCACTTCCGAACTACAACTGGCTGTGTTGAAGCCCAGGAAATAGGAGGGTGTAGGCAGAGGCCTACTGTATTTTGAATGAGTTTACAGCAGGAGAGACTGCCATCCACACAGCAGGGGATCAGCTGACGTTACTGAACCCCACTGAGACACGGGAGCAAGTATCTCTTTCCGTGTGGACGGCACTTCCGAACTACAACTGGCTGTGTTGAAGCCCAGGAAATAGGAGGGTGTAGGCAGAGGCCTACTGTCTTTGTAATGCGGAGACAGCAGGAGAGACTGCCATCTCCACAGCAGGGGAACAGCTGGCAGTGCTGAACCCCACTAACACTTGAACGAATGTGTTTGGCTCTGTGGAGACGACACTTCTGAACACCAACTGACGCTGTTGGAGCCCAGGATTAGGCGAGGAGCAGGCTGGGGCCTACTGGATTTTGGCAGGTGAAGGCAGCAGGAGACTTGCCATCTCCACAGCAGGGGAACAGCTGGCAGTGCTGAACCCCACTAACACTTGAACGAATGTGTTTGGTTCTGTGGAGACGACACTTCTGAACACCAACTGACGCTGTTGGAGCCCAGGATTAGGCGAGGAGCAGGCTGGGGCCTACTGGATTTTGGCAGGTGAAGGCAGCAGGAGACTTGCCATCTCCACAGCAGGGGAACAGCTGGCAGTGCTGAACCCCACTAACACTTGAACGAATGTGTTTGGTTCTGTGGAGACGACACTTCTGAACACCAACTGACGCTGTTGGAGCCCAGGATTAGGCGAGGAGCAGGCTGGGGCCTACTGGATTTTGGCAGGTGAAGGCAGCAGGAGACTTGCCATCTCCACAGCAGGGGAACAGCTGGCAGTGCTGAACCCCACTAACACTTGAACGAATGTGTTTGGTTCTGTGGAGACGACACTTCTGAACACCAACTGACGCTGTTGGAGCCCAGGATTAGGCGAGGAGCAGGCTGGGGCCTACTGGATTTTGGCAGGTGAATGCAGCAGGAGACTTGCCATCTCCACAGCAGGGGAACAGCTGGCAGTGCTGAACCCCACTAACACTTGAACGAACGTGTTTGGCTCTGTGGAGACGACACTTCTGAACACCAACTGACGCTGTTGGAGCCCAGGATTAGGCGAGGAGCAGGCTGGGGCCTACTGGATTTTGGCAGGTGAAGGCAGCAGGAGACTTGCCATCTCCACAGCAGGGGAACAGCTGGCAGTGCTGAACCCCACTAACACTTGAACGAATGTGTTTGGCTCTGTGGAGACGACACTTCTGAACACCAACTGACGCTGTTGGAGCCCAGGATTAGGCGAGGAGCAGGCTGGGGCCTACTGGATTTTGGCAGGTGAATGCAGCAGGAGACTTGCCATCTCCACAGCAGGGGAACAGCTGGCAGTGCTGAACCCCACTAACACTTGAACGAATGTGTTTGGCTCTGTGGAGACGACACTTCTGAACACCAACTGACGCTGTTGGAGCCCAGGATTAGGCGAGGAGCAGGCTGGGGCCTACTGGATTTGGGCAGGTGAAGGCAGCAGGAGACTTGCCATCTCCACAGCAGGGGAACAGCTGGCAGTGCTGAACCCCACTAACACTTGAACGAATGTGTTTGGCTCTGTGGAGACGACACTTCTGAACACCAACTGACGCTGTTGGTGCCCAGGATTACGCATGCCGCATGCAGAGGCCAATGGGCAGCGGTTTTTATGGAGGTTGTGGACTACTACTGATTCTAACCATGCTCCACTTAGGCCTCTGGCTCCACTGTCTCTACTATTTACCCTGGCCTCCAACCCCGCCAGCTACATCTCTGAAGTGGCGTCAGCACAATCTACACTTGTTCCTGTGTTACTGGTGCTCAGTCCCATCAGTTGATCCCCTGATGTTTGTCCGGCAAGTTCGCCAGCTCTGTCCTCATTCCCACTACTGGTTATGGGAATGTGGACAGAGCAGGAGACCTTGCCGGACACACATCAGGGGATAAACTGATGGGACTGAGCCACAGGAACACAGGAACAAGTGTAGATTGTGCTGACGCCACTTCAGAGATGTAGATGGCGGGGTTGGAGGTCAGGGGAAATAGTAGAGACAGTGGAGCCAGAGACCTAAGTTGGGCACGGTTAAAAATCAGTAGTGGTTTGAATGTTGATGGAGCTGGTGACTCTGCCGTCCACACAGCAGGGGATCAGCTGGCATTACTGAACCCCAGTAACACAGGAGCTAGTGTGTTTCTCTGTGCAGACGACACATCTGAGCGACAACTGGCTGTGTTGAAGCACAGGGATTATAGTTCAGGTGGTAGAAAAATGAACACACCAGCAGACCTGGATACAGTTGCCAACCACTAATTTAGTCTGTAAGAGGAATGGCAAAGTCTTTGGAGATCCAGGCCTTGTTCATTTTCAGAAAAGTCAGCCGGTCAACATTATCGGAAGATAGTCGCGTGCGACGGTCTGTTAGTACACCACCTGCGGCACTAAAGACACGTTCCGATAATACACTGGCAGCAGGGCAAGCCAGCACCTCCAATGCATACTGGCTAAGCTCTGGCCATGTATCCAGCTTAGAGACCCAAAACTTGAAGGGGGAAGAGCCATCTGGGAGTACAGCGACAGGGCAAGACATGTAGTCTGACACCATCTGACGGAAGCGTTGCCTCCTGCTGACTCGAGGCGTCGCTGATGGTGTAGACAATTGTGGTGGACACACAAAACTTTGCCACATTTGGGCCATAGTGGTCTTGCCTTGTGCTGCGGCACTGCCTCTGCTCCCTCTTTGTGCAGAGTTTCCTCCACTGCCTCGACGCACAGAGCTGCTTTGTAAAGCACTTGCAACAATGCTGTCGGGTGGAATGGAAAACATTATGGACTGCACCAGTGACTCTTCGTACTCCCGCATTTTACGCTCCCGGTTCAACGTTGGTATGAGCCTTTGTACGCTGTCCCGGTAGCGAGGATCTAGGAGGGTGTACACCCAATAATCAGCCGAGACGAGAATGTGGGCGATGCGGCGGTCGTTTCTCAGGCACTGCAGCATGAAATCAACCATGTGCTGCAGACTCCCAACTGCCAAAGAACCGCTGTCCCCTGTTTGAGGCGTGACCTCGACCTGCTCTGCATCACCCCACCCTCGCTGTACATACTGAGTAGAGGTTTGTGTACCTCCCTCCTCTGGAGAGATGTCTTCCTCCTCCATCGACTCCTCCTCATCCTCCTCACAAAGTGTCCCCTGCCTAGGCCTTTGTGAGGAAACACGTAGCGCAGACTGTCCAGAAGCAGATGGCATTTGGGACTCCTCATCCTCCACCTCTTCTGAAACCTCATCCCTTAGTGCTTGCAGTGTTTGTTGAAGCAGGCAGATAAGGGGGACAGTCATGCTGACTAGTGCATCATCTGCACTCGCCATCCGCGTGGATTCATCGAAGGCACGCAAAACGAGGCAGATGTCCTTCATAGAGGCCCACTCAATGGTGCTGAAGTGTGAACGGCGCACAGTGCGACTTGTTTGCGCCTGATGCAGCTGGTACTCCATGACTGCTGCCTGCTGCTCACACAACCGCTCCAACATATGTAACGTTGAATTCCACCGGGTGGGTAGGTCACATATGATGCGATGTTCTGGAAGGCCAAATCGTCGCTGCAGAGCAGCGAGGCGCGATCTTGCCGTGCTGGAACGTCGCAAGTGAGCGCACTCTATGCGGACCTTGTGCAACAGTGCATCAAGATCCGGATAGTCCCTCAGAAAGCTCTGCACGACCAAGTTAAGAACATGTGCCAGACATGGGATGTGTGTGAGGTTGCCTAGGCCAAGAGCTGCCACCAGATTTCGGCCATTGTCACACACTACCAAGCCCGGCTGGAGATTCGCTGGCCCAAACCACACATCGCTCTCCAGCTTGATAGCATTCCAGAGCTCCTGCGCTGTGTGGCTTCGATTCCCCAAAGAAATTAATTTGAGTACAGCCTGTTGACGTTTGGCCACGGCTGTGCTCATATCGGTCGTAACAGGCTCCTGCTCTGCTGTTTCTGAGGAACTTGAGTAGGAGGAGGAGTCTATGTGTACAGACTGGAGTCCTGCAATCCGTGGCGTTGGAAGAACACGTACAGCGCCACTCTCCAGATCCGTACCCGGCTCCACAACATTGACCCAGTGGGCAGTGAGGGAAAGGTATCGTCCCTGTCCATGGTTACTGGTCCACGCATCGGTGGTCAGGTGGACCTTGCTACTAACGGCGTTTAGTAGCGCATGTTTTATTTTGCCCTCAACATGTTTCTGCAGGGCAGGGACGGCTCGCCTGCTGAAATAAAAGCGGCTGGGCACGTTGTATTGGGGGACTGCCAATGCCATTAAGTCCCGGAAGGTGTCAGTGTCCACCAGCCTGAATGACAGCATTTCAACTGCCAGAAGTTTGGCAATGCCAGCATTCAGAGACTGTGCTCGGGGATGGTTTGCCGAGTAAGGGCGCCTTTTATCCCATGCCTGTGCTACCGATGGCTGTGATGGATGGGAACGTGCTGTTATGGGTGGAATCTGACAGGGTCTCCGGACAACAGTGGCAGAGGTTCTTCCTTGGCGATCCTGTGAGGAAGCCGAACCAGCAGTGTGTGAGCTGGAGGAAGAGGGCCCAACACGAACTGAAGAGGTGGTAGGTGGTGCTGTACGTTGGCCTACGTCTTGAGGGTGTCTCTGCAACTCCAACTCGTGCTTGGTGCGCACATGTTTCCACATATTTGTGGTATTGAGGTTGCTGACATTTCTCCCTCTTTTGACTCTCTGATGACACAGCTTGCATTTGACAAAGCAAATGTCATCTGCAACTGTGTCAAAAAAGGACCACGCACTGCAACTCTTGTGAGCGCCCGGTTTGCCTTTGGAAGGAGGAATGCTCCTAACGGGTGCCGAAGTGGAGGGTACAGGCAACCAAGTCTTCCCCCTCCCTCTGCCTCCTGTTTTGGCCGGTAGGGGAATCTCTTCCTCCGAGCTGCTCCCACCACCTTCCTGTTGCTCACGCCATGATGGGTCAAGGACCTCATCATCTTCCCTCCCCTCTTCAAACAGCTGCTTCTCCGGGGTTGTCTCGCCAGCACCGTACGCACCAGAAAGTGGCAACTGAGTCTCGTCATCATCTGATGCGTACTGAGGTGTGCTGACCATAGGCACTGGCCCACTCGCCTCTTCAGATTCAGAGGGACAAAGAAGTTGCGCATCACTGCATACTCCCTCTTCTTCACATTCAGGAATGCTGCTTGGCTGGCCCCCTCTTTCCAAGCCAACAGATTCCGAGAACAGAAGTAGAGATTGTGATGGCTCCTGTCCATGTCTCTCTGACTGCCTGGGCACTTTGGCAGGTGGTGAAGAGACAGATGGTTGCTCTTCGGTGCTCTGACCCTGAGAGGATGCGGAAGTAATTGAAGTCGATGCGTTAGCTGCCATCCATCCGACAACGGCTTCAATTTGTTCCTCCCGCAGCAGTGGGGTACGTTGAGGTCCTACAAAGCTGCGCATAAAGGACTGTTGCCTGCTAAAACTGGGGGATGCTGATCCACTGGTGCCCGCAGCAGGCCCAGAATCCCCACGTCCTCTACCTGTAGAATCCCCACGTCCTCTCCCTGCAGAATCCCCACGTCCTCTCCCTGCTGAAACTCCACGCCCACGCCCACGCCCCCGCGCCTTACTCCCTGCCTTCTTCATCTTGCAAGACTGCTTAAGATAGGCAAAAAAGGACAAAGGGGGGCCTTAGTGTGCTTATTCCTGAACAGCTGGTTACAGGTACAAGAAACACTAATTTTATGAAGTGTGTGTGTGTGGACTAGACTTTAATAGGAGCTGATGTGGCCTACACAAGTTCAAAATGTAGTGTTTGGTGAACTTTTTATGTGGTTTCTTTGTTTGAAACAAACTCAAAGTATGAGAACAAAGAATTGAAACTGATAGTATCACCAACTTTTTGGAGCTATTACAATGCAGGCAGGTAACCTACAATGCAAAAGATGAGGCTCCAAAAAAATTGGGTAATACTAATCTGGCTGCGCCGGCAGGGCACAAGCCAGAAAAAAAGGCTCCTCTATCTACTCCTATATAGTGTTTGCAACCAACCAATGTTGATGGATACGGATGGATGCACACTAATAGGAGAAGAAAAAATGAGCTGCACTCAGAGACAAATATGTGTGAGGCAGTGACGCACGTTGAGCGTCCTACAACCAGACGTAGCTGCAGGACACTCTACTCAGCGTGAGCTGCACTCACACACAGTCAGAGACCTCTCAGACAGCCGTCAACAGTGCAGCTAAGTGGGCACTGGCACTGACAGGCTGCAGAAAGGCTCCGCTGTGTACTCCTATATAGTGTTTGCAACCACCGTAGATGGAGACGGATGGATGCACACTAATAGAAGAAAAAATGAGCTGCACTCAAATAAAAATATGTGTGAGGCAGTGACGCACGCTGAGCGTCCTACAGCCAGACGTAGCTGCAGGACACACTACTCAGCATGAGCTGCACTCACACACAGTCAGAGACCTCTCAGACAGCCGTGAACAGTGCAGCAAAGTGGACACTAGCACTGAAAGGCTGCAGAAAGGCTCCGCTGTCTACTACTAGTGTTTGCAACCAACGTATATGGATACGGATGGAAGCACACTAGATTGAAATTATTTAAAAAATGCAGCTCAAAAAATAAAAGATGTATGAGGCAGCAGTGATCACACTGGGTGGCCTACAGCCTGACGTGGCTGCAGGACCCACTCCACAGCGTGAGCTGCACTCACACAGCCCTTGCAGACAGCTGTGAAAACAGCGCTGCTAGGGAAAAGCAAGCTACAGTGGTGGTTTATGTAGCCTGGATAAAGCACAATATTGTTTTTAGAATCGCTATTTCTAACTGTCCCTCACAGTCTTCTACAGCAGCCTGTCCCTAACTGAATTCACAGCAGAGTGACCAGAAATGGCGGCTGCGGTGGCTTTTATAGTGCATCATGACATCATTTCGGCAGCCAATCACAGCCATGCCAATAGTTAACATGCCTACATGCCTAACAGGATGTGCCCACACTTCGGAGGATTCCCATTGGCTTAATCAAAGCAAGCAGGCTCATAGCATGATGGGAACTTCCTATTCCGATTCCGATCCCGGAATCCGATATGAAAAAAGTATCGGAATTAAGTATCGGAATTCCGATACCGCTGATATCGGCCGATACCCGATACTTGCGGTATCGGAATGCTCAACACTACTGTTCACATTAGTGAACCACCGGGCGTTTCCCACTGCACTCCTATTCAGAGGTAATAGTCACAGTGGGGGTATGTACAAGGTACATATATAGCACTTTATGGTTCCCCCAGTGTGTTTGTATCTGTTTTTATTTATGTCTGTATAGTCATATGGTAGGTGTTTTTAATTAACTATTAGAACGCAATACCGACCATGCTCTTAGTCACTAGAGTCTAACCCGGACACTTCACACTTTTTTTTTTTTATGACTTTGCATTTTCAGGTTTAAAACTTATGCTTTGTTTTGTCTTTTTGTAGTTTGATCCATCAATACTCAGTGCCCTCTAACATCTAATGCTTATGAGTTTATTGCCTTGATCCTACAGATAACTATATATATATATATATATATATTATTCTCCATTGATTCATAGCGCGAGTATCATTTTGTTTAAATTGTTTATTTTCACCCCTGGTGGTGTGGGGGTTCCTTACTCGCTGCTGAATCAACCCTGCACACTAGCGCCATTGGTATATTGTATATATATATTTATATTTTATCCTTTTGATCTTTTTATTGGTATCATTTTTGTGCACAGGACATTTTTTGATCGCTTTCTATTCAGGTGTTTAGGAGACAGATTGAACAAAAACCAGTCATACAGGGATTGTTTTTTTATGCTGTTCTAGTTGTGGAAGAAGTGATAAAGCAGCTTTATTTTTCTTGTCAGTACGATTACAACAATTCCACATTTATGTTTTTTTTTATTTTTTGCTGATTCTACACAATAAAAGCAAATTCATAGTTAAAATATTGTTTTTGCATTGCTGTATTTACATTCATCTCTTTGATTGCGTTTTATTCCACTTTTTATCCAATTGTGTGATGAAAAGGCAATTTTTTTCCATGTTTTTTTAGATGAAATTTTTTGACAGTTTTATAGATTGAGTCGTTCCAAAAGCTGCGATACCAAAAATGTGTACTTGATTTGTTTATTTTTTTTTACATAAATATGTGTATTTATTGGTGTAATATTTTTTGTTATTTATTTTCTGACTTTTCTTTTTTTTCCAATTTTCGTAACTTGGTTTTACTTTATTACTAAGTCCCTTTTTAACTTTTATTACTCTAATCACTAGTCTCATGCATTGCAATACAGATGTTCTTTAAAGCATGGGACCTGTCAGATTACAAACTCAGATAGCCTGTTTGATCCTGTCTATTGCTGGGTCTCACAGTACACCATACCTGGCACATCAGGAGGTCATTGTTTGACCTTGATGTGCCATGACAGCCATCTGCTACTCATGATTTTGTGAGCCTGCTCCCTCTCACCATCTTTTAAGTGCCGCAATCACCATTTTTCACAGCATTTGGAGGGTTAATCAGCAAGGGGGAACGCTGCAGCTGCACTCAGCTCCCGGCGGTGATCATGCAGGGAAGTGCTGATATTTCATCACTTCCTGACGACCGCATGCTTTGATTGGTCAGTCAGATGGACTAACCGATTGGAGCAATCAGAAAGCAAGAACATCTCTGATTGTGCTGATCAACAGTCAGTGACCGCTGTTGGCATAGCTGTGTTTTTGTGTGTTTTCACAAAGTGCTAGTTTTAATCCATGATAGACATAGGATGTCATGATGCGAGAACTGAAAACTGCACATGATCTACTATGTCAGTCATTGGTCATTAAGGAATTAAACAAATGTGGTATATAAGTCAAGCATGAAAAAGATAAGAATGTGGCACTTACCATTGATGAAAATAAAACATAGACAATGAATCTCATGCACATTTTCAAGCATGTCATAGCATAAAACAGAGAGTCGGCAACAACTGTTTCACATCTAGCGATGCTTTGTCTTTGTCATGACATCTGACATTAGATTGTGTCATATCCTATAACCACATACGTAATAAATAAGGATGAGCGAGTAGTCAAATATTCGGACTCGCTATACTCACTAATCCTTGCCAACATATGATATGCTGAGATCCACCATGTGGGCAGATCACAAATGAGTCAGTGATTTGGCAAATTAAATTGCTTTTGAAGTGCTGGAAGATCGGGAACAGCGGTAGAGGAATGACGGAGATGGGTGCAAATACGGCGCACCTTCTCAAGTAGGTACGGCAAGTCAGGGTATGTTCTGAACCACTAGGTTCAGCACGTGAGCCATGCATGACACGTGTATCAGCTTCCTGAGCATTAAAGCTGCCACTAAGTAACGCCCATTATTGCAGACAACCAGACCTGCTTCGAGTTGCAGTGGGACAGCCACTGATCAGTCTGTTGTTTTATTCTTTGCCACAGCTCTGCTGAAGTGTGTGGTGTTTGACCTAAACAAATCAGTTTCAGCAGAGTGTGTTGCCGTTGCTGCTGCACAGCTCCTAAGTTGGAAGTGATGTGGAGGGTAATTCAACATAGGATGAGGAGGCTGAGGAGGAGGAAGAGGGGAGACCAGACATGTATGATGAGGCAGAAACAATGATTGAGGTTGAGCCCGGTATTCGTGACGTTGGTAGGATATGTGATGTTCCAGTTTGAGACTTTGTTCCATCCTCCACCAGGTTCAGCCAGTGTGCCATGACAGAAATGTATCATCGCTGTCTACAACTACTTGTCCACATGTCTGTTGTTAGGTGGACCTTCCCAGTTATGCATTGGTGAGAGCACACTTTATATTGCTTAACATGTGCTGGTGTAAGGTGGGGACGGCACACCGGGAAAAATAATGCTGGCTGGGAACAGAGTATTGTGGGGCAGCCACAGCCAAGAGATCACAGATAGACTGTGTCCCCACAAGCCTAAACAGCAGCATCTCCATGGCTAGCAACTTGGCAATGTGCGTGTTTAGTATTTGTGCTTGTAGGTGCATGGGTTGGTATTTACCCTTCCTTTCATAGATCTGGGGCATGAACAACTGGACAGCTGGTTGGGACAAACAAGTGAATGGGATTGTTGTGTCCTGTGCCTCTGCAACCACAGGACAGAGCAGAAGGTATGAGCACCTACTTCTTAGCCAGCAGATTGGGAAGGATGGATCACAGGCAGCATGACAGTGGTTTGACCTCCAGTCACTGATTTGGTACCTTGTTGTTCCACCCACCGACTAGGGTGCTTGGCTGCCATGTGTTTCCACATACTGGTGGTGCTCTGGTTGCCTTTGCCCTGGCCTCTGCTCAGCTTTGTATGGCAGATGCTACAGATGACAATGTTTGGTTCAGAAGGACTATCCAAAAAAAATTCCAGACAGAGGATGAACACCCCCTTGTCTTGACTTGGGGCACAGAGGGACTGCTCTTGGCAACAGTTGACATACTTCGCACTCTGCTCAAACTAGTAGCCCTTGGTGCCTTTGTTGGTACTATGTATTCACCATCTTCCTCTGTGCTGCTGCGCTGGCTATGCATACCAACGGTCCAGGTCAGATCAGTGGACTCATCATCGACCACCTCGTCATCCATGTAATCCTCCTTCAGTGTTGACATTGTCGGCTGACCAGATGGCAACTGTGTCTCATCATCATCAACCTCCTCCTCTTGAGCCAGTATATCACGTGGCTGAAAGTGGCTTTCTTCTGGCCATGGGTTTTCAAATAATTGGCCATAAACAGATGATACTTCTTCACGTTCCTCTTCAATGTTGCACATTGAGAGGCCATAGGCAACCAAAGGATCATATGTACCAAACAGATCATCAGAGTGGCCAAGCTTGGGGTCAAATGTTTCCTGTGACTGCTGAGGGGGGGAGGAAGTAGGAACAGGTTGAGGATTGGATGATCCAGCATTCTATATATCGACAGTAGACTGTGTGGTTATGGAAGATTGGGTGCTGCTAGAAAATTTCATTGAGCCCTTTTCTGCCATTCAAGACAGTATCTGCTCTTGGTAGGAGAGAGAGGTACAGAGTTGCAGACGCTATACAGGCAATGATTGAGTCCAATTCAAAAACTGGGTGAGTGCTCTATCCGCACAGCGGATAAAATTGATACCTCATCCGATTTTGATGTGTCTATTAAAAAAATCTCAGACAATATCAAAGCATTGGAGGAAAATATTAACAATTCGAAAAAAACACAAGTTTTCCAGAGATGCTATGGATTACAAAAACTTCCTTGCAAAATACTCATGGAAAATCTATTTTGAGAAATTCAACAAGTCATTTTTCATCAAATCATAGACAAAATAGATCGGTTTACTTTCCTTGTCTGAGTATAATACCTCTGAATATGACAGACAATTCCACATGCAGTACATCTGGGGACGCACAGGAAAATCGCAAATCTTCCATGACAAAAAATGCAATGGATGTAGGAGAGGAGGGCAAAGAAATACAAGGTCGTCCACGAAAACGTTATCCCACGAGACACAAAAAAAATTAAATCATGCTAATGTCCTTGTTTTGCCATCCACGATTATTTCTCATGTTCAAATGGATGTTTTAGCTAAAGGACTTAATTTTGTCCCTAGCAGGAAATTTAATCTCTTTCAAACAATCAAGGATGTAAACAAATTCACAAGATTAGAGACAGTTAAGAGATTTTTTGTGGAGGATCAACAACAAAGTCAGCATAAAAAAGCCACAAGAGTCATCTACTACTCCCATGCCTTTTTTGTTTCAGGAGCAATTTTTTCTCAGTACTTTGTCGTCTCTTCGGGATTCAAGATTTGACTCTTGTTCCATTCAAGAAGATGACATCAGAATTTCCACTCATAATTCTTCTTATTACCCTTTGCAATCAAGGGTTCCTGCTCTAGATACTTTCCAGTCATTAGTAGAAAGAGATTTGATATTAATGGATGCTGAGACCTGACAATCTCAGTTTCACAATAATTTATCAGCTGACCAATTTAATGCTATCAGAGAGTTAGAAAATAATTCTAATATAGTAGTACACCAGGCAGATAAGGGGGTTGTACAGTAGTATTGGATGTTGGACTTTACAAATATATGACAAAATGTATATTGGATGATGTTAAAACTTTTAGAGTACTCAGGAGTGATCCATCTTCCTCTTTTAAATGTGAATTATCTAGCATTATTCAAGAAGGAATTCAATTTTGTATTTTCAACACCAAAGTTGTTAAATGGTTATCACCTGAATGTGCAATTATTCCAAATCTTCATGGTTTGCCTGAAACCCACAAAAACATGTTTCCACCACCCCTCAGGCCAATTATCTCCACTATTGGGTCTCTGAATGAGAATCTAAGTTCCAGGTTATTTTAAAGATTCATCTTGTGTCTTGTAAAATTTTGAAAACTTTTACTGGAAAGATAATTATCGATTTTTCACATTTGATGTAGTTAATTTATACTATGCAATTCCTCATGGTTTAGCTATTCAGGCCATTTCGTATCATTTATATCAGTACAGCAATTATTCTCAGTCATTGAAATTACTTATCTTAAAATCTCTCACATATTTACTTAAACACAATTTTCTCATGTTTGATTCTGTTTTTTATTTGCAAATCGTGTGCGCCCCTATGGGGTCAAAATTCTCCCCTAATTTAGCTATTCTTTAGATGGCATGGTGGGAGGAACAATATTTAGTTTCTGATAGCAATATGTTCCATGATGAAATACATTTTTTTTGGTAGATTTGTAGATGACCTGCTGTTCATCTGGTGAGGCACTTCATCAAATATATCATTGTTTCATTCTTATTTAAATTCTAATAATTTAAACCTCAAATTTACCATCAGTGATTTAAATGCACAAGTTTGTTTTCAAGACATTATTTTAATGGGTGATTCTATCAAAAATTGTGTCCATACCACCTTGTTCAGAAAAGAAAATAGTGGCAATTCGCTTTTGTTGTCATTGTCTTCTCACCCTGTTCACACTATTAAGGCCGTTCGATATGTGGAATTCAATAGAACAAAACGTGTGTGTTCCAATCAGAAACTGTTCCTTCTGGAAAGTCAAATAATTAAATAACGCTTACAAGCTAGGGGTTATAGCAACTTTAATATCAACCGTGCGTTTAAAAAATCTGCAAATCAGCCTAGAACCTTGTTCACAAACAAAATATCCGTTTCCATGGATTCAGATTCTATTTTAACCTTTTCAACACCGTTCAGTCCTCTATATAACAAAATAGTCTCTATCATTAAAAAATACTTACCTATCGTTATTCAAGACAACAGATTACTAGTGCAGGTTACAGATATGTTGCTTAAAGAGGTTTTAGTTTGGGTAATGCTTTATGTCCTAGCATGATGAAGCAAACACCGGGACCTAAAACCTGGCTTTCTGTTTCTGGTTTTTATAAATGCTCAAGCACTAGGTGCAATGCTTGCATTTATGCTGCAGACAGAACTAAATCTATTCAATCTTCAAATGGTCATGCAAATGATATCACTATATTCATGAATTGCAACACACAGTATGTTATTTATTGTATTTGCTGTTGAGCATGTGAAATCAAATATATTGGGTGCACAGTACGCAAGGTAAAAAAATCACATCACAAAGCATTTAAATAACATACAAAATAAAAATGCAGCCTACCCAGGTGCTGCTAAAAACTTTGTCAATGTTCACAATGTAGATACATCACAATTTCTACCATAAGAGGTGGAAATAAACAGAAACTCCTGACTGCATCCTGACGCCGGTGCTCAAGAAAGACATTACTGAACTTGAAAGGGTTCAAAGGCGGGCTACTAAAATGATAAATGGAGTTGGTTCACTACAATATCCAGAAAGGTTATCAAAATTAGGTCTATTTAATCTAGAAAAGGGAAGACTTAGGGGAGACCTAATATATACAGTATGTACAAGTATATCAGAGGGCAATACAGAGATCTCTCCAATGAACTGTTTGTACCAAGGACTGTGACAAGAACAAGGGGGCATTCTCTTCGTTTGGAGGAAAGACAATTTCTGCACCAGCATAGAAGAGGGTTCTTCACGGTAAGCGCAGTGAGGTTCTGGAATTCTCTTTCTGAGGAAGTGGTGATGGCCAACTCACTGAATGAATGTAAGAAAGGAATGGATGCTTTTTTAGTGAGTAACAGTATAGAAGGTTACGAATAACAGAATATTATAGGTAGATGGTTGACCCAGCTTAGGAGTCAGGAAGGAATTTTTTTCCCTATGGAGAAAATTGGCTTCTACTCTGTGGGTTTTTTGCCTTCTCCAGGATCAACAATGCAGAACAGCTGCACTAAAAATAGGCAAACTAGATGGACATAAGGTCTTCCTTCAGCCTTCAAAACTATGTTACTATGTTAGCCTAAGCTTTCTGGATCTTTAAGCTACATACAAGATATCCCAGTGGGATGAATCTGAAAAATGATTTATATTATGTTTATTAATTTTTTATTATTTTATTTATTTTTTCTGATCATCTGTTTCTGGTTTCTATAAATTCTCAGGCATCAGGTGCAATGCTTGCGTTTGTGCTGCAGACAGAACCAAATCTATTCAATCTTCAAATGGTCATGCATACGATTTTGCTTCACTCATGAATTGCAAAAAAAAAAAAAAAATGTCTCCCTTAAGATGTGGAAGTAAACAAACTCCTGACTACACAGGAAGCTTTCTGGATCCTTAAGTTATATACAACACACCCTTGTGGGATGAATCTGAAAAATGATTGATTTTATGCTTAAAGAATTTTTTATCTTTTGTTAGTTTTACCTTTTTCTTTTATAACATTATGAATTTCCCCAATGATTTATTTTACTTTATGTCTGTTAATTTTTCTTCCAGATTTCTCCTTTGATATCAGCTGCTACATAAAGTTGTAATTATTCACCATGTGTGATTGGTCCATTTTTCTTATATAATCCATGTTACATGTCCTGTTTTACATCCTATGATTAAGGGCGCTTTTCATGCGCCGGAAACGCATCAGGTGTTTATGTTTTTAGCTTGGTTTGACATGCCGAAGTAAAGTTTTTTTCATTTATTCCTGGGCTGGAGTGTTTTCACTTCCTCTTTCCTTTCCAGTATCTGCACTTGCTCTTCTGGCTTCCAGACATGTTTACATTCCAGACTGGGAATTCCCGCCAGGAACATAGATGCATCAACCTTCTTCTGTCTCCCAGATTCAATGCCTTGTCGGGCACAACTGACAGCCTCACACCCAGATCCATGTCCATGTCCCTGTCCCTTCACAACAGGCTTTTTGGGAATTTGGAGCTTTTGTGACATAGTTGCAGATGTTCAGATGCAGATATTGGGGAACAAAGAGCAGTTCATACTTTTTGGAAGGTAGCACTACAGCCTAGTACTGCTTTGTGTTTTACAAACAGCACCACAATGGCAAAAAAAATTGGCTTGAAGTTGAAGTCAAAGATTTACCTCGTCTGTCACCACAGAAGACAGCGGTGCTGGCTGCATCTCAGTTGTGCAGTACCGTGCATGCTATTCGGTGTGCAAACAGCACAGCAAAGGCAAAAAAAAGGCTTGAGGTTAAAGCCAAAGATTTAGCTAGCCAGTCACCACAGAAGACAGCGTGTGTGCTATTCGGTGTGCAAACAGCACCGCAAGGGCAAAAAAATTGGCCTGCAGGGGTAAATGTGACCCCAAAAATAGCTGGCAAAACTGTCACTACTCCCTGACCTTATACAGTACTTTCATCTCTCAGTAGAGCTGAGATATTGAGGTACTATGTATGTACTGTAATGCTCCTGCCTGTCAACCTGCACTACAGTCACCTCCTACTAAGATACTCCAGGTAGCTCTCACAAAAGCTTTTGTGTTTTTGAGATGATTTATGGACGATTAGCAGAAGCACAACTCTCCCTAGCAGCTGCTCACACTCTCCCTATGCTACCAGTAGCTGTTTTCTGGATGCAATGTGCAGAAAATGGTGATGGAAGGGCTTATACAGTGTGTCCGTAAAGTCTTTGTTAGATGTCGGGTTCTTGCCTCCGCACAGGAAGAATCTACACTCCCCGAGCCTTGCCTTCTGCGGTCTCCCATTCAGTCCCAGCCGCAGAGGAGCCTGCTCAGCAAAGATGTTGTTCCTGACGCCTTGCTCAAGCTAGTGCTGTCAGGTTGGTTGATGCTGCCAACCCTGGTTCAGCTATAGCAGTCTGCACTAGCCAGCGGCAAGCAGCTCCTGGGACCAAGTCCCTTTTTCGCTCCACTGAGCTTTCCCGTGGCTCAACCTCCCATTGGAGCTCAGGGGTCACATGCTCAGGTCACGTGCCTGTTCCGATTGGACCACAGGGAATGTCCCGGAAGGTCACCACTATAAAAGATTTGCATGGCCGCTTGGCCATGCGCTAGTATAGACTGTTATTTGTAGTTGTGTGTGTGAAGATGGCTGTATGCATTCAGGTGACTGACTCATTGAGACTCCCTCCCTCTGGTTGTGCATATGTTTAGGGTATTGGAGTTACAGTCAGTGCCTATTAGTGGCTTGCTCATGTGCCACGAAGCACCCTGTCTTCAGCACCACACTTAGCGCCAGATTTTGCCACCCAGCCAAGGCACTACTATACTGTGTCCAGCGCCATGCGCTATCTGTGCACTTTCCAAGCCCTAGTTAGGGTGGTTAGTGGTGTCCGCCAGAGCGGTGCTGTGCGCACGATAATCTATTTGCTCATCCCATCCTGGCACTGCAGTTGCGGTGTCGAGCACTTGTGTGCCTAGAGGGACTCTAACCCAGTGTTTCAGGGGAAGAGTCCTGTGATTATACACTAGTGCTCACATTGCCGAGCTCTGTGAACATTAGCAGGCTCCGACATTTGTTCCAGTGGCTCTGTGAGATAACAGAGTTCGCTCCTGCACACACTGGGTAAGTGGTTAACTGACCTGTGCTCAGTTAGTGCTCCGTCATTATTGAGCAGCAGTTTTCCATCTCTGCACGGTGGACCCCGGGTTGCAATCGCACTTCCTTATATTTTATATTTAGTGCGATCCACAACCCTAACAGTCATGGTGCACTTTTGACCAGTCAGAGGTAAGCAACAAAAGATGACACAAATGTGAAATCTGCATCAAATAAAAGGAAAACCCTTCCAGTTTCTGTAGGATGATGTGACATCATGTGCACATGTGCGGATGATGACATAACACCGAGAATAGAGAATCACAGATGTTATTCACTCTGTTACACCAGACATCCTTATGAGACGTGTGTAGGGCAACAAATGGAGCCCACATCGAACTGCACTGAATAGGTATGAAACTGGGAGAGTTTTTTTATTTGCAGATTTCACATTTCTATCATCTTTTGTTGCTTTCCAGTGACTGGTCAAAAGTGCACCATGACTTTACAGACACACTGTATAGAGCCTATGAGTCATAGGCTATGACTGATCTATGATGCTAAACGGCCAGCCAATCATAGTAATTCCACAACCATGAAGGCTGCGGCATTACTGTGACTGGCTAACATGCTGGGTGGGAGATCAGAATATTGCAAGGTGAGTAGTGAAATACTCGCTATGTTCCATGTACCGCAAGTACCGCATTACTCCCCGAGTACCAAATACTTGCGAATATACTCACTCATCCCTAGTAATAAAGTGTCCATGAATTATTTTCATTAGGTGTGAATGTCAAATCATGGAATTAGGATTCTTCAAATAAATGCTCAGTAATGGTAAATGCCACCAAAAATAAATGAGGAGACTGAGTGAGCAGAGGCAGACATACAAAAGAAGGCCCATGTAACAGAACAGTATTTGATTCCTCTGTAATCCAATAGTGTGCAGCTTTGGAGGTCGAATTAGGCTCACTTTCCTCTTGGATCCCTTGTGTCGCTGCACCAGTGTTATGTATGCCCCTGATCCAAAGTGATTTTTGTGGTGTGTGGAATGCAAGCAATAATTTTCTCTACCTTATGTAGATATGTGAAGGTGTATTGATTTGCCTGGAGCCTACATAAAAGACATTACAGTAGCCAGTCCATGAGGTTATGAGATTGTTATACCACTGTTGATACCATCTTTGAATAAAATGATGTTTTTCATTTTGACATAAATGTTTAGGTAGAAAATTGAAAACTTAATAGATGCAGAGACTGCTAGTTGCCCATCGATAATTACCGTATACAAAAATTACATATCAGTTTTAGCTAACTGAAAATGAACTATTATTTTTTTGTAATTCAGTTTTGCAGGAATTTATAGCTGAAAATTGTCATTGACTTTTGTCTTAAAAGTCAAGTATAATTTGGTATCATCTGCATTGCAGTGGTATGCTATGCCATGGCCCTAGATTATTAGAAGCAAATTGGCAAATATTAGAAAATGTGTTCCTCTAAAAATGTCTTTCCTATTCACTGGAAATATGCTAAAATGCCTTACACTACATTTTCCAATATTTACTGTCTTGAAAATTGTCATTTGAAGGGCAAAAATTGACTTGAAAGAATGCACCACAACTTTTAATCTTAGTACACATGACTCCATCAGAGACAATCCTTTCTATTTTTACCAACTTACTTTTCAGTTTTTCTGTATTAAAAATTGATAATAACATTAAAAAATAAATATGTGGATGTGGAATTATACAAATTCATATGCTACATTTCAAATAATATTTTTAGAGATGGGCAGACCCCGGCATGTTCAGGTCCAGTGAGTTCAGTTGAACATTTATAAAAAGTTTGGATACGGGTACCAGAACAGTACCTGATCCGATCCTGTACCCCACTCATTTGAATGGGGGTCCAAGCATCCAGTGTTTGCCACATTGTCAAGTGCATAACAGCATGGCAAACACCACTTCTGATCGGCGGAAAAAACATCACCGCCGGTCAGACAGCCTCCTCCCCAGCCTAAAAATATCAGCCTGAAGCCACCTAGAAAAAGCAGATCTATCTGGTGTTTTGCCTGGACCTTCCTATTTGCCCTGTAGCCGTGGCAAATGGGGTTGATGTCACCTTTGTATTGTCAGGTGACATCAGCCCCACGGATTACTAATGAAGAAGCTTCTATAAACACCTATTAATAATTCTATAGTTATATGGCTAATAAAAACAGTCAGGATAAAGTATTTTACTTGAAATAAAACTAAACACTTTTACATTTTTATTTAAAATTAGCATCTAATGCCTAATTCCACTAAATCCCTTTTCTCCTGTAGTAAAACAAAAAAAAGAAACAGCAATATTCCTCACCTGTCTGTCCATCTGTCCCTCACCATAATCCATGTCTGGGGGTAAACAGATTTCAAACTGATCAGTGCAAAGATGCGACCGTCCAGACTGAGAACCGTTGTTGAATGAGCTGCTTTGAGAGTAGCATTAGTGGCTAGTGGTAATGTCATCAAGGTTATTGCCAGTCACTGAGGCTGCATTCCCAGCTGGGTAGAACTGTGGTGACCTTGGTGAAAACCCAACCAGCACCCTGAGAAAGTCTCATGGAGCAATATTGTTTTATTTTAGTCAAGTATTTTTTACATGGCCTTGCTTTGCAAGATCTTAGTTCAGTATTATAAATCAGTTAATTTAAATTTGACTTTGCTTCTGATTAGCATCATTGGGGAATATAATTAAATAGTTGAAGTAGTTTCAGGTGCAGGTTGTCAAGGAGCAGATGTAGTTTTATTCATAAATCTAATAGCATTTCATGTATCACATCTGTCTGCAACTTTCAATGAGACGCAAAGAACTTAATGCAATGGAATTTAATATTTTCAAGATTTTGCCAGCCTTAGACATGGATGTGTAATGAAACTTGGCCAAATCGCTTGATATTGTTGAAATGTACTCACTGCTGTGATATTCACACAGACATGTCTTGCATTTTGACAGTAATGGAATCAAGAGCAATTCTGTTACATAATTCATTGCACTGTAGGTAAATCACAGTTTTTCCTTAGTTGCTATATTATTGAAATAATTCTCAATTGAATTTAAACAGCTTTCAATATTTCATGTCAAATGAGGGATTTAAACATAATACTGTTCCGTAGCCTTTACAGTTTAATACGAGCTGCTTTGGAGTTAAGGAAATCGAAACATCTTTTATTTTGACCTTCGTCTCCTTCATTTTATTAGTTCTGAATGTTACTGTGATATATATCTTATTTTAGACAAGACATGCACACTAATTTCTCAAGACCAAGAAGGCTAGAGGCTAGTTATATATTCGTCAAGATATGTTGAATCTATAATACTTCATATTTAGGCAGTGATATTATTATGGACAAAGTAGTTAGACATTGTATGCTTCTAGTTCAATATATTTACTCCTTGGCTTCATTAAATATACAGTGCCTTGTAAAACTATTCATATCTTATGAACTTTGTCACATTCTTTTAACTTTGAGCCCACAAACTCACATGTTTTAGTTGGATTTTATGTCGTATACCAACCCAAAGTGGCAAAAAATTTGAGCAGTAAGAAAAAAAATAATACACGGTTTTCTAATTATTTTAAAAATATATATTTGAAAATTATTATGTGCTTTTGCATTCAGTTCCCCTTAGACAATACTTTGTAGAACCAATTTTATTGTATTTACTTTGCACATCAGCTTTGCACATCTAGAGGCTGACATTTTTTCCACTTCTTTTTGGAAATTAGCTCTAGCTCAGTGAGACTAGATGGATAGCATCTGTGAAAAGTAATTTACAAGTCTTGCCACAGATTCTCAATTAGATTTAAGTCTTGACTTTCACTGGACCATTCAAACACAGGGATAAGCTTTGATCTAAACCATTCTTTTGTAACTCTAGAAGTATGTTTAGGATCATTGTCCTGCTGAACGGTGACCCTGTGTCTCACCTTTTGCAGCCTCTAGTAGGTTTTCCTCCTGGATGGCCTTGTGTGTGGCTCCAATCATGTTCCAATCAACTATGAATAGCTTCCCTGTCCCTGCTGATGAAAAGCATCCCCACAACATGATGTCATCAATGTATCTGCCATACCAAACAATGAAAGAGGAAATTTTGTTCAGTGTGGAAAATAAAAATTGAAATTCCCAAAAAGACATAATTAAAATTAGCAAGAGATGGTGAAAACTTAGCCACCATTGCAACTCTTGTGCATTGTAAATAAAATACTGGTCAAAAGAAAAATAGTTGTGAGTAGAGATGAGCAACTTTGCCTTTTTTAGGGTCGAGTCGGGTTTCATGGAATCAGACTTTCGCAAAAGTCGGGTCGAATGAAATCAGCCAACTATAGGGAAAAGTCGGAGCCCGACTGAAACACAAAATACAATGCAAGTCAATGGGGAAGCAAAGTCGGCAGGGAGTGGAGGACAGTAAGCACACCTATAGTGCCCATTTCAATGCCAAAAACATCATTTCTTATTACTGAAGCTTGTCAACCTTAATTTAGTTCATAATAATAGTTACGCATTGAAAACTGGGGGTTATTTGGCTAAAGTTGTGGGGGGGAAGGGCTGGCTCCAGGTTTTCGTGTGCCCTGGGCCAAAGAGTGTCAGTGCGCCCCTTTAACACATACCACAACTCATGATGCTCCGATACAGCACAGAAATATAGGTATAGTAGAATGACAAATACTTCACTGCTTACATGACATGACTGATCTATTGTAAATTGTACAATAGCTAAAAAAAGGACAGTATATTACTCCATACAGTATTATGGCCACCACATTGTGCGCCATTCAGAATAATGAGCCCCATATATTTCTCCAAACAGAATAATTGGTCATGGTCACATATAATGTTCCATACAGTATATGATGAGCTCCACATAATGCTACAGTATATGATGGTCCCCATGGACGATGCTCCAGTGTATGATGGGCCCTAATAATGCTCCATATATAATGGATTCCATTTCTAATGCTCCAGTGTATAATGGGCCCCGAAAATGCTGCTCCAGGGTCTGATGTCCCCCATTTGGAATGCTGCAGTATAGGATGGGCCTCATGGATGATGCTCCAGTGTCTTATGGGTCCTAATAATGCTCCATATATTATGGGCCCCATTTCTAATGATCCAATGAATAATGGGCTCTGTAAATGCTGCTCCAGTGTCTGATGTCCCCCATTTGGAATGCTCCAGTATATGTTAATCCCCATGGACAATGCTCCACTGTATGATGGCCCTAATAATGCTCCATATATAATAGGCTCCATTTCTCACTCAGTCTGGGTTTGACCATAATAAAAAATGTTGTGAAAAAGGTACTGGATAACAAGATAGCAAGTATATATATATATTATAGGGTACAATTGAAATCTCCATATACATAGTCCCATAGTCACTCTCAGATGCTTACTCAGTATGGATTTGACCATAATACTAAATGTCGAACAAAGGTACTGCATAGCAAGATACAAGCTGTATCGAGTATAGGGTAAAAATTGGTTTCTCCGATTCACCGTATATCTAGAAGGCGTAAACCACACACGCTCACTCACTATGGATGATACCGTAATTCAAAATCTTGAACAAAGATACTGTATCAGCACATAGCAGGTGTATCCAGTCTAGGGGTAATTGTAAATTTCCATCTATACTTCCGGATTCAGACACAGACACTCACAGGCTCAATATGTATTACACCAGAATTTAAAAAGTAGAAAAAGGGAAAGGTATTTGAAGGATACAACAGTATACAGTGTTGTGGTACTTTTAAATCTTTGTACAAATTTCAATCTCAGTAAGTCAGTCCAGACTCTCCACTACTGGAAACTACATGGATACAAGTACAGATGAAAAGTCGAGTGTTAGCAGAAATTTGGGTATTACTCATAGTGGGAAAACCTCCCGCTAGATGTTGCAGAGGCGATGCAGACCCTCAATTACTGTGTCTGTGGAGACAGCGAAAATGGTCCTTTGTGAAGAAAGGATTGCTTTATCGCAGTAGCATGGATCACATCACCGTTACTCGTCTCCATCAAATTCTGATCACAGGGAGAGATGTAGGCATGGTCCTCACTGCCTATCATGATGTGTCTGGTCATTTTGGAGTGCAAAAGACAGAAGCCACAGGCAGTAGGTGATTCTATTGGATTGGCATGAGAGGAGACATTGAAAAATGGTGGCAGGAATATTACACGTCTGTGACTATCACAACTGTGAAAGGTGATCATAAAGCACCACTGCATCCACTTGTAAGTTGACGTCCATTACAAATGGTAGCCATTGATCATCTGAAGGTAGAGGCCAGCAGGACAGGCCATAGCTACATTTTAACCATCATCGATCAATACACCAAATTTCTAGTGGCCGTCCCTGAGAAAGATTTAACTGCCCAGACTACACAGTGGTGGAGCAGGGAGAGGTAAGTATTGCAACTTGCAAGTGCTGTGGCAATGACCAAACAGGGGGGCACACTCATGGGCGACAGTACTGGCATAGGACCCCTCATATTACGCTGGTGTATCTGACGGCGAGTGGGCCCCCCACCATCAGAGACACTGTATTGTACTATGAGGGGCCCTGTGCCAGTGCCGTCGGCCATCAGTGGGCCCATCTAGCTGCTCAGAGCAACGGCACTTGTCCGGGTGCGCCAGGTGTTCACCCCAGCCCTTGGGTGGTGGGCAGCCCAGTCAGGGAGGTTTAAAATTGGCATATGTTGATGTGTAGGCTGGACATTCAGCAGCTGCAAATGGCGGATTTGGGCAAGTCCGAGGAAGAGGTGACAAAAGCGAGGCAGTTTTCTGGCAACCTATGTGTCATCAGGGGAAGGTGGGACAAAATCCTTTGAAACCCATGCATGGTTCATTTTAGTGAAGTTTAGATCATCAACATTTTGGGTCGACAGACGGGTCCTTTTTCTGTCAGGATTGATCCAGCAGCACTGAAGACTCTTCCAGATAACACACCAGCAGCAGGGCAAGCGAGCTCCTGTAAGGCATATTGTGCCAATTCAGGCCAGGTGTCCAGTTTAGAGGCCCAATAGTCAAAGAGGAATAACCTGTGAGGGAGAACATCGATATGGGAGGAGAAGTAGTTTGTAACCATAGTTGACAACTGCTGTCTTCTTTTAATCAATGCAGTATTAGCAGTCGTCTGAGCGGTATTTGAGAAATCAGTCCACAACATGGTCATGAAACCCTTACAGTCATGCACAAACCCTGTACCTGACCTTGGAATGCCAACATATTCTCTTGCCCCCTGAGAAGCATCCTCCTGCCCAAAATAATCACCCCCTCATCCTCCTCCTCCTCTTTCTGTTCATCCTCCACCTCGTCCAGGACAGTTCCCTGACCAGACAATGGCTGACTGTCAGCAAGGCTTCCCTCCTCCTCCTCCTACTCCTGTTCCTCCTCCGCTGCAGACGCCAGAAACTTAATGTCCATCAAACTTTGCATGAACAGACGCATAAGTGTGAAGCTCAAGCTTATGATGGTGTTGTCTGTGCTTATCAGCCATGTGCATTCCTCAAAACACTGAAGGACTTTACAGAGGACTTTCAGCTTTGACCACTGCACACCCGACAATTCCATGTCTTCCCTCAAACTGCCTGCCCGTGTATTCTCCCACAAATGCATTACAACCTGCCTCTGTTCGCACAGCCTCTCAACCATGTGCAGGGTGGAGTTCCACCTTGTTGCAATGTCGATAATTAGGCGGTGCTTGGGAAGGTGGAGCAATCGCTGCAGCTTCTGCATAGGTGTGGAGTGGATGTTTGAGCGACGGATGTGCGAGCACAGACTTTGCACCTTATGTAGCAGAGATGTTAACTCCGGATAATTATTAAGGAAGCACTGCACCACCAGGTTCAATGTGTGAGCCAGGCAAGGTATGTGTGTGAGTTTTGCACGGGCTATGGCTGCCACAAAGTTACGGCCGTTATCACTGACTACCTTGCCTGCCTCAAGATGAAGACTACCCAGCCATGACTCAGTTTGTCGCTGCAAGTAGTCGGCCAGTACCTCCGCGGTGTGTCTGTTGTCGCCCAAAGACATCATCTTTAACATAGCCTGCTGATGCTTACCACTAGCTGTCCAATAGTGGGACACCTCATGTGCAACACTGCCAGCTGTGGATGGAGTGCTCGTGCGACTGCGCTCTGTGGACAAGCTTTCACTTATGGAGGAGGAGGAGGGTCGAAAGCCCACAGCCAACTGTTTCCTACACCTTGGGCTAGGCAGCACTGTTCCACCGCCGCTGTCCCCTGTGGAGCCTGCATCCACCACATTAACCCAGTGCGCAGTGATGGACATGAAACGGCCCTGGCCATGCCAACTGGAGCATGCATCTGTTGTGAGGTGCACCTTTCACTCACTGATTGCTTGAGTGCATGGACAATGTGGTCTTTGACATGCAGGCGGATGGCTGGGATGGCTTTTCGAGAAAAGAAGTGCTGACTGGGTAGGTCATAGCATGGGACTGCGTAGGCCATGAGCTCGCGGAAAGCTTCGCTTTCAATCAAACGGTAGGGCATCATCTCTAATGAGATTAGTTTGGCAATGTAGGTGTTCAAACACAGTGTACGTGGATGAGAGGATGAGTTCTTTATTGTCCTATTCAGAGTGTCTGGTAGGGTGAGCTGGACTGGAGAGCTGCATATGGGGGAAGTAGCGGTGGACCGGACGGAGTGAGAGGGGGTTGGTGATGGTATTGGTGGTGATAGCCTAGATTTAGTGTTGTGTTGCAAAACGATTGTGATTCCCTGAGTGCTTTGGCCTTGCGACGACACCTCCACATTTAGTGCTGGTGGTGTGCTTAACAGTGGCGGTGGTCTTACAGTGGGGGAAGCGATGGAGCGTTGCTGGTTACCTTCAGTCGTAGCAGGTGCGCATGTGCTACCTGAGGTTTTGTAGTCCATCCACGCTTGCAAGTGCATGTTGATTAAATGTCTAAGCATGCAACTGGTATTCAAATTTCTGAGTTGTTTACCTCGGCTAAAGGTCCTTCCGCACTTCTTACAGGTAAACTTTGCCTCTTCAGTAGGATTTTTGTCAAAGAAGTGCCACACTGCACTCTTCCTACTATGGTATACATTTTCAGGCCTTGCACGCTGTGCTAAGTTGACCGCCTGGCCAAGCTGTCCTGCAACTCTTTTAGTTTTTGGTCCACGTTTTTGGACAGCTACGGGCCTGCCAGATAACCGCTGCTGCAATGTCAATGCCTGCTGCGGATTCTTCTCCTTATCTGAACTATTGCCAGTGCCACCCTCCTCCCCCAATGGATGCCAATCCGGGTCAAGAACTGGGTCATCCATCACCTCATCTTCAAAGTCATATGCACCTTCCTCTTTACCTTCCTCTGTGTCACCGTGTAAGGTGGCATAGTATGTGGGAAGGGGCACCTGAGTTTCATCAGGGTCAGATTGTGGCTCAGTAGACTGCGAGCGCAATATAGTGCTCTGAGTCAATGTACCATCAGAGCCATCTAGCAGTGGCTTTGCATCAGTGCACTCCATGTCAGATTCATCTTGGACTGGGGAATTCAGGATTTGACTGGATAACCCAGGCATTGTATGTGAAAAGAGCTCCATAGAGTAATCTGAAGTGTGGGCTGCCGCATCCTTAACTTTTGGTGGGAGTGAAGGACACAAGGAAAGGTGTTTTTCCTGACCAGAACCATGCACTGACGACTCCATGCTTGCTGATTTTGAACATTCAGAAGAGGAGGCAATAGAGCTGGTGGCTGGTTCGACAATGTACGCCAAAACCTGTTCCTGATGCTCCGGCTTTAAAAGCGGTTTTCCTACTCCAAGAAAAGGTAACCTTACAGGCCTTCTTGGGCCAGACAATGAAGCAGGCTCAACACCTCCTGCCTTAGCTGCTATTGTGCTTTTGCCAGAACCAGCCGATGCACCACCGCCATCAGTACCAGCCGCGACCCCCTGCCCACATCCGCGGCCTCTTCAACCATTCTTCTTCATGTTTGGGAAAATGTACCAAAAATACCAGCAGAGAGATGATACTGTATGAGGAGCGTCCGTAAAGGTGTATTAAAAAAATTAAATCTACGTATATATTTTGTTAGTCACAGACGCTCCCCCAGTATGTATTTGACCGTAATTCAACAAGCAGATATTCAGAACTGTATCAGAAGTGTACTGCTGTATACGTTTTTTGTGTAACTAACAATGTCAGTATATATATTTGCGGAGTGTTACACACACGCGCTGACTCTGTATAGATGTGACTGTAATGTGAACAGCAGATATAAAATACTGATTTAGAATCAGACAGCTCAATAAGGTGTATGGAGAAATGGAAATGTCCGTATATGTACTTACGGTGTGTCACACACACACGCTGACTCTGTATAGATGTGACCGTAAAGCAAACGACAGATATACAATACTGTTTGAGAATCGGACAGCTCTATATGGGGTCTGTATGGAAAATTGTAAATCTCCATCTATTTTTATATGGACTGACACACGCTGTCTCTGTCTAGTTTTTACCATCATCAAAGAGCAGATATACAAAACTTTTTGAAAAGCGGACAGCTCTCTACGGTGTAGGTTTGGAAAATTGGCAAATCTCCTCGGTTTGTTTTTCCAGAGTCACACACAGATAGCATGTAATTGTCCGTGATATCAGCCGGTACACGGTAGTGTGTGAGGAGCATACACCGCTATACTGTGTCTGTATGGAAAATTTTAAATCTCCATCTATTTTTAGACGGAGTGACACACACTGTCTCTGCATAGTTTTGACCATAATCAAACAGCATATATACGAAACTGCTTGAAAAGCAGACAGTTCTATATGGTGTAGGTCTGGAGAAATTGAAAATCTCCACGGTTTGTTTTTCCAGAGTCACACACACAGATAGCTTGTTATGGTCCGTGATACCAGCCTGTACACGGTAATGTGTGAGAAGCGTACAACGCTATATGGTGTCTGTATGGAAAAATTTAAATCTCTGTCTATTTTTATACGGAGTGACACACACTGTCTCTGTATAGTTTTGACCGTTATCAAACAGCAGATATACAAAACTGTTTTAAAAGCTGACGGTGTAGATCTGGAAAAATGGAAAATCTCCTTGGCTTGTTTTTCCAGAGTCACACACAGATAGCTTGCATTTGTCTGTGATACCAGCCAGTACACTGTAGTGTGTGAGGAGCGTACACTGCTATACGGTGTGTGAAAAAATGAACGCTCGGTAACTGACCAGAAAAAAATGATAAATTGGAGAGCTTTGAAAAAAGCAGTTTGAACAGCAGTGTGCACACAGCAATGCAGCTATCAGGTAGCCTTAAAAGGCAGCCTAATCACCACCAGCGCTGCTGCACACAACAAAAATCCTCCCCTTTCACTGCACACTAACTGTATAGTGAAAAGCACTATCAGCAGAAGCTTTTTTTTTTCTTCTTCCCTGCCTAATGCTCTTCCTATTCAGAATCAGCAACAGCACCTCTCCCTATTCTAAGATTGGCAGAAGTAAGATGGCGGTCGTGGCCTTTTATAGCCATCATACATATCCACGATCCCATAGGCCCGTGCCCATATACCCATCATACATATCCTCCATCCCATAGTCAAGTGCTCATATACCCATCACACATCCTCCATCCCATAGTCCCATGCCCATATACCCATCATACATATTCTCCATCCCATAGTCCCATGCCCATATACCCATCATACATATTCTCCATCCCATAGTCCCATGCCCATATACCCATCATACATATCCTCCATCCCATAGTCCCATGCCCATATACCCATCATACATATCTTCCATCCCATAGTCCCGTGTGTGATGTACAATGTCTACAAGATATGATGTTTTCGGTTGGAACTTTCCAGAAAAATCCGGCATTCTATGACATTGTAAACTGCCAGCCTGGCAGTGGGGCTGCAGCCCCCTCTCTTCCCCTTCTGAGTTACATGGTACACTGTAGTAGTTTCCCCTCCCCCAAGTGTTATAAACCAGGACACTTCCTGTCACACCATTTGGCTTCTCTCAGCCTCAACTGAAAGGAAAAAAAAGTGCGGGAAAAAGGTCTTTGTCTGAAATAAAGATTAGAAGTAAACCTTTAAGAGCCTGCCCTGCGAAAGCCCTATAACATAGAGATATAATAACCATATCTCTGTGATCCGAACGGTCCCAGCTCCGCTACAGTGTCACTTCCGCAGTTCTACCATGTCCAGAACCTGAGATATGATTTGCTCCCAAATGGACGGTCATATCGCATAGATGTTTGATGTTTTCTTGATGGGCTCATTACGCTGGGAAACATGATACCACTGATGAGTCCATACCAGCTTCTCCCATAAAGTTATAGCTAATCTAAGTTTTGTAGCCAAATTATAACTTGGATGAGAGAGGTGGGATTAACCCAGAATGCACCTCTCCGTGATGTCACATCGCAGAGTCTATAAGGCATTCCCTTGGCAAAACCAGCAGAAGAGCTCCAATCCTCGTGCTGACAAGAACTCCAGATGAGTGGAGATGTGTGGCTCCGCCTTCTTTCTCCGCCGCATGGTTTTGCCTAAAGAGCCATGAACAACCGTGAGTGTACTTTCTATGTTCATCCATCTTTTATTTTATATTTGTAACTGTACATAATTAATGTCTCAACTTTATAGCAACTTTTATCTGTAATCACTGTCCTCTTTCGGAAAATAAATGATTTGATATTTAGTCTGCCTCCATGCTCTAAGAATCGAACTATACGCCTTTGATAGATAATCGCTACTAATTCAAGGGGTTTGCAACGGACCCTCTTAATTTAACACTGTGAATTAAGTAACCGTGACTGGTGGCAGCGCGTTGTGTACGGCTATTGCGGCTTGCTGGCAGTACAGAAGGGTCTTATATTGCTGAATGAGGGGCTGCGGCCACAGCATTGATAATTCCCTTACTGCAGAAGCCTAATTGCCGGTTCACAACTGGCAGCCCGTCCGGCGACTAATTATCCTAGGTGCAGTTCCCTGACTGACCTGAGGGTAAGGGGGGCGCCAGAGAGCTGCGAGTTCCAAAGTGGAACTGAGAAAGTGGGATATACATAAATCCCTGCAGTACTTGGAAGATTGATAGCAGTGGTGGGGCATCCAAATTAAACTCCCCCTGCGGCAAATTGTCAGAGCGAGATTAGCTTGCTGGATATTTTTGGTCACATGGTGCCAGTGGTGGGATAACTAAGATAAGCCCCCACTGTGCCTGTGATAGCCGTGTGCCGGCAGTGTGTCTTGTCCCTCCGTCCGCTGATACACCCGTGTCAGTGGTAGGACTGTGACATAGTGGTGACACAGGGTCCGCTGTCTGTCACATTTTGGTGGCAGCGGGACCCCCGTTAGTCGCCGTAAATGGCGAACAGCGGTGGGCTGTTCGTCACATATTGGTGGCAGCGGCGGGATCACCACCGCCGGTCATCACATATTGGTGGCAGCGGTGGGATAATCCTAGTGCATTAGTGATTTGGTTTGAGCAATCATTCCTCTCACTAAAAACCTGCACGGTTCCTGCGAGAATCCTGCATCATAGGTTTTGGAGAACAGACTCAGTGGTTACTAGTCCCGAGACATTTTTTGTGTACGTGCAAGTATTACCTCCCTTTTTCTCCATTTTTCTTTTCTATCTTTTATTTGGCAACCATGGCGGCAAAAGGAGAACCTTCATACAAACATTAGACAAAGGAAGTTCTTGCTGGGTTATGCACATTCCAAGGCCTTGTCGCCACGAACAAAAACAGCCCAGCTGATTGCGGCTCTGGTGCAGCTGGACAACGACCAGAATCCAGCGGGCACAGACGTTGGCCCAAGTGGCAATGGGGCTGCAGCAGAGGCTCCACTCCGGAGCGCTGGCCCCACATTCAACCAGAGCACGCTGGACCCCTACCTGCAAGCGGCCTTGGACACACTCCCTGCCGAAGACCGTGACGGACGCCTGCAGCTGATCCAGCAAGCTCGAGAGAGAGCAGAGCAGCGAGCCGGGCGGGAGGCGGAGAGAGCTGAGCACCAAGCAGAGGCTGAGAGAGCCGAGCGCCAGGCGCAGAGGGCCCATGAACTGGAGGTACACCAGCGGGGTGGGAATGCCCCCACAGCCCAAAGCAGTGAGTCCAGCAGCGTCCAGACTCCTAAACCCCGGCCAGAGCATTTTCCCGTGATGGAAAAGGATGGGGACTTGGACACGTTTCTGCGAGCCTTTGAAAAAGCCAGCAGACAGTACCGACTGCCCGAAGACCAATGGGCCAGGTACTTGACCCCAGGGCTAAAAGGCAAAGCTCTGGAGGCATTTGCTTCTCTTCCGCAAGTGCATGATGATGACTATCGCGCCATAAAGGAGGCGCTGATCGCAAAATATCGGCTGACACCTGAGGTATACCGAAAGAAGTTCTGACACCTCCAACGTGGCCCACACGATAGCTACAGTGATGTGGTGCAAGGACTCAGGACCCACTTTGACCAGTGGATCCATGGACTGTCCATTGAATCCTTTGAGCAGCTACGGGACCTGATGATCAAAGACCAGTTCCTGCATCTCTGCCCAGCTGAGGTCCGACAGTTCATCCTGGACCACGAACCAACGAATGAGGACAAAGCGGCGCAGATCGCCGACAACTACGAGGCCAACCGGAAGCCAGAGACGCGGAGGCCAGTCACCACCAGCTGGAGAGGGGGTAAGCCTGCAAGCAACCCCAGTGCCCCAGCTAGCCGTCTCTCCGGAGGCCCTGTCCCTGTTACCAACAGCAGGCCGGCTCCTGACAGTCGCCTGTGTTTCACCTGCAATCGGACTGGTCACTTCCGTCACGCCTGTCCAGAAAAGCCGAAGAGTCCCCCAGCCAAGGCCCCCGGGCCCAACGCCTCTGTTCTTTTGGTGGGAGGTGTGGTTGGGAGGGCTGACGACAACGTTCAGCCTGTTCAGGTGGGGGCCTGTCTTGCTACAGGCCTTAAGGACACCGGGGCAGAACGAACCCTCATCCGTCCTGGACTGGCGGCCCCTGAAGAGTTTGTCGAGGGGAAAACGCTGACTGTCACCGGGATTGGAGGCACCCGTTGTCCATTGCCAGTGGCCGGGGTTTATCTTGATTGGGGTGCTGGGAGCGGGTTGAGGGAGGTGGGAGTGTCTGAAAATTTGCCCACTGATGTTTTATTGGGGACTGACTTGGGGCGGATGGTTGCATACTACGTCCCTGACACCCTTCCCCAAACTGATAATAAGGGTAACGTTAACCCTGATGATGATGATGATGGGAAACTGAATGTGTTACCTGCTAACGCCTTGATGAGTAATGGTGCAACTAACAACCATTCTTTCCCCAGGTATGATGCTGATGCTGATGTGAATGTACCAAAGCAATCTGATAACCATTTTTTTCCTAGGAAGGATGATGTTGATGTATCTGTGCCGACTGAACCCGTTAACCCTTTCTTTGAAAATGTAGATGTGTCCACAGGTACCGAAGTGCTCAGCCCCGTCACTCTGCGGAGTGAGATGGCTGAGGAACCCCTGGCAGGAGCAAGCAACGGTGCTCAAGGAAATGGGGAGGTGCATGGGGACCATGAGGAAGGTAATGCCATGCAGCTGACCAGTGCCACCGAGGAAGGTAACTGGCCCATAAGTATCACTGCTCCTGAAGTGTTGGGGGTGGATGGGGAGGTAGAGCCCAGGGCAGCACCGGCTGGTGGGTCTGTAGAAATTCCCAGGGAGGCAGCATACATAGCAGCTGTCACACGCAGTCAGAGTGCCCAGATCGCAGGTAACGCACTGTCTTCTGGACCCTCTGCTGCTACAGGAGAGACTGAACCAGAGGTGAACCCAGAGCCGGTTCCAGAGGGTCCCAGTAAAGAGGGGACCCTGATGTCACTTCTGGCAGCCTCCAGCATGGAGTTCCAGGCTGCTCTGCACTTAGATGCCAGCCTGGAGAAATTGAGAGGTCTCGCCAAGACGCCCACCTCCGAGTCTAATAAGGAGAAGGTGTTCTGGGAACGAGGAAGGTTGTACCGGGAGACAGTACCCAGAAATCCTCAAAAGGAGTGGTTGAGGGAAAGACAGCTGGTCGTCCCCTATCAGTTCAGAACTGAGTTGTTGCGGATTGCCCATGAGATTCCACTCGCTGGACACTTGGGGATCAGCAAAACAAAGGCACGGCTGTCTCAACACTTCTATTAGCCCAAGATGGGGACAGATGTAACACACTACTGCCGCTCCTGTGCCACCTGTCAAAAAGTGGGTAAGGCGGGGCCTGCTCTTAAGGCTCCCCTTATTCTTTTGCCGGTGATAGAGGAGCCTTTCCAGAGAATCGCGGTGGACATCGTAGGACCGCTGTCCGTCCCCAGCAGCTGCGGAAAGCGATACATTCTCACCGTGGTAGACTACGCTACCCGGTACCCAGAGGCAGTAGCCTGTCTTCAACCAGGGCAGATAAGGTGGCCGACGCACTGGTGACCATCTTTTCAAGAGTAGGGTTTCCCAGGGAGATGCTTACCGATCAAGAGCCCCAATTCATGTCTCGCCTAATGGAGGCTCTCTGTGAGAAAATGCAGGTGACGCACCTGGTATCGAGTCCGTATCACCCACAGACTAATGGTTTGTGTGAACGCTTCAACGGTACACTCAAACAGATGCTCAGCATGCTGGTTGAGACCCACGGGCGCGACTGGGAGCGGTACCTCCCACACCTGTTGTTTGCTTACAGAGAAGTTCCGCAGGCCTCGACCGGGTTCTACCCCTTCGAGCTCCTTTATGGCAGGCAAGTCCGGGGACCCCTTGGGTTGATAAGAGAATCCTGGGAAGATGAGCCCAACCCCACAGAAGTGTCCATCGTGGATTATGTCATGCGCTTCCGTGACAAGATGCAGACCTTGACGCAGTTGGTACATGACAACATGACGCAGGCTCAGGCTGACCAGAAGCACTGGTACAACCAGAACGCCCGGGAGCGGACCTACCAGGTGGGTCAAAGGGTGTGGGTGCTGGTCCCCGTGCCAACGGATAAGCTTCAGGCAGCCTGGGAAGGCCCGTACGTCGTCCACCAACAGCTCAACCCAGTCACCTACGTGGTCACACTTGACCATACTCGGGGCAGGCGCAAGGCCTTTCACGTCAACATGCTGAAGACGCACTACGAACGTGAAGCTTGCGTCCTACCGGTCTGCAATCTGCCAGAGGATGGGGAGGAAGATCCCCTCCTGGACATGCTGGCCCAAGCCAAGGCTGATGGGTCCATTGAGGACATGGAGATAAGTGGTTTGCTAACCATATCCCAGCGGTTGCAGTTGATGGCCACCCTGGAACCCTTCCGGGCCGTGTTCACCAACCAACCGGGGAGGACGGAGTTAGCGGTTCATGAGGTGGACACCGGGAGTCACGCCCCATTACGGCAAACACCTTATCGGATCTCTGAAACGGTGCAACAAGTCATGCGCCAAGAGATCGATGAGATGTTAAGGCTGCGGGTGATTCGACGGTCAAAAAGCGCGTGGGCTTCACCTGTAGTCCCCGTGCCTAAAAAGGATCGAACCACCCGGTTCTGCGTGGACTACAGGGGGCTCAACGCCATCACAACCTCTGATGCTCACCCGATGCCGCGCATCGAGGATCTGCTCGAGCGGTTGGCAAACGCCAACTACATATCCATCATGGATTTGAGTCGGGGATACTGGCAGATCCCCCTGAGCCCTGAGCTTTCCAAGCTTTGAAAGCAGCCCTGTGCAGCTCTCCAGTGTTGAGAGCAGTCGACAGCAGTCGCCCATTTCTGGTACAGACCGACACCAGCGAGTTTGGCCTCGGTGCTGTGCTCAGCCAGGTCGACTCGGGGGACCAAGAGCACTCCGTGTTGTACCTGAGCCGGAAACTTTTGCTGAGGGAAGTGGCATACTCGACCATCGAGAAGGAGTGTCTGGCCATGGTGTGGGCACTGCAGCGTTTGCAGCCCTACCTGTACGGGCGCGCCTTCACGGTGGTAACCGACCACAACCTTCTGAGCTGGTTGCACACAGTGTCCGGAACTAATGGAAGGTTGCTCCGCTGGAGCCTTGCCCTTCAACAATACGACTTTACTGTAAAACACAGGAAGGGCAGTGAAAACAGCAATGCCGATGAGTTGTCCCGCCGGGGTGAACCCGCTGAGGTGCGCATGGCCGATTACCGAGAGGTAATGCCTCCTTAGCACCCTCTTAAGGGGGGAGGTGTGATGTATAATGTCTACAAGATATGATGTTTTCGGTTGGAACTTTCCAGAAAAATCCGGCATTCTATGACATTGTAAACTGCCAGCCTGGCAGTGGGGCTGCAGCCCCCTCTCTTCCCCTTCTGAGTTACATGGTACACTGTAGTAGTTTCCCCTCCCCCAAGTGTTATAAACCAGGACACTTCCTGTCACACCATTTGGCTTCTCTCAGCTTCAACTGAAAGGAAAAAAAAGTGTGGGAAAAAGGTCTTTGTCTGAAATAAAGATTAGAAGTAAACCTTTAAGAGCCTGCCCTGCGAAAGCCCTATAACATAGAGATATAATAACCATATCTCTGTGATCCGAGCGGTCCCAGCTCCGCTACAGTGTCACTTCCGCAGTTCTACCATGTCCAGAACCTGAGATATGATTTGCTCCCAAATGGACGGTCATATCGCATAGATGTTTGATGTTTTCTTGATGGGCTCATTACGCTGGGAAACATGATACCACTGATGAGTCCATACCAGCTTCTCCCATAAAGTTATAGCTAATCTAAGTTTTGTAGCCAAATTATAACTTGGATGAGAGAGGTGGGATTAACCCAGAATGCACCTCTCCGTGATGTCACATCGCAGAGTCTATAAGGCATTCCCTTGGCAAAACCAGCAGAAGAGCTCCAATCCTCGTGCTGACAAGAACTCCAGATGAGTGGAGATGTGTGGCTCCGCCTTCTTTCTCCACCGCATGGTTTTGCCTAAAGAGCCATGAACAACCGTGAGTGTACTTTCTATGTTCATCCATCTTTTATTTTATATTTGTAACTGTACATAATTAATGTCTCAACTTTATAGCAACTTTTATCTGTAATCACTGTCCTCTTTCGGAAAATAAATGATTTGATATTTAGTCTGATCCATGCTCTAAGAATCGAACTATACGCCTTTGATAGATAATCGCTACTAATTCAAGGGGTTTGCAACGGACCCTCTAAATTTAACACTGTGAATTAAGTAACCGTGACTGGTGGCAGCGCGTTGTGTACGGCTATTGCGGCTTGCTGCCAGTACAGAAGGGTCTTATATTGCTGAATGAGGGGCTGCGGCCACAGCATTGATAATTCCCTTACTGCAGAAGCCTAATTGCCGGTTCACAACAGGCAGCCCGTCCGGCGACTAATTATCCTAGGTTCAGTTCCCTGACTGACCTGAGGGTAAGGGGGGCGCCGGAGAGCTGCGAGTTCCAAAGTGGAACTGAGAAAGTGGGATATACATAAATCCCTGCAGTACTTGGAAGATTGATAGCAGTGGTGGGGCATCCAAATTAAACTACCGCTGCGGCAAATTGTCAGAGCGAGATTAGCTTGCTGGATATTTTTGGTCACATGGTGCCAGTGGTGGGATAACTAAGATAAGCCCCCACTGTGCCTGTGATAGCCGTGTGCCGGCAGTGTGTCTCGTCCCTCCATCCGCTGATACACCCGTGTCAGTGGTAGGACTGTGACATAGTGGTGACACAGGGTCCGCTGTCCGTCACATTTTGGTGGCAGCGGGAACCCCGTTAGTCGCTGTAAGTGGCGAACAACGGTGGGCTGTTCGTCACATATTGGTGGCAGCGGCGGGATCACCACCGCCGGTCATCACACCGTGCCCATATACCCATCATACATATCCACCATCTCATAGTCCTGTGCCCATAAACCTGTCATACATATCCTCCATCCCTTAGTCCAGTGTCCATATACCCATAACACATCCTCCATCCCATAGTCCTGTGACCATATACATATCCGCCATCCCATAGTCCCGTGCCCATATACCCGTCAAACTTATCCTCCATCCCATAGTCAAGTGCCCATATACCCATCATACATATTCTCCATCCCATAGTCCAATGCCCATATACCCATCATACAAATTCGCCATCCCATAGTCGAGTGCCCATATACCCATCACACATCCTTCATCTCATAGTCCCATGCCCATATACCCATCATACATATCTTCCATCCCATAGTCCCATGCCCATATACCCATCATACATATCCACCATCTCATAGTCCCGTGCCCATATACCCGTCATACATATCCTCCATCCCATAGTCCAGTGCCCATATACCCATCACACATCCTCCATCCCATAGTCCCATGCCCATATACATATCCACCATCCCATGGTCCCGTGCCCATATACCCGTCATACATATCCTCCATCCCATAGTCCCATGCCCATATACCCATCACACATCCTCCATTCCATAGTCACCCATTATGACATAATAATGAGCGGCGGCAGGGCTTGCAACCTATGATGACATCAGCGTCGCCATGGCAACCATTGTGACATCATAATGAGGGGCGGGGCTTGACGGGCACACACTTTTTCCCCCAGTATGTAGATAGGGGCAAAATTGTTTGGTGAATTGGAACGTGCGGGGTTAAAATTTCGCCTCACAACATAGCTTAGGACGCTCTCGGGGTCCAGACGTGTGACTGTGCCAAATTTTGTGGCTGTAGCTGCGACGGTGCGGATGCCTATCCCGGACGTACAAACATACACACACACACATACATACACACATACATACACACTTTGAGCTTTATATATTAGATTCTGATCTCGTCTGGATTGAATGAAAAAAGAGGTTTTTAACTTTCAAATTGTCTGATTGATTAACAACATGACTTGGTTAGACACTATCATCCTGCAACTCCTGTAAATTCAAAACAGAAATTTGTTCTTGGAAATTCATCAGGAACAAAATTCAAACCATATGATAGCACCTCAAGTTGATTTTTGGTGAAAGTCCTTGAAGAGAGATTCAAAACACTTTTAATTTTTGTTTTATTTATAAATGTTTCTTGCGGCATGTCTGCAAACCAAACACTCCTTCTGTATCTGCACCTACCATGCCTTTTGTATTTTTTTTGCTGCTTTGTATTGTTTTGTTTTGAATATGATGCATTGAGTCATTAAAAGATGAATCAGACATGCTAAAATTGTTATCAGATGAATCTCCCTCATGTGACCTGAAACTCACAAGTTGTTTTTCATGTGTTTTTTAGATTTAAAACGTCTTAAAATAGACTTGGAAGATTTAAAAAAAATCACCATTGTTCCAATTATAGACATTATTTGATGAACAATCATCACTAGTGTTGAGCATTCCGATACCGCAAGTATCGGGTATCGGCCGATACTTGCTGTATCGGAATTCCGATACCGACTTCCGATATTTTTTCAATATCGGAATTCGGCATCGGAATCGGAAGTTCAGTTGATTGACGGCCTGACGTCATCATGATGCGCGGTGTGTGCGCATCATGATGCGCCGTCATTTCGGGCCTTCCGGGGGTCTCTGCCGGCCTGCCGGGGGGCTGTGCCGGCCTGCCGGGGGGCTGTGTGGACTGCCCGGGGTCTCTGCCGGCCTGCCGGGGGGCTGTGCCGGCCTGCCGGGGGGCTGTGCACCCTGTGGGGGTCTGTACCGGCCTGCCGGGGGGCTGTGCCGGCCTGCCGGGGGGCTGTGCTGATGTCCGGGGGTCTGTGCAAGCATCGTCCGATGGGACTACAAGTCCCATCGGGCGATGCCTGCTACCATGACAGTGATTGACACATTAGCCAATGATGGGACAGTAGTAGTCCCATCATCCGGCTAATGTGTTAAATGTTAAAAAAAAAAAAAAAATACTACATACATACTACATGCTACATACATACTACATATATACTACATACATACTACATACATGCTACATACATACTACATGCATGCTACATACATACTACATATATACTACATACATACTACATACATACTGCATGCTACATACATACTACATACTACATGCATGCTACATATATACTACATGCTACATACATACCACATACATACTACATGCATGCTACATATATACTACATGCATGCTACATACATACTACATATATACTACATGCATGCTACATACATACTACATGCTACATGCATGCTACATACATACTACATACATGCTACATATATACTACATACATACTACATATATACTACATGCATGCTACATATATACTACATACATACTACATATATACTACATGCATGCTACATATATACTACATACATACTACATATATACTACATACATGCTACATACATACTACATACATACTACATATATACTACATGCATGCTACATATATACTACATGCTACATACATACCACATACATACTACATACATGCTACATATATACTACATGCATGCTACATACATACTACATATATACTACATGCATGCTACATACATACTACATGCTACATGCATGCTACATACATACTACATACATACTACATGCTACATACATACCACATATATACTACATACATACAATACATTCATACAATACATACATAGACATACAGTACATATAACATAGAGTAACATACTTACCAATACTTGTCACATTGTTCCCCGAAGCCATTGTCTTTCCGGAATAAATATTAACATAACAAACCACAAAAATACTCACCCACGATCCGAAGCAGTCCACGAGTGTGTCCCACGACGATCTTGGGTAGAGAACTGCAGCATCAGATGATGCTGCCGTTCTCTACGGGCTGCAGGAATCCAATGACGGAAGGTAGGTATCCTTCCGCACTGTATTCCTCTGCCACTTAAAAAAAAAAAAGTCCCTAGTCTCACTTTATGCCATTGCTGTGTGGGAAATTCCCACACAGCAATGGCATAAAGTGAGACTAGGGACTTTTTTTTTTTTTTAAGTGGCGGAGGAATACAGTGCGGAAGGATACCTACCTTCCGTCATTGGATTCCTGCAGCCCGTAGAGAACGGCAGCATCAGCTGATGCTGCAGTTCTCTACCCAAGATCGTCGTGGGACACACTCGTGGACTGCTTCGGATCGTGGGTGAGTATTTTTGTGGTTTGTTATGTTAATATTTATTCCGTAGACGACAATGGCTTCGGGGAACAATGTGACAAGTATTGGTAAGTATGTTACTCTATGTTATATGTACTGTATGTCTATGTATGTATTGTATGAATGTATTGTATGTATGTAGTATATATGTGGTATGTATGTAGCATGTAGTATGTATGTAGTATGTATGTAGCATGCATGTAGCATGTAGTATGTATGTAGCATGCATGTAGTATATATGTAGTATGTATGTAGCATGCATGTAGTATATATGTAGCATGTATGTAGTATGTATGTGGTATGTATGTAGCATGTAGTATATATGTAGCATGCATGTAGTATATATGTAGTATGTATGTAGTATGTATGTAGCATGTATGTAGTATATATGTAGTATGTATGTAGTATATATGTAGCATGCATGTAGTATATATGTAGTATGTATGTAGTATATATGTAGCATGCATGTAGTATATATGTAGTATGTATGTAGTATATATGTAGCATGTATGTAGTATGTATGTAGCATGCATGTAGCATGTAGTATGTATGTAGCATGCATGTAGTATATATGTAGTATGTATGTAGCATGCATGTAGTATATATGTAGCATGCATGTAGTATATATGTAGTATGTATGTAGTATATATGTAGCATGTATGTAGTATGTATGTAGCATGCATGTAGCATGTAGTATGTATGTAGCATGCATGTAGTATATATGTAGTATGTATGTAGCATGCATGTAGCATGTAGTATGTATGTAGCATGCATGTAGTATATATGTAGTATGTATGTAGCATGCATGTAGTATATATGTAGCATGCATGTAGTATATATGTAGTATGTATGTAGTATATATGTAGCATGTATGTAGTATGTATGTAGCATGCATGTAGCATGTAGTATGTATGTAGCATGCATGTAGTATATATGTAGTATGTATGTAGCATGCATGTAGTATATATGTAGCATGCATGTAGTATATATGTAGTATGTATGTAGTATATATGTAGCATGTATGTAGTATGTAGCATGCATGTAGCATGTAGTATGTATGTAGCATGCATGTAGTATATATGTAGTATGTATGTAGCATGCATGTAGTATATATGTAGCATGCATGTAGTATATATGTAGTATGTATGTTGCATGTAGTATGAATGTAGCATGTATGTAGTATGTAGTATGAATGTAGCATGTATGTAGTATGTAGTATGAATGTAGCATGTAATTTTTTTTTTTTTTTTTTTTTACATTTAACACATTAGCCGGATGATGGGACTACTACTGTCCCATCATTGGCTAATGTGTCAATCACTGTCATGGTAGCAGGCATCGCCCGATGGGACTTGTAGTCCCATCGGACGATGCCTGCACAGACCCCCGGAGCCTGCACAGACCACCGGCAGGCCGGCACAGCCCCCCGGCAGGCCGGCACAGCCCCCCGGAGCCTGCACAGACCACCGGCAGGCCGGCACAGACCACCGGAGCCTGCACAGACCCCCTGGCAGGCCGGCACAGCCCCCCGGCAGGCCGGCACAGCCCCCCGGAGCCTGCACAGACCACCGGCAGGCCGGCACAGACCACCGGAGCCTGCACAGACCCCCTGGCAGGCCGGCACAGCCCCCCGAAAGGCCCGTACAGACCCCAGAGAGGCTGTACAAGGGCAGGAAAGGGTTTTTCTTATTCCGATACCGGAAGTCCCATAGACTTGAATGGGACTTCCGGTATCGGAATCGGCGATACCGATACTTTTTTTAAAGATCGGCCGATACCATCCGATACGATACTTTGAAGTATCGGATGGTATCGCTCAACTCTAATCATCACACTTCTGATACAGTTCCGGATATCTGCTTGTTGGATTACGGTCAAATACATACTGTGAGAGCGTCTGTGCCTAACAAAATATATACGTAGATTTAATTTTTTTAATACACTTTACACAGGTGGACGCTCCTCATACAGTACCATCTCTTTGCTGGTATTTTTGGTACATTTTCCCAAACATGAGGAAGTATGGTGGAAGAGGCCGCAGACGTGGGCAGGGGGGCGCAGCTGGTACTGATGGTGGTGGTGCATCGGCTGGTTCTGGCAAAAGCACAATAGCAGCTAAGGCATGAGGTGTTGAGCCTGTGTAATCGTCTGGCCAAAGAAGTCCTGTAAGGTTGCCTTTTCTTGGAGTAGGAAAACCGCTTTTAAAGCCTGAGCATCAGGAACAGGTTTCGGCGTACATTTCCGAAACAGCCACCAGCTCTATTGCCTCCTCTTCTCAATGTTTGAAACCTGCAAGCACTGAGTCGTCAGTGCAGGGTTCTGGACATAAAAAACCCCTTTCCTTGTGTCCTTCACCCCTACCAAAAGTTAAGGATGCGGCAGGCCACACTTCAGATTGCTCTATGGAGCTCTTTTCACATACCATGCCTGGGTTATCCAGTCAAATCCTGAATTCCCCAGTCCAAGATGAATCTGACATGGAGTGCACTGATGCACAGCCACTGCTAGATGATTCTGCTGGTATATTGACCCAGAGCACTATATTGCCCTCGCAGTCTACCGAGCCAGAATCTGACCCTGATGAAACTCAGGTGCCCCTTCCCGCATACTATACCACCTTACACGGTGACACAGAGGAAGGTAAAGAGGAAGGTGCAGATGACTTTGCAGTGTGGCACTTCTTTGTCCAAAATCCTACTGAGGAGGCAAAGGTTACCTGTAAGAAGTGCGGAAGGACCTTTAGCCAAAGTAAACAACTCAGAAATTTGAATACCAGTTGCATGCATAGACATTTAATCAACATGCACTTGCAAGCGTGGATGGACAACAAAACATCAGGTAGCACATGTGCACCTGCTCCGACTGAAGGTAGCCAGCAACGCTCCATCGCTTCCCCCACTGTAAGACCTCCTCCACCATTAAGCACACCACCAGCACTAAATGTGAAGGTGTCGTCGCAAGGCCAAAGCACTCAGGGAATCACAATGGTTTTGCAACACAACGCTGAATCTAGGCCATCACCACCAATACCATCACCAACCCCCTCTCACTCCGTCCGGTCGACAGCTACTTCCCCCATATGCAGTTCTCCAGTCCAGCTCACCCTACCAGACACTCTGAGTAGGAGAAGAAAGTACTCATCCTCTCATCCACATACACTGTGTTTGAATGCCTACATTGCCAAACTAATCTCATTAGAGATGATGTCCTACCGTTTGGTTGAAAGTGAAGCTTTCAGTGAGCTCATGGCCTACGCTGTCCCATGCTATGACCTACCCAGTCGGCACTTCTTTTCTCGAAAAGCCATTCCTGCCCTCCACCGGCATGTGAAAGACCACATTGTCCATGCACTAAAACAGTCAGTGAGTGGAAAGTTGCACCTCACAACAGATGCATGGACCAGTCGGCATGGCCAGGGCCGTTACATGTCCATCACTGCGCACTGGGTTAATGTGGTGAATGCAGGCTCCACAGGGGATAGCAGCGGTGGAACAGTGCTGCCTAGCTCACCGTATAGGAAACAGCTGGCTGTAGGCTTTCGACCCTCCTCCATCAGCGAACGTTTGTCCACAGAGCGCAGTTGCTCGAGGACTCCATCTGCAGCTCGAAGTGTTGCACACGAGGTGTCCCACTATCGAACAGCTAGTGGTAAACGTCAGCAGGCTGTGTTAAAGATGATGTTTTTGGGCGATAACAGACACACAGCGGCGGTACTGGCCGACTACTTTCAGCGACAAACTGAGTAATGGCTGGGCAGTCTTCATCTTGAGGCAGGCAAGGTAGTCAGTGATAACGGCCATAATTTTGTGGCAGCCATAGCCCATGCAAGACTCACACACATACCTTGCCTGGCTCACACTTTGAACCTGGTGGTGCAGTGCTTCCTTAATAATTATCCGCAGTTAACATCCCTGCTCCATAAGGTGCAAACACTGCACTCGCACATCCGTCGCTCAAACGTCCACTCCACTCGTATGCAGGAGCTGCAGTGATTGCTCCACCTCCCCAAGCACCGCCTAATCATAGACGTTGCAACAAGGTGGAACTCCACCCTGCACATGGTTGAGAGGCTGTGCATGTGCAAACAGAGGCAGGCTGCAATGCATTTGTGGGAGGATACACAGGAAGGCAGTTTGAAGGAAGACATGGAGTTGTCATGTGTGCAGTGGTCAAAGCTGAAAGACCTCTGTAAAGTCCTTCAGTGTTTTGAGGAATGCACACGACTGGTAAGCGCAGACGACGCCATCATAAGCATGAGCATCCCACTTATGCGTCTGTTCATGCAAAGTTTGACGCACATTAAGGATCAGGCATCTGCAGCGGAGGAGGAGGTGGGAAGCCTTGATGATAGTCAGCCATTGTCTGGTCAGCGAACTGAACTGGACGAGGTGGAGGAAAAGAGGAAGAGGAGGAGAAGTAGGATCAGGGGGATGATTATTTTGGGCAGGAGGATGCTTCTCAGGGGGCAAGAGAACATGTGGGCCTGCCAAGGTCAGGTACAGTGCTTGTGCGTGACTCTAGGGATGTAGATTTGCCAGAAAGTGCTCCTCCACCCAGCAGTGGCAGTGTAGCATTGACACCTGGAATATTGGCAAACATGGGCGATTATGCCTTGCGCATCCTAAAAAGGGACCCCCGCATTGCCAAAATGATGAGGGATGATGACTACTGGCTGGCCAGCACCCTCGATCCATGCTACAAAGGCAAATTACACAACAGCATGCCACAGGAGAACCTAGAGATAATATTGGCTAACAAACAACCAACTCTGGTAAACTGTTTGTTTGAGGCTTTCCCGGTGCACAGTAGCGGTGCTGGTTCTCCCACGAGCCGTAGTGGGCACAATGGAAGAGGTGTTCATGGTCCACACAGCCGAAGTGGTGCTGGAGAAAGGGGTTCAATGACCATGTTGTGGAATGAATTCTCAAGTAGAGTTGAGTGACTTTGTTCGGATCGGGTTTCGTGAAGCCTGAATGAAACAAAATATGAGTCGGATAAAACTGGTCCGACTAGGGCAACAAAAGTCGGAGTTTCGTCTGAAACCCGACCCCAAAGCAAGTCAATGGGAAATAAAAGTCTGCATTGAGCGGATGACATATTTTTTGCCCTATTCGGACCAGTTTCATCCGACTCAAATTTTGTTTCATTCGGGTTTCACGAAACCCGATCCGACCAAAGTCGCTCAACTCTACTCTCAAGTATCGCTCACACGACAATATGCCTTGCAGGAGCTCGCTTTCCCTGCTGCTAGTGTGTTATATGAAAGAGTCTTCAGTGCTGCTGGATCAATCCTGACAGAAGAAAGGACCCATCTGTCGACCCAAAATGTTGATGATCTAACGTTACTTCATTAAAATGAACCATGCATGGGTTTCAAGGGATTATGTCCCACCTTCACCTGATGACACATAGGTTGCCAGAAAACTACCTTGCTTTTGTCCTCCTCTTCATCGGACTTGCCCAATTCCGCCCTTTGCAGCAGCTGAATTTCCAGCCAACACATCATCATATGACATTTTTTAAACCTCCCTAACTGGGATACCCACCCCCCCAAGGGCTGGGGTCAACACCTGGCACACCCGGGCAAGTGCCATTGCTCTGAACAAGTGGATGGGCCCACTGATGGCCAACAGCACTGGCACAGGGCCCCTCATAGCACAATACAGTGTCTCTGATTGGGGGGGCCCACTCACCGTCAGACACACCAGCATACTATGAGAGGCCCTGTGCAAGTACCGTCGACCATGAGTGTGCCCCCCTGCTTGGTCATGGCCACAGCACTTGCAAGTTGCAATACTTACCTCTCCCTGCTCCATCGCTGTGTAGTCTGGGCAGTTAAATCCTTCACAGGGACGGCCACTAGAAATTTGGTGTATTGATCGAGGATGGTTAAGATGTAGCTATGGCTTGTCCTGCTGGCCTCTACCTTCAGATGATCAAAGTCTACCATTTGCAATGGACATCAACTTACAAGCGGATGCAGTGGTGCTTTATGATCACCTTTCACAGTTGTGATAGTCACAGATGTGTGACATTCCTGCCACCATTTTTCAATGTCTCCTCTCATGCCAATCCAATAGAATCACCCACAGCCTGTGGCTTCTGTGTTTTGCACTCCAAAATGACCAGACACATCATGATAGGCAGTGAGGACCATGCCTACATCTCTCCCTGTGATCACAATTTGATGGAGACGAGTAACGGTGATGTGATCCACGCTACTGCAATAAAGCAATTCTTTCTTCACAAAGAACCTTTTTTGCTGTCTCCACAGACACAGTAATTGAGGGTCTGTGTCGCCTCTGCAACACCTACTGGGACTGGTTTCCCTGCGATGAGTAATTCCCAAATTTCTGCTAACACTCGACTTTCCATCTGTACTTGTATCCATGCAGTTTCCAGTAGCGGAGAGTCTGGACTGGCTTACTGAGATTGAAATATATACGAAGATTTGAAAGTACCACAACACTGTATACTGATGTATGCTTCGACTACCTTTCCCTTTTTCTACTTTTTAAATTCTGGTTTAATACATATTGAGCCTGTGAGTGTCTGTGTCTGACGCCGGAAGTATAGACGGAAAATTTACAATTACCCCTAGACTGGATACACCTGCTATGTGCTGATACAGTACCTTTGTTCCAAATTTTGTATTATGGCATCATCCATAGTGAGTGAGCGTGTGTGGTTTACGCCTTCTATTTATACAGTGAATCGGAGATACCAATTTTTACCCTATACTCGATACAGCTTGTGTCTTGTTATTCAATACCTTTGTTTGACATTCAGCATTGCGGTCAAATCCATACTGAGTAAGCGTCTGAGAGTGACTACGGGACTATGTATATGGAGATTTCAATTGTACCCTATAATATATGTACTTGCTATCTTGTTATCCAGTACCTTTTTTACAATATTTTTTACTATGGTCAAACCAAGACTGAGTGAGCGTCTGAGGGTGACTCCGGAAATATATACCGAGATTTCAAATTTGGCCAACACTGTATACAGCTGTACGCTTCTGATACAATAACCTTTTTAGCTATTTAGATTCTGGTGTAATCTACAATGAGCCTGTGAACGTCTGTCTGTTACTCCAGCAATATATTAGGAGCTTTAATATTACCCCAACACTGTATACAGCTGTACGCTTGTGTTACATTACCCATTCACAGCTTTTCATATTCTTGTGTAATCCATAATGGGCCTGAGAGCGTTTGTGTCTGCCTCCTGAAATATATACGGAGATATAGAATGTTTACACTATACTATATATACCTTGTATCTGGTGATACTGTACCCTTTTTCAACTTTTTATTTTATTGGGGAATCCATACTGAGCCTGTGAGCATCTGTGTGTGACTCATGAAATATATACGGAGATTTACTGTTATCCGTTATCCCTAGACTGTATAGATCTGTATGCTTCTGATACAGTACCATATATCTGCTGGTATTTTGGGTGCATTTTCCAAAGCATGAGGAAGTGTGGTGGAAGATGATGCGGACGAGGGCATGGGGGGCCACCTGGTACTCATGGTGGTGGTGGTGCATCTGCTGGTAGTGCCAAAAACATAATAGTGTGACATTTCTGGAGCGGACAACGTACAGGAGTGGACCCTCTGGATCGCGGATCTGGAGTCCCTGGGCCGAGCGCGCCAGGTGGTAACCGAAGCCTATACAGGGATTGTTAGTGGCAGGACCACAGGGGTCAGAACCGTGACAGCCGGAACCAAGAGGGTTGGCTCAAGGACAGATAAGGATACAGGTGGACTGGAATGCAGGACAGAGACTAGGGTACCTGAGCAGAGGGTACCGGAGGAGGAGGGATACCGAAAGGGCAGCAGAAGGAAGGCACGGAAGGTGAGGAAAGGCAGGCGTAGAGAACCCAGAAGCAGGAATAACAACGGGCGGACAGAGTACAGGAACCAGCAAGACAGGGACCAGGCAAGGGACTATAACACCAGATGATAGACAGGAGGTAGCAGGGACTGGACTAGGAGAGGACAGACCGGAGGGATGGCAAGGAACGGAGACAGGAACGAGGTAGACAGGGACAAGGAAAAGACACGGCTAGAGAACTATAGAAGCACTATAGCTGCCAGAATAGTGCAGGAGCACCACACAATTACCAGGCGTCTTCCCCTTAAGGAAGACGCCTGAAATACCTTATACCCGGAAGTAAATCACCACGGCCCTGCCCCTCAGCGACGCCCCCCGCCGAGTGAAGAGAGCGGTCGGGCGCGCGCCCGCGGCCTAAGGGTGGCGCATGGGACCGCAGCAGCACGGGAGGAAGGACGTAAGAGCGCCCGGGAGGAGAAGTGCAGGTGAGAAGGAGCTGCGGCGGGTGCCGCCGCTGATGGAATATTAGCAGGCACGGCCGCCTATGTTACAGTACCCCCCTCTTTACGTCCCCCCCTCTGAGAATGGCCAAAAATTTTTTCAGGATAAGAGGGGCTTTAACATTCTCTCGAGGCTCCCAGGACCTTTCATCGGGCCCAAATCCTTTCCATTTGATAAGAAAAAATGTCTTTCCCTTGACTCTTTTCATGGCCAAAATGTCCTTTACTTCAAAAATGTCATCAGACCCAAATGGCGAAGGAGAAGCGATGGGAGCTGATTGGAACCGATTCAGAATCACAGGTTTCAGGAGCGAGACATGGAAGGTGTTAGGGACCCGGAGTGAAGCCGGCAACCTCAATTTATAAGCCACCTCATTGATGCGTCCAAGTACTTCAAAAGGCCCGATGTATCGGGGACTCAACTTGTAAGAAGGGACCTTCAGGCGGATATGCTTGGTTGAAAGCCAGACTTTGTCACCAGGATGGTATGGAGGAAGGTCCTTCCGTCTTTTGTCCGCATGTTTCTTAATCCGGGCACTGGCATTCACGAGGGCCTCCCTGGTCCCTTTCCAGACCTGCGAAAATTCCATGGTGAGAGCATCTGCTGCGGGGACTCCGGACGATGTGGAAAAAGGCAGCGGAACACCAGGGTTCTGACCTGAGACCACAAAAAATGGCGACTTGGTGGTTGACTCACTGGGATGATTATTATGGGCAAATTCAGCCCAAGGTAAGAGTGAGATCCAATTGTCTTGATGGTCGTTGGAAAAGAGACGTAAGTAGGTCATCAGAACTTGATTAATCCGTTCCACTTGCCCATTGGTCTGTGGATGATAAGCGGAGGAGAAATCGAGAGACGTGCCCATAAGCCAACAGAGAGTCCTCCAGAATCGAGAGGTAAACTGAACTCCACGATCTGAAACAATCCGTTGAGGAAGACTGTGCAGCCTGAAGATCTGGTGGATGAAGATCTCGGCCAACCTCGGGGCAGACGGAAATCCGGGCAAGGGTATGAAATGGGCCATCTTGGAGAAGCGATCTGCTATGACTAGGATGGTAGTGCATCCAGCTGAGCGAGGCAGATCCATCACGAAATCCATTGCGATTTGCTGCCAAGGAGCCTCCGGAGCAGGTAACGGGTGAAGAAGACCAGCAGGCAGGCCTCTCGGTACCTTGTTCTGAGCACAGATCGTGCAAGAGGTTACAAAGTCCATTACGTCTCAGTGAAGGGAAGGCTACCAATAGTAACAGGAGAGAAGCAGGAGGGTCTTCTTTGTCCCAACGTGCCCGGCAACCTTGGAGGAATGCCCCCAGCGTAGCACCTCCGAGCGTTTGTTCTGAGGAATGAAGGTTTTACCTGGCGGAGGAGTAGAGAAACTTAGAGGAGCCACGGGGATAACTTTGGTAGGCTCGATGATATATGATGGACCCTCATCCCCCTCAGGCGACTGCAAAGACCTGGAGAGTGCATCTGCTTTGATGTTTTTATTCCCGGGTCGGAAATGAAGCTTGAAATCAAAACGAGAGAAATACAGAGCCCATCTGGCTTGTCTGGAATTGAGTCTTTGAGCGGACTGCAGATAGGCCAAATTTTTGTGGTCCGTGAAGATAGTAATGGGGTGTACTGCCCCTTCGAGCAGATACCGCCATTCTTCCAGGGCCATCTTAATGTCAGGCAACTCCCAGTCCCCAATGGAGTAATTACACTCAGCAGGCGAAAAGGATTTAGAAAAAAACCCGCAGGGAACCAAACGCCCAGATGGTGCCTGCTGGGAAAGGACCGCCCCAGCTCCGGTGGAGGAGGCATCCACCTCTAGGATAAAGGGTCTACTGGCCACTGGGTGATGTAAGATCGGGGCTGATGCAAAGGATTGTTTCAGGGCAAGGAAGGCGTCCTCGGCCTCGGGAGACCAGCTGTTAGGCTTAGTTCCTTTATGGGTCAGGCATGTGATGGGTTTGGTCCCTGTGGAAAAGTGAGAGACAAACTGTCCGTAGTAATTAGCGAATCCGAGGAAGCGCTGGATGGCTTTTATACCAACGGGCTGGGGCCACTTGAGTACCGCAGAAAGCTTCTCTGGATCCATCTTCAGACCAGAATCTGTGATTATATAACCCAAAAAGGGTAACGAAGTTTGCTCAAAGAGACACTTTTCGATCTTTGCGTAGAGACGATTCTCCCGAAGCCGATGCAGGACCACGCGTACACTTCTCCGATGAGAGGATAAATCGGGTGAGAAGATGAGAATATCGTCTAAGTATACCACCACGCAGGAATACAGTAGATCCCGAATCACCTCGTTAACAAATTCCTGAAACACAGCCGGAGCATTGCAGAGACCAAACGGCATGACCAAATATTCATAGTGACCATCACGGGTATTGAAGGCAGTCTTCCACTCGTCCCCTGCGCGGATTCGGATTAAATTGTAAGCGCCCCGCAGATCCAACTTCGTGAAGATCTGGGCTCCCCTCAGCCGATCAAAGAGTTCAGGGATAAGTGGAAGCGGATACCGATTTTTAACGGTGATGTTGTTCAGGCCCCGGTAGTCAATACATGGACGAAGTGATCTGTCTTTCTTCCAACAAAGAAAAACCCCGCACCTGCAGGGGACGAGGATTTCCGGATGAAACTCTTGGCCAAGTTTTCCTGGATATATTCTGTCATGGCCGTGGTCTTTGCTGGGGATAGAGGATACATTCTCCCTCTGGGAGGGGTGGCTCTGGGGATCAGGTCGATAGGACAGTCATAGGCCCGATGCGGTGGTAGGGAGTCCGCTTCCTTTTTGCTGAAATCAGTGTACGCGTGATACGACGCAGGAAGGCCCGGGAGACCGACTGGCCTAGGCAAAGAACGAGGATGGACGATGGCCCGCAGACAGCGTTCATGGCAAGAGTCACCCCAATGTAGGATCTCCCCTGAGCGCCAGTCGATAACTGGCTCGTGCAGCCTGAGCCAGGGTAATCCAAGGAGAACTGCATGGGATAATCGAGGCAGGACGTAAAAAGATATTTTCTCGAGATGGAGCGCTCCAATTTGTAGGTCCACTTCGGCAGTCACCATGGTGAAGAGTTCAGGCAGTGGTTTACCATTGACGGAGGAGATAGCACGCGGGTTTTTTTAGGCTGAGCACTGGGATTTGAAGTTTATCAACCTCTTCATGACGAATGAAATTACCAGCGCACCCGAGTCCACATACGCCTCCACAGATCTACGCTCCCGACCTGCAATAATTAAGGCTGAAAGGGTAAGGGGCAGAGAGGAATTATATATATATATATATATATATATATATATATATATATATATATATATATTACTGCCATTTCTTTGGCAGCCTTTTGTATATATAAAAATACATTTAATTCTTTGTGTTGAGACCCTTATGTATTTGCACCTATTTGCCAATTTTTTTATAAAGGCATTTTTATTTTAATCGTCCTCCTTCCTGTCTTCTCATTATCGTTTTAACATGCAATTTAATAATAATTTTATTTTTTATTTTTATTGTTTTTCATTTTATATATTTTTCATTTTTTCTATATTTATATATTTTTTATTTTTACTTTTATTTTTCATTTTTATTTTTTATTTTTCACTTTTATTTTTATAATATGTAATTTTATTTTTTATTTTATCTCCCATGTATTTTAATCTTAGTCATGTCATGTCGGACGCTGTTCACACCACAGCATCCGGCAGGCAGAGGTAGTTCCACCTCCAGCCACTATAGCCTCAGTGGCGCCGGTTTGATCTTCAGGCTCTCGGGGGTTAATCCTGCTGGAGACCAGGTTGGAAGGTTAGTCACGCCCACGGTCTTTAAATAGTCATACTGGCATATGGGCGTCGCCGATTATAGCTTGTGTTTCATACCAAGTGGTTCCGGTCTGGAGTGGAGGTGTTCAAGAGAGAGAGATTCATATCTGGTGTCGTATGATCCGTCGTTATCCTTTCTCCTTCCCATATTTGTGTTTAGTTGTGCCCTGTTCACATTACTGTTTATTCCTGTGTGTGTGCGGCGCAGTGCAGTTTAAGTTCTCCCTGTCTGTCATTATTTGTGTGGGAGCTTTGGTGGTGTGACTCCTCACTGGGTGGAGGGTGGAGGGTTAAGTGCAGGGCTGAGCAGGAGATAAGGAAAGGTTCAGGCATTTGCACCTTCAGCAAAAACCCTGGGTTGAGGGTCAGACAGGGTTTCCCCTAGTAAAAGGGACACCACAGGGGCCCCGGGTATTTCAGCCTTAGTTGAACTAAGCCCCCGTGACATTATAATCGGCCCACATTTTTTCAGGAGTCCATGGATCCATTAGATTCCATAACCCGCCAGTTGGCGGTGCTGTCCATACAGGTCTCCGAGTTGAAAGGGGCAGTTCAGCAGCAGGGCCTGGTAGTAGCAAAGGTGCAAACGGCATCTGCAGGTATCGGTGCAGAGCCGAAGTTTCCGCTGCCAGAACGATTTTCAGGCGATCGCAGCAAATTTGTCGTATTTCGGGAGGCCTGCAAATTATACTTCCGCATGCGGCCAATATCCTCAGGTAATGAGGCCCAGCGAGTAGGGCTGGTGTTGTCATTACTGAGTGGTGACCCCCAAGCATGGGCATTTTCCTTACCAGCTGACTCTGCTACATTTCATTCGGTCGATAATGTTTTTTCTGCCCTCGGGCTCATTTACGATGACCCTGACCAACTGGCTCTAGCGGAATCTAAAATCCGCGCCCTCCGCCAGGGGGAGCGCTTGGCAGAAGACTATTGTTCGGAATTTCGCCGCTGGGCTGTAGACACACAGTGGAATGACCCAGCACTGCGGAGCCAGTTTATTCATGGGGTATCAGGGAGGGTGAAACAAGCCCTCCTGATGTATGAGACTCCGGCATCATTGGAGTCTGCCATGAGTTTGGTGATACGTATTGATCGCCGTTTTCGTCAGGGGGCACAGGAGACGCTACCTCTGGGGGAAAACAGAGGTGCAGGTGTGGTTGAAGTAGATGAGTCCCCTGAACCTATGCAGATTGCTGGCGTGGCACAGGTTCAGCCTCGCGCTCCGGGATTCCGGAAACCCGGAGCATGTTTCTACTGTGGTAAAGGAGGTCATTATGTTAACGTTTGCCCTGTACTACCTAAGAGGGTCACACCGGCGGAAAACTGTTAAGCTCAGAGGGTATGGAGGAGACCCAACTGAGCGTATGCATATCCTCCATGATGGTATCTCAATGTATGCTCCCTGCCAAGGTTATTATCGCCGGCAGAGAGCTACCTATATCAGTGTTTGTGGATAGCGGTTCCGCCACCAATCTCATAGATGAGGAGTTTGCACACACCGCCGGGTTTAAGGTCAAAAAACTTCCTCACCCCATACAGGTGGTGACCATTAATGCTGTTCCCCTCCCTCAAGGGGAGATTACTGAGTTTGTGGCAGAGGTGAAACTCCACATTGGGGTCCTACATTCTGAGTCGGTTACATGTAGGGTCCTCCGTAATCTCCCAGCTCAAATGGTCCTGGGTTTTCCATGGCTGTCCAGGCACAACCCGGTAATTGACTGGAAAACTCAGGACATAGTACAATGGAGTGGTTTCTGCCAAGACAATTGCTTGGCCACATGTGTGTCCGCCGTGACGCCCAGCCTGCCGGAGGCTTTGCAGGATTTCGCGGATGTTTTCTCTGAGAAGGGTTGCTCAGAACTGCCTCCACATAGAGCCTATGACTGTGCTATTAGGTTAAAACCCGGGGCCAAATTACCTAAGGCCAGGATGTTTAATATTTCTGGTCCTGAGAGACAAGCTCTGAAAGACTACATCGCGGAGAGTCTGAGCAAAGGTCACATCCGGCCTTCGTCCTCGCCTGTAGCCGCGGGGTTTTTCTTCATTAAGAAGAAAGATGGGGGGTTACGCCCGTGTCTGGATTTCCGAGAGTTAAACCAGATTACGATCCGTGATCCCTACCCAATGCCGTTGATCCCGGATTTGTTCAGCCAGGTAGGGGGGGCGAAATGGTTTTCCAAGCTGGACCTCAGGGGGGCGTATAACCTCATAAGGGTCCGTCAGGGGGATGAGTGGAAGACGGCGTTTAACACTCCTGAGGGTCATTTTGAGAGTCTGGTTATGCCGTTTGGGTTGACCACCGCGCCTGCCGTTTTCCAACATTTTATTAATGATGTATTTGCTCATGTCCTGGGGAGATTTGTGATTGTATACCTGGATGATATCCTCATTTATTCTAGCGATCGGGACACTCATTTGGAGCATGTTAGGCAGGTGTTACAGTTGCTCCGGGAGAACCAGCTCTATGCTAAGCTGGAAAAATGTTTATTTTTTGTCCAGGAGTTGCCCTTTTTGGGATATATTGTGTCCGCAGCCGGTTTTAAAATGGACACCGCTAAGGTGCAAGCGGTGTTGCAATGGGAGAGGCCGGAGAGTCTGAAAGCACTCCAGCGGTTCCTTGGGTTTGCGAATTATTATAGGAAATTTATAAAACACTTTTCGACTGTCGCCAAACTGCTCACGGACATGACAAAAAAGGGTGCCGATCTGGCGAACTGGCCTGAGGTGGCTATACGTGCATTTGAGCGTCTGAAGAATAGTTTTGCTTCAGCCCCCATTCTGGTGCAACCAGACGTGTCTAAACCTTTTGTGGTAGAGGTTGATGCGTCGGAGGTGGGAGTGGGGGCAGTACTGTCTCAAGGCTCGTCCTTGAGCGAGATGCATCCATGCGCCTACTTCTCCAAGAAGCTGTCGCCGGCCGAACGGAATTATGATATCGGCAACAGGGAGTTGTTGGCCATCAAACTGGCTTTTGAGGAATGGCGACACTTCTTGGAGGGGGCGGCTCACCAGGTCACAGTTATCACCGACCATAAGAATCTGCTCTATCTGGAGTCGGCCAAGCGTCTGTCTCCTAGGCAGGCTCGCTGGGCATTGTTTTTTACTCGTTTCAATTTTCTTGTGACGTACCATCCCGGGGCTAAAAACACCAAGGCGGATGCTTTGTCTAGGTGTTTTCCGGGGGGAGAACCGCGGGAAGAGCCGGTACCCATCCTCCAGAAAGGGGTAGTGGTCTCGGCTCTCACGACTGAGGTAGAGGCGGAGATTGCCGAGGCCCAAGAGGAGGTACCACCAGGACTTCCCACCAACAAATCATTTGTACCCCTGCATCTTCGGCCTAAGGTGTTGAAGGAACACCACGATTCGGTACTGGCTGGTCACCCAGGGGTGAAGGGCACCTTAGAGCTGGTATCGCGTCGTTTCTGGTGGCCCAAGATCCGGCAGGACGTGGTCTCGTACGTGGCAGCTTGCATCACGTGCGCTAGGGCTAAGTCACCCCGAACCCGTCCTGCTGGCACGCTACAGCCTCTGGGGGTACCCAATAGGCCATGGACAGAAATCTCCATGGATTTTATCACTGACTTGCCAGCCTCGGCAGGGAACACGGTCATCCTGGTGGTGGTTGACCGTTTTTCAAAGATGGCGCATTTTGTGGCGTTGTCCTCTTTGCCCAATGCTAAGACGTTGGCTCAGGTATTTGTGAAGGAGGTGGTCAGACTCCACGGAGTACCGTCTGACATAGTATCTGATAGGGGTATGCAATTTGTGGCGAGGTTTTGGAAAGCTTTTTGCTCAAGGTTGGGGATCAAGTTGTCACATTCATCGGCGTTTCATCCACAGTCTAATGGACAAACTGAGCGCATGAACCAAAATCTAGAACAGTATTTACGATGCTTTGTGTCCGACAACCAGGAGGAGTGGTCTACTTTCCTTCCTCTGGCCGAATTCGCATTAAATAATCACCGCCAAGAGTCATCAGGAGAGTCTCCATTCTTTTGTGTGTACGGTCAACATCCTCAGTTTTGTACCTTACGTCAGGGTGACTCCGGGGGTGTCCCGGAGGAGGATCAGCTAGGAGCCCAATTGTCATCAGTCTGGAGGCGGGTGAAACAGCGTTTGTTGAGCATGAGTGCCAGGTACAAACGGGTGGCTGACAGTAGACGCGTGCCAGGTCCGGACCTGTGTGTGGGTGAATGGGTGTGGTTAGCTACGAAGAATATAAAACTCAAAATCCCATCTTTAAAACTGGGTCCAAGGTTTATTGGGCCTTTTAGGATTTCTGCCATCATTATCCCAGTGGCTTATCGGTTGGAACTTCCTGCGGTGTACAGAATACATAACGTTTTTCACAGGGCTTTATTGAAAAAGGTGGTAGGCTTGGTGGACACGACGCCGATGCCACCTCCAGTCATGGTGGATGGCGAGTTAGAGTTCGAGGTCGCCAAGGTAGTGGACTCTCGAGTAGTGCGCCGTACTCTTCAGTATTTGGTGCACTGGCGGGGGTATGGTCCAGAGGAGAGGTCTTGGGTTCCAGCCTCAGACATACATGCGGATCGGCTGGTCAGTTCTTTTCACCGTCGTCATCCAGACAAGCCGGGTCCTATGAGTCTTGAGGGCCCTGGGGTCCCTCGTAGAAGACGGGGTACTGTCATGTCGGACGCTGTTCACACCACAGCATCCGGCAGGCAGAGGTAGTTCCACCTCCAGCCACTATAGCCTCAGTGGCGCCGGTTTGATCTTCAGGCTCTCGGGGGTTAATCCTGCTGGAGACCAGGTTGGAAGGTTAGTCACGCCCACGGTCTTTAAATAGTCATACTGGCATATGGGCGTCGCCGATTATAGCTTGTGTTTCATACCAAGTGGTTCCGGTCTGGAGTGGAGGTGTTCAAGAGAGAGAGATTCATATCTGGTGTCGTATGATCCGTCGTTATCCTTTCTCCTTCCCATATTTGTGTTTAGTTGTGCCCTGTTCACATTACTGTTTATTCCTGTGTGTGTGCGGCGCAGTGCAGTTTAAGTTCTCCCTGTCTGTCATTATTTGTGTGGGAGCTTTGGTGGTGTGACTCCTCACTGGGTGGAGGGTGGAGGGTTAAGTGCAGGGCTGAGCAGGAGATAAGGAAAGGTCGGAGGCTCAGGCATTTGCACCTTCAGCAAAAACCCTGGGTTGAGGGTCAGACAGGGTTTCCCCTAGTAAAAGGGACACCACAGGGGCCCCGGGTATTTCAGCCTTAGTTGAACTAAGCCCCCGTGACAAGTCATGGTGGTATTTTTAGGATCTTATCTCAAATGGTTTGCCATTCAATTGTTTCCAAAGATTAAACCCTTTATTATTATTTTTTTAATAAATAGGGGTATTATATTTATTTACAGCTTTAACCAATTAATTTCCATAAATATATATTTCTTCGTTTATGTCCTTTGTTTGGTTGTATCCATGGGAAGCTAGAAGCATCCCATACATGATTGACTCTGCTATATGTAGCAGAAATACAGTATTGCTATGAGAGCCGACCACCGCGTGGTGCTCATAGCAATGCGGCATCAACAACCATAGAGGTCTCCATGAGACCTCTGGTTGTTATGCCAATGCATCGCTGACCCCCAATATTGTGACGGGGGTCAGCGATATGCACATTTCAGGCAACACGGCCAGAAGCACTGGTTAAATGCCACTGTCAGCAATTGACAGCGGCGTTTAACTAGTTAATAGGCGCAGGTGGATCTCGATTCCAACTGTGCCTATTGCGGGCACATGTCAGCTGTTCAAAACAGCTGACATGTCCCGACTTTGATGCGGGCTCACTGCTGGAGCCTTCCTCAAAGCGGGGGAGACGTCCAATGATGGGCTATGCCCGTCATTGGACGTTAACGGGTTAAATACAATTATGTAATAGTAATTAGAATAGTAATAAAAACAATTATTATTATTGCTATTATTATTTATTTTTTAATTTGTTTGAGAATATGAGCTTAGATTTGCATCGGTCAATAATTGACAAAACAACTAAAATAGTTGATAAATACTTATCTGATCTCTGATAACAAACATATTTGGCAATAGATGGCTTACACTAAACTGTGCATCAGTAATCATTTATCTGTAAAATGGAAGTTTGTTCTAAAATATATTTTCTAGAATGGCAATTATTCTACATTTTAAAAAGTTAGTACCCAAAGCTGTATATTATTATAGTGTTAAACCTTTGATACCTGAAAACTTTTCTGCTTGCAATACGTATGATTGTTCTATATTTATTTCTGTTTCCAGGGTACACTGTGAAATATACCTCAAAATGACTATTGCAAACTTTTTTTTTGTAAAATATATAATTCACACGCAAAAGAGTGTCTAATGATAGAAAATACAAAATCTATGCTTTTATAAAAAGTTGTTTTTCAAATCAACCATCTGTTCAATGATGGAATTGTTCTGAGAAGTTATCCCAGTTGGAACATTTAGAAAATGAAAACATTGTTTTAGAAGCCAGGGAACTTGTATGTGAAAAATGTTGAGGTGACAGATGCCTGTAAATTCCTGCTGAGGTACAATAATATCATACATCAGACATGGATTAACGGAAATAGTCAAGTGAAATTTTTAATCACATTTTTGTAACAAAAAGCTTCAAAATTTTAGAGAAATCAGGTTTATTTTATTAACAAAGAACAGAGTCTAATATACAACAATGTCAATAGTATAAACCATATATGGACCCTAGCCAGTCATTTTTCTTCTGTTTTATTTTATTTTATAATCAGTTTTGTACACACATTTCTAGATTTACTTATGAATTTTTCAACTATAGCTATACTTGCATTAGTTTAACTGGGGGATACAGGTCAGTCATCAACTCTGGCAGTGAATGTATTAAGTCAAATCATAACAGCGGTTATATGATTGCTATTATGTGGTTTACATATTTGAGAGTAGGTGACAATTAGTATCTATTTTTGCTTTTCTCAATGCTTTAATGTTCCATTGGGAGAAAAAGGAAGAGAAACTAGTTGGCACACAATGACTGGTAAAGCCAAGTAAGAACAGAATCCTAATAAATCTTTTGTGTGTATGATGTGAAAAGCATACAAATTGCTAGGAATGTGCATGCTAGAAGTTACGCAGTTGGTTCCTTGCCTGAAAAATCCCTTGGACTGTACCATATAGTACTATAGATATAACTATATTCCAAATTTGAACATGCTATGATTTGAAAATCATTTCTCCAAAAAATGTCCAAACAAACAAAAAAGAGATGGCACTTCAAATAAATATGTAACCCAGACACAGACTTACATAAGGACGAGAACCACACAAAAAATAAAATTTCAAATTTTATCATAATACAGTACATGAATAAGAACAATAAAAAAGCACAAAAGCCAGTACAACAAAGTGTCCATTTAAGGGGCTCCCAGCTAGATCCCCATATATATATATATATATATATATATATATATATATCTCCCTTTACATATCCTGAATGATTTTTGACAACTGTAAGGTCTTTAGTAAATAAAGGGAATAGCTATTAATACAACGTAAATAAATAAATTTTATTTGTGCTGTAAGAATAGCTATTCCCTTTATTTACTAATGTCCTTACAGTTGTCAAAAATCATTTAGGATATGTAAAGGGATATGTATATAAGGGGATCTAGCTGGCTCCCCCCTCATTGGACACTTTGTTGTACTGGCTTTTGTGCTTTTTTATTGTTCTTATTCATGTACTGTATTATGATAACATTTGGAATTTTATTTTTTGTATGATTCTCGCCAGCAGCTAGTCCTTATGTAAGTCCGTGTATGGGTTATATGATTTGAAAATTGTAACGTTTGTACATTTGAGGCATGAACAAACTAATTTTGAAGGCTTGACAATTCCTTGAATTCACAATTAGAAAAGTTCATAATATTATTATTTTATAGCAAAAATTACCATGATTTTTTTCACATTGTATTTTACAATTAAATGCAATTGTTTATATGAAAGCTAAACTAAGACTAAAGAGTTAAAACATATTTTAAATTTAAGTAACTTTTTATAATAAGTTGCCATGTAGGTACTTATGGAATAACACTATTCCTGTTAATTATTTAACCCCTTTCTGACATCAGACGTACTATCCCGTCCATGGGACCCGGGCCCCTATGCCCATGGACGGAATAGTACGTCTAGCGCGATCAGCGGCACCCACGTGTTGAGCGCCGCTGATCGCAGCCGGGTGTCAGCTCATTATCACAGCTGACACCCGGCACTATGTGTCAGGGGCGGTCACGGACCACCCCCAACACATTAACCCCTTGCACACCGGTGTACCGGGGGTTAAAGGGAAGCATCAGCAGGGAGGGGCTCCCTCCATACTTCCCTGAGCCCCGCACAGCATCGCAATGTGCAGCTCCGCTGTGGGGGGCTCTTTCCCTGCAGGCTCCCGGATCCAAAATGGCGATGGGGACCTTCGGGGGCCTGCAGAGAGCTGGCTTCCTCAGTACCTGCAAAGCGCAGATATGAGGAAGCCTTCTGCACTGCCTGTGACAGATTTCTGATCTGTCACAGTGATCTGTGATGTGACAGATCAGCGATCTGTCACAGGACAGTGATATCCCCCCTGGGACAACCTAATAAAGTAAAAAAAAAGGGTGTAAAAATAATTTTAAAATAATCGTTAAATTAAAAAAAAAATATTCCCTAATAAATTCATTTTTTGGAAATAAAAAAAACAATAAAAGTACACATATTTGGTATCACCGCGTCCGTAACAACCTGCCCTATAAAACTGTCCCATTAGTTAACCTCTTTAGCGAACCCCTTAAAAAATACAAATAAAAAACAAAGCAAAAAATATTGATTTATTTTCATACCGCCGAACAAAAAGTGCAATAACGTGCGATCAAAAAGACGCATATAAATATCCATGGTACCGCTTAAAACGTCATCTTGTCCTTCAAAAAATGAGGTGCCAAACAGCATCATCAGAGAAAAATTTAAAAAGTTATAGCTCGCAGAATAAAACGATGCAAAAATAATTATTTTTTATATAAAATTGTTTTTATTGCATAAAAGCGCCAAAACATAAAAAAAGACATAAAAGAAGTATCGCCGTAACCGTACTGACCCGAAGAATAAAACCGCTTTATCAATTTTACTGCACGCGGAACGGTGTAAACGCACCCCCCAAAAAGAAATTCATGAAACGCTGGTTTTTGTTCATTCTGCGTCCCAAAAATCGGAATAAAAAGCGATCAAAAAAGTCACGCGCTCGAACATGATACCAATAAAAATGTCAACTCGTCCCCCAAAAAATAAGACCTCACATGACTCAGTGGGTCAAAATACAGAAAAATAATAGCTCTCAATATGTGGTGATTCAAAAACTATTTTTACAATAAAAAGCGTCTTTTAGCATGTGACAGCTGCCAAAAATAAAACCCGCTATAAATAGTAAATCAAACCCCCCGTTATCACCCCCTTAGTTAGGGAAAAATAATAAAATTTAAAAAGTGTATTTATTTCCATTTTCCCGTTAGGGCTAGGGCTAGGGTTAGGGCTAGGGCTAAGGTTGGGGCTAGGGTTAGGGCTGAGATTAGGGTTAGGGGTGTGTTGAGGTTAGGGTTGGAGTTAGAATTGGGGGGTTTCCACTGTTTGGACAAATCAGGTGCTCTCCAAATGCAACATGGCGTCTGATCTCAATTCCAGCCAATTCTGCGTTGAAAAAGTCAAATGGTGCTCCTTCCCTTCCAAGCTCTGCCATGCGCCCAAACAGTATTTTACCCCCCCATATGGGGTATCAGTCTACTCAGGACAAATTGCAAAACAACTTTTGGGGTCCTATTTCTCCTGTTTCCCTTAGGAAAATAAAAAAACTGGGGGAAAAAATATCATTTTTGTGGGAAAAAAATATGATTTTTTTATTTTCACACCCTCGAGCGTTATAAACTTCTGTGAACCCTTGGGGGTTCAAAGTGCTCACCACACATCTAGATAAGTTCCGTGGGGGGTCTATTTTCCAAAATGGGGTCACTTGTGGGGAGTTTCCACTGTTTAGGTACATTAGAGGCTCTCCAAAAGCAACATGACACCGGCAGACCATTCCATCAAAGTCTGCATTCCAAAACGTCACTACTTCCCTTCCGAGCCCCGACGTGGGCCCGTACAGTAGTTTTCTCCCACATATGGGGTATCAGGGTACTCAGGACAAATTGGACAACAACTTTTGGTGTCCATTTTCTCCTGTTACCCTTGGGAAAATAAAAAAACTGGGGACTAATTGATCATGTTTGTGGAAAAAATACGATTTTTTTATTTTCATGCCCGGGCATTATAAACTTCTGTGAAGCCCTTGGGGTTCAAAGTGCTCACCACACATCTACAGTCATGGCTAAAAGTTTAGAGAATGACACAAATATTAATTTTTACAAAGTCTACTGCTTCATTTTTTCTAATGGCAATTTGCATATACTCCAGAATGTTATAAAGAGTGATCAGCTTAACAGCAATTACTTGCAAAGTCAATATTTGCCTACAAAATTAACTTTATCCCCCAAAACACATTTCAACATCATTGCAGCCCTGCCTTAAAAGGACCAGCTAACATTGTTTCAGTGATTGCTCCATTAGCACAGGTGTGGGTATTGATGAGGACAGGGCTGGAGATCAATATGTCATGATTAAGTAAGAATGACACCACTGGACACTTTAAAAGGAGGCTGGTGCTTGGCATCATTGTTTCTCTTCTGTTAACCATGGTTATCTCTAAAGAAACACGTGCAGTCATCATTGCACTGCACAAAAATGGCCTAACAGGGAAGAGTATCGCAGCTAGAAAGATTGCACCTCAGTCAACAATCTATCGCATCATCAAGAACTTCAAGGAGAGAGGTTCCCTTGTTGCCAAAAAGGCTCCAGTGCGCCCAAGAATGACCAGCAAGCGCCAGGACCGTCTCTTAAAAGTGTTTCAGCTGCAGGATCGGGCTACCAGCAGTGCAGAGCTTGCTCAGGAATGGCAGCAGGCAGGTGTGAGTGCATCTGCACGCACTGTCAGGCGGAGACTCTTGGAGCAAGGCCTGGTCTCAAGGAGGGCAGCAAAGAAGCCACTTCTCTCCAGAAGAAACATCATAGACAGACTGATATTCTGCAAGAGGTACAGGGAGTGGACTGCTGAGGACTGGGGTAAAGTCATTTTCTCTGATGATTCCCCTTTTCGATTGTTTGGGACATCTGGAAAACGGCTTATTCGGAGAAGACCAGGTGAGCGCTACCACCAGTCTTGTCTCATGCCAACTGTCAAGCATCCTGAAACCACTCATGTGTGGGGATGCTTCTCAGCCAAGGGAATGGGCTCTCTCTTAGTCTTGCCTAAAAACACAGCCATGAATAAAGAATGGTACCAGAATGTCCTCCAAGAGCAACTTCTCCCAACCGTCCAAGAGCAGTTTGGCGATCAACAATGCCTTTTTCAACATGATGGTGCACCTTGCCATAAAGCAAAGGTGATAACTAAATGGCTCAGGGAACAAAACATAGAGATTTTGGGACCATGGCCTGGAAACTCCCCAGATCTTAATCCCATTGAGAACTTGTGGTCAATCATCAAGAGACGGCTGGACAAACAAAAACCTTCAAATTCAGACAAAATAAAAGCATTGATTTTGCAAGAATGGACTGCTATCAGTCAGGATTTGATCCAGAAGTTGATTGAGAGCATGCCAGGGAGAATTGCTGAGGTCCTGAAGAAGAAGGGTCAACACTGCAAATATTGACTTGCTGCATTAACTCATTCTAACTGTCAATATAACCTTTTGTTATTCATAATATGATTGCAATTATATTTCTGTATGTGATAAAAACATCTGACAAACACGCATAAAAACCAGAGGGCAGCAGATCATGTGAAAATATAATATTTGTGTCATTCTCTAAACTTTTGGCCATGACTGTAGATAAGTTCCTTAGTGGGTCTAGTTTCCAAAATGGTGTCATTTGTGGGGGGTTTCCACTGTTTTGGTACATCAGGGGCTTTCCAAACGTGACATGGTGTCCGATCTCAATTCCAGTCAAAAAAGTCAAATGGAGCTGCTTCCCTTCCAAGCTCTGCCATGCGCCCAAATAGTCATTTACACCCACATACACATATGGGGTATCAGCGTACTCAGGACAAATTGCACATTAACTTTTAGGGTCCTGTTACCCTTGGGAAAATAAAAATTGTGGATGAAAACATCATTTTTGTGGAAAAAATATGATTTTTTAATTGTACCGCTGTACGTTATAAACTTCTGTGAAACCCTTGTGGGTTCAAAGTTCTCACCACTTATCTAGATAAGTTCCTTGGGGGGTCTAGTATCCAAAATGGGGTCACTTGTGGGGGGTTTCCACTGTTTAGGTACATCAGGGGCTCTCCAAATGTGACATGGCGTCCGATCAGAATTCCAGCCAATTTTGCATTGAAAAATATCAGGTATCAGCATAATCAGGACAAATTGCACAATAATTTTTCCAGTCCAATTTCTCCTTTTACCCTTGGTAAAATAAAAAAAATTGAACCTGAATTATTTTTTTTGTGAAAAAAAGTTAAATGTTCATTTTTTTTTAAATATTCCAAAAAATTCCTGTGAAGCACCTGAAGGGTTATTAAACTTCTTGAATATGGTTTTGAGCACCTTGAGGGGTGCAGTTTTTAGAATGGTGTCACTTTTGGGTATTTTCTATCGCATAGACACCTCAAAATGGCTTCAAATGTGATGTGGTCCGTAAAAATAAAATGGTGATGTAAAAATGAGAAATCGCTGGTCAACTTTTAACCCTTATAACTTCCTAACAAAAAAAATTTTGGCTCCAAAATTGTGCTGATGTAAAGTAAACATGTGGGAAATGTTACTTATTAAGTTTTTTGTGTGCCGTATCGCTGTGATTTAAGGGCATAAAAATTCAAAGTTGGAAAATTGCGAAATTTTTGCCAAATTTCCATTTTTTTCACAAATAAACATAAGTTATATGAATAAAATTTTACCACTAACATGAAGTACAATATGTCACAAGAAAACAAAGTCAGAATCACCAGGATCCATGGAAGCATTTCAGAGTTATTACCTCATAAAGAGACAGTGGTCAGAATTGTAAAAATTGGCCCGTCATGAACGTGCAAACCACCCTTGGGGGTGAAGGGGTTAACTTGCATTCTACCTTTTATACCAGTTTTCCCTCTGCAGGCCCTAGCACTTGAACCCTCAGTAGTGTCTTGTGTGTTTTGCCTCTTTCTCCAGCTTCTCCCATCATAGACTTCTATAGGCAGCAGGTGAAATTTGAAAGAAATAAAGACTAAGGCTGGAGTCACACACAGCCATTAAAAATTTGGACCGATTTTAACGGTATGAAATCGCACAAAGATTTCTTGTCCAGGGATCCGTCTGTCATCAGAATTTCCGGCGATGAACCGATTTTATTCGCATCTAAGCATCAAATTGACATCCAATGCCAATGCCTGATGCTCTTTCTTGTTGACCTGGAGAAGCCTTGCGATTTAATCGCAAGTCACATGTTTGGTGCGTTTTCAATGCGATTTTTAATCGCATCCATAGACTTGCATTGGCAAATCCGATCTGAAAATCAGTGACAATCGCAGCATGCTGCGATTGTCTTGGTCCGAAGAACAGATCTGATAAAAAAATGCATGATGGGAGCAGCAACATAGAATAACATTGGGAAGAATGCAATGCGATTTTTTTATCGCATTGCATTCGTCCGATTTAATCGCTAGTGTGACTCCGGCCTAATAGTGGAGAAAGAGATATTTTTATATTATAATATATTTTACAAAGGGTTTTTTTTATCACAGGTGGATATTGTGGTTATGTTATTCAGCTATTATCTGCTTTTAACATCTGTGGATTGAGATAATAATGATAATTTTATTTCTTCAGCCACACTTTACAATTCAGAGGAGACATGTACAAACAAAATCAGACATTACAGAATTACACATACTTCAACACATCCCAAGAGAAATGAGAGCCCTGCTTGTAACCAAACTATGATGAAATATGGGAGACACAAAAGGTAAATGTTATAAAGTACTTGTAGTGTATGGTCCAACCATACATCAATCTAATAAATAGGGTATTACAATAATGCAGTATTAATCAGTCACCAGACAGTAATTGTACAAGTACAGATATAGAGTGCTAATAAGTGCATTGAGGGTATGGAAACAGATTATGCAAATTACCAAATTCAGAGAAAAATTTAATCTGCAAAAAAGGGGAAATGTAGATTAGTGAGTTGAGGTAATAGGTCACTCTAAAGAAATGAGTTTTTAGGGCATGCTTAAAACTGTGGATACTGGGAATTACAGTAATCAAATTAGCCTCAGTAGTGCTTTCCAGAGAATTGGCACAGTTCGCAAGAAGTCTTGGAAACAAAAGTGGGAAGATAGGATCATTGCGGATTTGAGAATGTTAGTCTTAGGTCATTAGAGAAATGGAGGACACAGGTAGGGTGGTAGACTGAGATGAGGGAGAAGATGTAGAGTAATTGTGGCTAGCTCTGTGGGTGAGAGTGATAAGTCTAAATTGGACTTTGCATGGGATGGGCAACCTGTGCAATGACTTGCACAGGCTGGAGGCATTGGTCTAGTGCTTGGACAGAAATCTGATCATGGTTGCCACATTTACAGAGGCATGTAAAAGTTTGGCCACCCCTGATCAAAATTACTGCTATTATGAACAGTTAAGCAATGTGAAGATGAATTGATCTCTAAAAGGCCAAATTTAAAGATGACACATTCCCATTGTAGTTTAAGCAAAATATATTGTAATGTTTTACATTTTAAAAAGTATATATATATATATATATATATATATGTATATATACAGTGGGGAAAAAAAGTATTTAGTCAGTCAGCAATAGTGCAAGTTCCACCACTTAAAAAGATGAGAGGCGTCTGTAATTTACATCATAGGTAGACCTCAACTATGGGAGACAAACTGAGAAAAAAAAATCCAGAAAATCACATTGTCTGTTTTTTTTTCATTTTATTTGCATATTATGGTGGAAAATAAGTATTTGGTCAGAAACAAAATTTCATCTCAATACTTTGTGATATATCCTTTGTTGGCAATGACAGAGGTCAAACGTTTTCTGTAAGTCTTCACAAGGTTGCCACACACTGTTGTTGGTATGTTGGCCCATTCCTCCATGCAGATCTCCTCTAGAGCAGTGATGTTTTTGGCTTTTCGATTGGCAACACGGACTTTCAACTCCTCCAAAGGTTTTCTATAGGGTTGAGATCTGGAGACTGGCTAGGCCACTCCAGGACCTTGAAATGCTTCTTACGAAGCCACTCCTTCGTTGCCATGGCGGTGTGCTTTGGATCATTGTCATGTTGAAAGACCCAGCCACGTTTCATCTTCAATGCCCTTGCTGATGGAAGGAGGTTTGCACTCAAAATCTCACGATACATGGCCCCATTCATTCTTTCATGTACACGGATCAGTCGTCCTGGCCCCTTTGCACAGAAACAGCCCCAAAGCATGATGTTTCCACCACCATGCTTTACAGTAGGTATGGTGTTTGATGGATGCAACTCAGTATTCATTTTCCTCCAAACACGACAAGTTGTGTTTCTACCAAACAGTTCCAGTTTGGTTTCATCAGACCATAGGACATTCTCCCAAAACTCCTCTGGATCATCCAAATGCTCTCTAGCAAACTTCAGACGGGCCCGGACATGTACGGGCTTAAGCAGTGGAACACGTCTGGCACTGCAGGATCTGAGTCCATGGTGGCGTAGTGTGTTACTTATGGTAGGCCTTGTTACATTGGTCCCAGCTCTCTGCAGTTCATTCACTAGGTCCCCCCGCGTGGTTCTGGGATTTTTGCTCACCGTTCTTGTGATCATTCTGACCCCACGGGGTGGGATTTTGCGTGGAGCACCAGATCGAGGGAGATTATCAGTGGTCTTGTATGTCTTCCATTTTCTAATTATTGCTCCCACAGTTGATTTCTTCACTCCAAGCTGGTTGGCTATTGCAGATTCAGTCTTCCCAGCCTGGTGCAGGGCTATAATTTTGTTTCTGGTGTCCTTTGACAGCTCTTTGGTCTTCACCATAGTGGAGTTTGGAGTCAGACTGTTTGAGGGTGTGCACAGGTGTCTTTTTATACTGATAACAAGTTTAAACAGGTGCCATTACTACAGGTAATGAGTGGAGGAAAGAGGAGACTCTTAAAGAAGAAGTTACAGGTCTGTGAGAGCCAGAAATCTTGATTGCTTGTTTCTGACCAAATACTTATTTTCCACCATAATATGCAAATAAAATGAAAAAAAAAACAGACAATGTGATTTTCTGGATTTTTTTTTCTCAGTTTGTCTCCCATAGTTGAGGTCTACCTATGATGTAAATTACAGACGCCTCTCATCTTTTTAAGTGGTGGAACTTGCACTATTGCTGACTGACTAAATACTTTTTTTCCCCACTGTATATATATAAATTTTTTTTTTTAATTTTAAAATTTACAAAAATGGGCCTATGCAAAGGTTTTGGCACCTATAGCGATTTGTGTGCTCAGATAACTATGAGAACTCAACCAACTATATCCTTGTGCAAAAAAGCAGCAGCCATGAGTTCTTCAAACCAGCTGCCTAGCACTCTGAGAATTAATATGATGGAGGCCTACAAAGCAGGGGAATGCTATAAGAAGATAGCAAAGCAAGTTGTTCATTCCTCAGTTCAAAATGCAGTTAAGAAATGGCAGTAAACCGGATAGTGGTGGTCAAGATAAGGTCTGTAAGACCAAGCAAAATTTCGATGAGTAAATTTGTAAGATTGCTAGAGAAGCAAATCAAAACCCCCGCTTAACTACAAAAGACCTTCAGAAAGATTTAGCAGACTGTGGAGTTGTAGAACATTGATCTACTGTTCAGAGTCACCTGCACAAATATGGCCTTCATTGAAGATTAATTAAAAGAAAGCCTCTCCTATGTTCTGAATGTAAAATTCGGATTCTGAAGTATGCAAAGTAAGATTAAAAAGCATAATGCATTTTGTAACCAGTCCTGTGGACCGATGACGTTAAAATAAAGCTCTTGGGCCCCCGTGATCAAAGGTATGTATAGAGTAAAAAGTGCATAGAATTTCAGGAAAAGAACATCTCACTAGAGTTGAGCGAAATGGGTCGGTCAAATTCAAAAGTCGGCGACTTTCGCTGAAGTCGGGTTTCAAGAAACGAAACCCGACCATAGTGTGAGGTTGGCCACAAGGTCGGCGACCCGAGCGCCAAAGTCACGTTTCAAATGATGCTTCCAGTGCCCTTTTTCAGCCAATGACGGAGGACGCACATTGTGGGCAACGAGATGACATAGGCATTGGTCACCACCATCTTTGCGAAGGGCATGCAAGTGATTGGCTGGCTTTCCAGTGGCTATAAAAGGGCGTTCACACGGACCGCCATCTTACTTCTGCCGATCTTAGCATTAGGGAGAAGTTGCTGCTGCTGATTCAAAATAAGGGAGAGCGTTAGGCAGGAAAGAAGAACCAAAAAACTGCTTCTGCTGTTAGCGATTTCCACTGTACAACACAACAGTTTGTGTGCAGTGACAGAAGAGGCTATATTTTTGTGCATCAGCTCTGTTGGTTATTAGGCTGCCTTATAAGGCTCCCTGATAGCTGCATTGCTGTTTGCACACTGCTGTGCAAACTGCTTTTTTAAAAGCAAAAATACTTTTGTTCCTCTTTAATGCACAGTTACCAAGCATTCATTTTTCCACCCTTTTGTGTGCAGCAGTCCTGCTTATTAGGATGCCTGCGTCCATACTTGGACTGAGAGCATCATTGTCAGTGTCCTCAAATCTCTAGTGAGATCCAAATTCTCACCAATCCTATAGACACCCTCCACCTTGTCATACACCATCCAATTTCAGCCTGTTACATTGAGGTGTAATCTCTACTGGGCCTGAGACAATAGTTCAGCGTCCTCAAATCTCTAGTGAGATTCAAATTCTCAACAATACTACATACACCCTCCACCTTGTCATGCACCATCCAATTTCAGCCTGTTACATTGAGGTGTAATCTCTACTGGGCTTGAGACAATAGTTCAGCATTCTCAAATCTCTAGTGAGATTCAAATTCTCACCAATACTATATACACCTTCTACCTTGTTTTACAGTTCCATATAGCTGGTGGTATTTTGGGTACATTTTCACAAAAATGAGGAAGTATGGTGGAAGAGGCCGTGGAAGTGGGCGGGGGTTGCCAGCTGGTCCTGATGGTGGTGGTGTTGGTGGTGCATCTGTTGGTAGTGGCAAAAGCACATTAGCACCTAAGGCAGGAGGTGTTGAGCCTGCGTCATTGTCTGGCTCCACAAGGCCTTGAAGGCTCCCTTTTCTGGGAGTAGGTAAACCGCTTTTAAAGCCGGAGCTTCAGGAACAAGTTTTGGCTTACATTGCTGACACAGCCTCCAGCTCTCTCGCCTCCTCTTCTGAAGTTTTAAAAAATAATAGCACTGAGTCGTCAGTGGAGGCTCCTGGTCAGGAACAACACCTTTCCTTGTGTCCTTCACCCCTACCAAAAGTGAAGGATGCGGTAGGCCACACTAGAGATTACTCCATGGAGCTCTTTTCACATACCATGCCTGGGTTATCAAGTCAAATTGTGAATTCCCCAGTCCAAGTGAGTCTGACATGGAGTGCCATGATGAACAGCCACTGCCAGATTTTTCTGTTGGTACATTCACTCAGATCACTACATTGTCCTCGCAGTGTACTGAGGCAGAATCAGACCCTGATGAAACTCAGGTGCCCCTTCCCGCATACAATACCACCTTACACGGTGACACAGTGGAAGGTGCACATGAAATTGAAGAGGAGGTGATGGATGACCCAGTTGTTGACCCAGATTGGCATCCATTGGGGGAAGAGGGTGCTGCCAATAGCTCAGAAGAGGAGGAGGAGGATCCACAGCAGGCAACAACATCGCAACAGCTGTTATCTGGCAGGACCGTAGCAGTCCAAAAATGGGCTACAAAAACCAAAAGAGTTGCAGGACAGCTTGGCCAGACGGTCAAATTAGCACAGCGTGCAAGGCCTCAAAATGTCATCCATAGTAGGAAGAGTGCAGTGTGGCACTTTTTTGAACAAAATCCTAATGATCAGGCGAAAGTTATCTGTAAGATGTGCGCAAAAGACCTTTAGCCGTGGGAAAAATCTGAGAAATTTGAATACCAGTTGCATGCTTAGACATTTAACCGCCATGCACTTGCAAGCGTGGACGGACTACCAAACCTCACGTACCACATGTGCACCTGCTCCGAATGAAGGTAGTCAGCAATGCTACATCGCTTCCCCCACTGTAAGCCCACCGGTTAGCACACCACCTGCAGCAAATGTCGAGGTGTTGTCGCAAGGGCAAATCAGTCATAGAATCACAATGTTATTGCTATGAAAGACTGAATCTAAGCCATCAGCAACACCACAATACCATCACCATCACCAACCCTCTCTCAGTCCGCCATGTCCATCGCTAGTTCCACCATATGCAGCTCTCAAATCCAGCTCACCCTACCAGAGACTCTGAGTAGGACAAGAAAGTACTCATACTCTCATCTGCGTACACTGGCTTTGAACGCCCACATTGCCAAACTAATCTCGTTAGAGATGATGCCCTATTGGTTGGTTGAAAGTAAAGCTTTCCGCGAGCTCATGGCCTACGCAGTACCATGCTATGACCTACTCAGTCGGCACTTCTTTTCGCGAAAAGCCATCCCAGCCCTCCATGTGCATGTGAAAGACCGCATTGTCCATGCACTCAAGCAATCAGTGAGTGGAAAGGTGCACCTCACAACAGATGCATGGTCCAGTAGGCATGGCCAAGGCCATTACGTGTCCATCACTGCGCACTGGGTTAATGTGGTGGATGCAGGGTCCACAGGGGACAGTGGCGGTGGGACAGTGCTGCCTAGCCCACGGTATAGGAAACAGTTGGCTGTAGGCGTTCGACCCTCCTCCTCCAGAAGCAAAAGCTTGTCCACAGAGCGCAGTCGCACGAGCACTCCATCCGCAGCTGCCAGTGTTACACACGAGGTGTCCCACTATCGGAGAGTTAGTGGTAAGCGTCAGCAGGCTGTGATGAAGATGATGTGTTTGGGTGACAACAGACACACCGCTGAGGTACTGGCCGACTACTTGCAGCGACAAACTGAGTCATGGCTGGGCAGTCTACAACTTGAGACAGGCATGGTAGCTAGTGATAACGGTCGGAATTTTGTGGCAGCCATAGCCCTTTCAAAACTCAGACACATACCTTGCCTGGCTCACACCTTTAACCTGGTGGTGCAGTGCTTCCTCAATAATTATCCAGAGTTAACATCCCTGCTCCATAAGGTGCGAAGACTGTGCTTGCACATCCGCCGGTCGCCCGTACACTCCAGTCGTATGCAGAAGCTGCAGTGATTGCTCCACCTTCCCAAGCACCGCCTAATTATCGACGTTGTAGCAAGGTGGAACTCCACTCGGCACATGGTTCAGAGGCTGTGCAAACAGAGGCAGGATGTAATTCATTTGTGGGAGGATACACGGTCAGGTGGTTTGCGGACAGACATGGAGTTGTCTAGTGTGCAGTGGTCAAAGCTGAAAGACCTCTGTAAAGTCCTTCAGTGTTTTGAGGAATGCACACGGCTGGTAAGCACAGACGACGCCATCATAAGCATGAGCATCCCACTTATGCGTCTGCTCATGCAAACTTTGACGCACATTAAGGAGCAGGCGTCTGCAGCCGAGGAGGAAGAGGAGGAGGGAAGCCTTGATGACAGTCAGCCATTGTATGCTCAGGAAAGTCTTGTGGACGAGGTGGAGGAAGAAGAGGAAGAGGAGGAGGATGTTGGGGATGATTATTTAGGGGAGGGGGATTCTTCTCAGGGGGCAAGACAAAATGTTGGTGTGGCAAGGTCAGGTACAGGGTTTGTGCGTGACTGGAGGGATGTTGATTTGCCAGAAAGTGCACCTCCACCCAGCACTCGCAGTGCATCATTGACACCTGGAACATTGGCCCACATGTCTGATTATGCCTTGTAGATCCTAAAAAGGGACCCCCGCATTGCCAAAATGATGAACGATGATGACTACAGGTTGGCCAGCATCCTGGATCCACACTATAAAGGCAAATTCTAAAACATCATGCCACAGGAGAACCTAGAGCTAATATTGGCTAGCAAACAAGCAACTCTGGTAAACCGTTTGTTTGAGGCATTCCCAGCACACAGCGGCGGTGATGTTTCTCCCACGAGCCATAGGGGGCAACATGGAAGAGGTGTTCATGGTGCACACACCGGAAGTGGCGTTGGACATAGGGGTTTCATGACCATGTTGTGGACTGATTTTTCAAGTACCGCTCACACGACTGGTAATACTGCATCGATTGAAAGTGACAGGAGACAGCAGTTGTCAACTATGGTAACAAACTATTTCTCCTCCCATATTGATGTTCTCCCTCACCGGTCATTCCCCTTTGACTATTGGGCCAGTAAACTTGACACCTGGTCTGAATTGGCACAATATGTCTTACAGGAGCTCGCTTGCCCTGCTGCTAGTGTGTTATCTGAAAGAGTCGTCAGTGCTGCTGGATCAATCCTGACAGAAAAAAGGACCCGTCTGTTGACCCAAAATGTTGATGATCTAACCTTCATTAAAATGAACCATGCATGGGTTTCAAAGGATTTTGTCCCACCCTCGCCGGCTGACACATAGGTTGCCAGAAAAATGGCTAGCTTTTGTCCTCCTCTTCGGCGGACTTCTCCAATTACTCCATTTGCAGCTGCTGAATGTCCAACATCAACATATGCCATTTTTTCCACCTCCCTAACTGGGCTGCCTCCCCCCACAATGCCGGGGTCACCACCTGACGCATGCACCTGTGCGAGTGCCGTTGCTCTGGACAGGTGGGTGGGCCCACTCTTGGGCAACGGCACTGGCACAGGGTCCCTCATAGTACAATCAAATGTCTCTGCTGGTGGGGGTGCACACCCGCCATCAGACACACCGGCGTACTATGAGGGGCCCTGTGCCAGTACCGCCAGCTATGCGTGGGCCCCCCTGCTTGCTCAGGGCACCAGCACTTGCAATACTTACCTCTCCCTGCTCCACCACTGTGTAGTCTGGCCTGTTAAATACTTCACTGGGACTGCCAATACAAATTTGGTGAAATGATGGTTAAGACATAGCTAAGCCCTGTCCTGCTGGGCTCTATCTTCAGAAGATCAATGGCTTCCATTTGTTTTGGACGTCGACTCACAATGAGATGTAGTCGTGGTTTATCATCAGCTTTCACGGTTTTCCGACTCAAAGATGTGTGACATTCCTGCACACATTTTTAAATGTGTCCTCTCATGCCAATCCAATAGAATCGCCTACATCCTGTGGCTTCTGTCTTTTGCACTCCAAAGTTACCAGACAGATCATGATAGGCAGTGAGGACAATGTCTACATCTCTCCCTGTGATCACAATTTGATGGAGATGAGTAATGGTGATGGGTTCTATGGTCCTGCGATACAGCAAACATTTCTTCATAAGAACTGTTTTCGCTGTCTCCACAGACAAATTAATTGAGGGTCAGCATTGCCTCTGAGAATTCTCCCGGGAGTTTTTCCCATGATTAGTAATTCCAAAATTTCTGCAATCACTCGACTTTCCGTCTGTACTTGTATCCATCTCTTTTCCTCTTGCGGAGAGTCTGGACTGTCTTACTGAGACTGAAATATATATGAAAATTGAAAAATACTCCAACAGTGCATACTGGTGTACGCTTCGAATACATAACCCTTTTTCTACTTTTTAGATTCTTGTCTAGTCCATACTGAGGATGTGAGTGTCTTTGTCGGACTCCGGAAATATACACGCAGATTTTTAATGTTTAAACTATGCTATATATAACTGCTATCCAGTGATACTGTACCCTTTCTCAACTTTCTACAATCACGTCGAATCCATACTGGGCCTGAGACCGTCTGAGTCTGCCTCCTGATATATAGACATAGATTTTTAATGTGTAAACTATGCTAAATATATACCTGTTATCCGGTGATACTGCACCCTTTCTCAACTTTCTACAATCTTGTCGAATCCATACTGGACCTGAGAACGTCTGAGTCTGCTTCCTGATTAGAGATGAGCGGTGTTCGAATTGACCTGTTCGTCAAGTTAAAATTCCAGCTGTTTTGGGCGGTGTTCGAGCCGTTCATCGAACTCGAACTCTTTGCTTAAAATTCGGCTGTTCGAGGTTCCGTTCGAGAATGGTTCATTCACCAAAAGCGTAACTTCATTTTCACATCAATAATGGTTTTCAATGTAAATAGACTGTATCATGGCATAGTAGCGGTGTGTGGTAGCAAGCGGTGTAGTGCACCTGTCAACGAGCTACACCGTGTGTGTTTCTAAGAATTTTTTCATGCTTCTTGTCCAGAAAATCCTTTAGGGCCTTGTAGCACTGTCTGCTACTCAGCAGAGGAGCCCACCAGTGAAACTAGCTATGCTGCCTGTTTATGAAAGAACCAGTTCCAGTCCTTTGTTCCCTCAACTGAGCATGCTCATGGGACGAACTCCCATTGGAGTTCGGGAGTTAGGTGCTTAGGTCCCGTGTCAAACCCTATTGGCTACTCCTTATACTGATGCTTTGTGTATGGTGATGGATGCTTGGACTGGTGACTGACTTATTAAGAAACCCCTTCCCTCTGATAATACGTCTGTGTGAGTGTTTGGGTATCAGCCAGTAGCAGCACTAGCGCCAGTGCGCTCAATCTCCATCTGTTCCAGCAGCTAGCGTCATGCATTGCGCTTGCGATACAGCGGTGCCATCTCTTAGGCACAAGTTTACGCCACACAGTGGTTGCAGTCCTGCCGGGCGTTCGCAGTTGCGATGCTGCACACCTTATTTTCACGGTAGGTCAAGACGGAATAGTCCTGTCGTTTAAGGCTACTCCCGTGACCAGTAATACCGTGTCTGCATCGCTGGGGTCTGTGACCTTGAGCAGACACAGCGTTTTCTGTATGCTTTAAGCCTGCAGCTCTGTGATTCTAAGAGAGCTTGCTCCAGTGCACAGTTGGTGCAGTTAAACTCTGTGCACATTACCGCCACAGTGCTCTGCCTCTTCTAGCAGCGGCTTTTCCAGCCACCGCATGGTGGACCCCGAGTGGCGAAGGCACTTTATTTATATTTTTATTTAGTGCCTTCCACCACTCCTAACAGTAACTGTGTCTGCTCATCAGAGGAGCCCACCCGTGAACCAAGCTGTGCCGCCTTTTTATGTAAGAACCATTTTTTAACTCCATTTAGCCCAGTGAATACTTTGGGACTAGTACCAGTGTCTACTGCTCAGCAGAGGAGCCCACCTGTGAACCTAGCTATGCCGCCTGTTCGTGTAAGTACTGTCTGCTGCTCAGCAGAGTTGCCCACCCGTGAACCAAGCTATGCCGCCTGTTTATGTAAGAACTGCGTGCTACTCAGCATAGGAGCCCAGCTGTTAAGCAAGCTACAGCACCTGTGGTTTGGACACTTAATTTTTCCATTCTTTCTGGAATGCTGGTTAGGCCTAATTCCGGAATTTCGGTTGACCTGCACTTACTGGGAAGAATTGGAATCCCAGATCCCCATCACTAACGGTGTTCAGCGGGTTTTCTGCACCTGTAAGCGACACACGCTGGTCCTTTCAGTGTAGCATGCATGTAGCCCCGGACATGTAAGGGCATGACAGATCTGCTATTGCTCAATCTCACGTGCCAGAGCCTCGCGTGTCCCTCTAGTCTGCTTGACGCGTACTGCGGGGGCATGCCGGAGTCTCGTTCGTTAACAGAATTAAGCTGACAAATCGCTAGCACAACTAAAAATGGACATCCACCACCACCCACTGAATCGACAAAGCTTGCAATCTGTCCATCTTTCCTGTAGCTAGCATGGTGGAGGTTTCCCGGGTGGAGTCGAACTAAGCCGCAGGCTCCAATCCAGTTGGTGCCCTTCTGGACATTCCTTTAAGGTTCAGCTTTGCAACCATACTGCCCCCAGAAACCAAACACTTTGCCTTCATGGATGCTGTTAGGAGGTTCGTGGGAATAATGCTGCCCGATCGGCAGTTGGCATAATTTATGGTGGGAAGTCCGACGGTATATGATCGTCTTCGATTTCAGATTTTTTTTATTTTTTTTTTATTTTACATTTTTATTCCAGCCTTTCTTGACTTCATAAGGGCATGACATGCCTATATCTGTCACCTCCTCCTCCTTTTACTCCTCTACCTTTTTTCTATATGTAGTTGCCCTTTTCCATATTTTTTTTGTATTCTGAGCACTTTGTCTACTTTGGGACACCTTTTAAAGTGTTTTTTAATTGTTTTCTATGTGTTAGTATGTGTTTTTTTGTTTGCCTGCCACTGTATTCAATGGTGTTCGACGGTGTTCGTCGAACGTTCGAAGAACATTTGATGAACTTGCCTCCTGTTTGACGAACCAAAACAAACTCGAACACTAGCAGGGTGGCTCAACACTACGCCTGATATATTGATGTACATTTTTAATGATTAAAATATGCTATATATACCTGATATCTGGTGATACTGTACCCTTTCTGCCAGGAAGTCCTCCTCCACCCACCACTCTAAGTGTATCATTGACACCTGGAACATTGTCCCACATGTGTGATTATTTCTTGCGGATATTCTTGTTATATTGTGGTGTGATCCATCCTGAGCGTGTGACAGTCTGTGGGTTGGTCCTGCAATTTAGATGTACATTTAAAAATTACCCCAACACTAGTGTATACAGCTCTACGCTTGTGATACATTACCCATTTCCTGCTTTTTATATTCTGGTCTAATCCAAACTGACCAAGTGAGAGTTATTTTCTGACTGTGGAAATAAATACTGAGATTGACAACAATGACCCATACACTGTGTACAGCTGTACTCTTCAGATCCATTACAGTTTTACAGCTTTTTATATTGTGTTGTAATCCATACTGAGCCTGAGAGCGTCTGTGTCTGCCTCCTGAAATATCTACGGAGATTTAGAATGTTTAAACTATACTATATATACCTGCTATATGATGATACTGTACACTTTTTCTACTTTTTATATTCTTGTCTATTCCATACTGAGCCTGTGAGCGTCTCTGTGTGACTGATGGAATATATAGGGAGATTGACAATTATCCTTTGACTGGATAGAGCTGTACGCTTCTGATACAGTATCATATATCTGATGTTATTTTGGGTACATTTTCTCCAAAATTTTGAAGTATGGTGGAAGAGGCTGCGGACGTGGACGTGGGGGGGCCAGCTGGTGCTGATGGTGGTGGTGCATCTTCTGGTAGTGGCAAAAGCACAATAGCAACTAAGGCAGGAGGTGTTGAGCCTGCGTTACGGTCTGGCTCAGAACGCCTGGAAGGCTACCTTTTCTGGGAGTAGATTAACCACTTTTAAAGCCGGAGCATCAGGAACTGGTTTTCGCTTACATTGCCGAAACAGACTCGAGCAAATATGCCCTCCTCTTCTGAAGTTTCAAAAAATGCAAGCACTGAGTCGTCAAGTGCTGGCTCCTGGTCAGGAAGAACCCCTTTCCTTGTGTCCTTCACCCCCACCAAAAGTGAATGATGCAGCAGGCCACATTTCACATTAGTCCATGTAGCTCTTTCTATCATACCATGCCTGGGTTATCAAGTCAAATCGTGAATTCCCCAGTCCAAGATGAATCTGACATTGAGTGTGGGTGGCCAGCCAGGGCAGTGGGGTTAATCGGTACCGGACCGGTGTCTCAGAGGGATGTGTCACGTTGGTGGTGATGACCCGTTCCGTGGCCCTGGGCATCCATGCAAAGGGGTGAATAATGTTTATAGGTGAATGATACGTGACGCCACCTGTTGTTTCTGATCAGATTGACCCGCACTGCAGTGTCGCTTCTCTAGGACTGATGTTGTGGTGCAGCTAAGATGTAGAAGCCCTCCACAGGTAGGGCCGTAGACGCAGGGCAGATGAAAGAGTTGGTAGATGGTGTGCAGTGCAGGATGTAGCAGAGCCGTGTGCCAGGCGCAGGAGAAAGATGACAGACACAGTCGGGCAGTTCCTTTACCTGTACTTGGTAAGTGCCGTCCAGGACCCAGAGTACAGATGGAGAACAATTTGGTCAGCCTGGAAGCAAATTTGCAATTTTCTCTCTGCATATAGGTAGTGTGGCCTCCGTTCTAGCGCTTATCTGAGGTACTCGCAGTACTGAGTTCACTGAAGTTCCCCCTGTTGACTCTCTTTTGGAACGTTCTCGTATGGCAGGAAGCCATAGCCTTTTCCTCCTGGCTCACACACATCGCTGCTGGGGCCTCCAAGCCTTAGTTAGGAACAGAGCATTTACAGCTGCTACTTCCTCCAGTTTCTGCTGCAGGACCGTCAGTGTCCCTACAAACTCGGAGACCGGAATCTGGACCATGTGCTCCAGCTAGGAGTGAGCCTTAACTCTGCTCATCCTCCATCTCCCCTTCTCACATCCACACACTTCCCCTTCCCTTCACAGACTGCCCTAACTAACCTCCTCCTGACCACAGAGAGCAGCTCCTCAGCAGTCACGTTCAGAGCTCTCCCTGCTGGCCTTGAGTGGGAACTGGTTGTGTGTTGGTTTAACTGTTAGAGAGATCCTTTGTTGCTCCCAAGCATGACATCACACTCCCTAGGAGGAAGGTAATGCCACTGTGGCGACCGTACTCCTGGGGGTGCCACAAGTGCACTGATGCCCAGCCACTGCTAGATGATTCTGCTGGTATATTGACCCAGACCACTACATTCCCCTCGCACTCTACACAGCCAGAATCTGACCCTGATGAAACTCAGGTTCCCCTTCCCGCATACTATACCACCTTACACGGTGACAAAGAGGACGGTGCAGATGAAAGTGCAGGTTCCTTGAGCAGGTGAGGGGCATACTCATGGGTGATGGCACAGGGCCCCTCATAGTACACAAAAGTGTCTCTGCCGATCGGAGGCCCACCCCCACCCACCGTCAGACACACCGCCACACACCGCCGTACTATTAGTGGCGCCCTGTGCCACTGCCGTCGCCAATGAGTGGGCCCCCCTGCTTGCTCAGGATCACAGCACTTGCAAAGTTGAAATACTTACCTCTCCCTGCTCCAGCGCCATGACGTCTTCCGCGTTTGCTGACAGTGATAGTATGATCAGAGAGCGCAATGACATCACGTCTGTACACCCTCTGCCTAAACAGCCAAGTGCAGTGAGATGGACGATGGGGACGACGAGGAGTCCAGACTAGTACAGGGATTCCATAGCGAGACTTATTTAATTGTTTTCAATGTTGGGACAGCAATTTTTGGGGAGCACTCTTGTCTGGAGAATGATATATGGGGCCCACCATACACTGGAGCATTCACCAGCCATCAGACACACCACCGTACTATGAGGGACCCTATGCCAGTGCTGTCGCCAACGAGTGGGCCCCCCTGCTTGCTCAGGATCACAGCACTTGCAAAGTTGAAATACTTACCTCTCCCTGCTCCACCACCGTGATGTCTTCTGCATTTCCTGACAGTAACATTCTGGTCAGAGAGCGCGATGACATCACGTCTGTACGCCCTCTGTCTAAACTGTCCATGTGCAGTGAGAGGAGTCCAGACTAGTACAGGGATTCCCTAGCGAGGAGACTTATTTAATTGTTTTCAATGTTGGGACAGCAATTTTTGGAGAGCACTATACTTTGGAGAATGATATATGAGGCCAACCATACACTGGAGCATTACAAAGGTGGACATCAGACACTGGAGCAGCATTTACAGGGCCCATTATACACTGGAGCATTAGAAATGGGGCCCATTATATATGGAGCAATATTTGGGCCCATAAGACAGTGGAGCTTCATCCATGGGGACCAACATATACTGTAGCATTATGTGGAGCTCATCATATACTGTATGGAACATTATATGGGACTAATGATTCTGTATGGAGAAATATATGGGCCTCATTACTCTGCATAGCACACTATGCAGTGGCCATAATACTGTATGGAGTAATATACTGTCCGTCTTTGGAGCTATTGGAGAATTTAAAATGGATGTCAGTCATGAGATGTAAGAAGTGAAGTATTTTTCATTGTACTATACCGCTATTTCTCTGCCGTATCAGAGGAACATGAATTGTGGCATGTGTTAAAGGAGCCCAGTGACACTTTGGCCCAGGGCCCACGAAAATCTGGAGCCAGCTCTATCCCCCCACTACTTTAGCCAAATAACCCCCAGTTTTCAATGCCTAACTATTATTATAAAGTAAATTAAGGTTGACAAGCTTAACTACTATGAATTGATGTTTTTGGCATTAAAATGGGCACTGTAGGTGTGTTTCCTGTCCTCCACTCACTGCCGACCTTGGTTCCCCATTGACTTGCATTGGGTTTCGTGTTTCAGTCGGCCTTCGACTTTTCACGATAATCGACCGATTGCGTTCGGCCCGACTTTTGAGAAAGTCGGGTTTCTTGAAACCTGACTCGACCCAAAAAATGCAAAGTCGCTCATCCCTACATTTCACCTATCATTAAGCATATAATTGGATCAATCATGCTTTGGGATTGTGTTGCAGCCAATGGCATGGGGAACATTTATCTGGTAGACGGAAGAATGGCTTAAATGAAATTTCAACACATTTTTCATTCAAACATAACACCATTTGTAAAAAAGCTAATGTTGAAAAGAGGATGACTTCTACAAATGGATAATCATACTAAACACACATCAAAGTCTACTGTAGACTACCTCAAAAGGAGCAAGCTGAAGGTTTTGCAATGACCCTCACAGTCCCTTGTTCGGCGCCATTGAAAATCTGTGGTTAGACCTCAAAATAGCAGTGCATGAAGACAACACAGGTATCGCACAGAACTGGAAAAATATTCCAAAGGAAAAATGCATGAAAATTCCGCAAGCAAAAACTGAAAGCCTCTAGACTAGCTAAAAAAAGCATTTACAAGCTGTGATACTTAAAAAAATGGGTGTTACTAAGTACTAACCATGCAGGATGCCCAATCTTTTGCATTGGCCCACTTTCATTTTGACATTTTTAAAATGAAAAACATAATTTTTTTAATTTTTTTTGCCTAAAATTCAAAGGAAATGTGTCATCTTTAACTTTATGCTTTTTAGAGATAATTTAATCTTCAACTTGCTTAACTGTCTGCAATAACAGTAATTTTAACTAGAGGTGTCCAATCTTTTACATGATACTGTGTGCGAAAAAATGGGCACATAATTTCATTAAAGGCATAACCATGGGATTGGATCAATCATGCACATGGGATTGGATCAATCATGTTTTGTGGTTGTGTTGCAACCAAAAGGCACATTTCATGGGTAGAGGGAACAATGGATTCAAAGGAATTTCAACAAAATCTGGATGCAAGCATAACACCATCTGTAAAAAATTGAAGTTGAAAAAAAGATGTATTTGATCCTAAACACATGTCAAAATGCACAATAGACTACCTCAAAAGACACAACGTGAATGTTTTACAATGACCCACATAATCTCTTGATTTGAACATCATTGAATATCAGTGGCCACACCTCAAAATAGCAGGGCATGCAAGACGTCCTAGGAATCTCATAGAACTGGAAGATTTTTCCAAGTCAGAATTGAAATCCCTCAAGCTAGAACTGAAAATCTCTTGTCTGGCTACAAAAAGCGTTTACAAGCTGTGATACTTTCAAAAGGGGATGCTACTAGGCACTAACCATGCAGGGTGCCAAAACGTTTGCATTACCCCTATTTGCCTAAAATACAAAGGAAATGTGTCACTTCTAGACCTTTTATTTATTATTAATTTATTTATTTTACTCACTTATATAGCATCATTAATTCCACAGCTCTTTAAGGACATTATTGGCATTGTCCCCGATGGGGCTAACAATCTAAATTCCCTATCAGTATGTCTTGGGAGTGTGGGAGGAAACCACAAAAACCAGAGGAAACCCACGCAAACACGGGGAGAACATACAAACTCCTTTCATATTATGTCTTTTTTTGGATTTGAACCCAGGACCCCAGTGCTGTAAGGCTGCACTGCTAACTACTGAGTCACTGTGCTGCCCTTGTAGAGATCATTTCATCTTCAACTTGCTTAACTGTTCACAATAACAGGAGTTTTAACCAGCGCTGCCCAAACTTTTACCAGTGTAAGATGAATTAAGGATGCTGATGAGGTCTGCCAGCTGCTGTTAGCCTATTAAATGTGAACCTATGACAGCAGCTTTTACAGCTCTCAGTATTGGAGCAAGCCATTCTATACGTCCGTAGAGCTCCACTGTGACACAGCCTCATGCACTGAGATTTTTAAATGAAGCATCACCACACAGGAAGTAAGAAAAAAAAGAACAACAGTTTGACAGTGTAGTTAGAGAACTGTGAACTGCAGGGAATTGGTAATGCTAGTATATTAATAAAATAGCCTATGGCACTAAATAGATAGGGATTTAAAAATGAGCTTTACTTTGGCTTTGGACCATTTTTTTAAGTGGTGCAATAAAAGTTTACTTTGAAATTAAAAAGAGAAACATTTTATATACAGTTAGCGTTCATATACAATTGGTTTTAATAAAAAAACTTATGAATTTCCTTTTTTAAAAAGAGCAGATCCTACTGAAATCTATGATCTGTCTGTGTTTTGCACAAACATACAAGTTCCTTCAGAGGAAAAATGCCTTGGAAAACAATATCAGCAAAAGATTTGCAAGGGCTTGGCTTGCAAATAATAACTTGAATAATAATCATCATCATCAAATTGCTGTATATCGTCGGAATTACACAGCATAGACATCTGTGTTATTGTAATTAAGCTATTTTTTTGGCACTAACATTATTATCACATTCGCTGTGAATATTTTACCCTTTTGAATATTTTCTCTTTATCCCAGAGAAGGCTATAACAGTGTTCTATAAGAATCCCAATCCCAATCCCTGTCTGAGCACTCCAGAGTTATTGCACACATGTATTATAGTACAAGCTTTAGATGTAGCCCTTGATCACTCACCTCTTTCTATACATCCAGGCATGTAAAGTCCAGGTATTCTTTCAGCTGTAAAACCTAAGACATGAAGGGAGGAGATAATATAAGCCATATTTAAACTGTGCTGTCAGTATGCTATTGCAAATTTAAGTGTGCAAGTTTTATAGCAAAAAAATATATTAAATTGCCTTGTTAAATTTCTAATAAAATTTGTAAGCAATTGGTAAGTCATTAATTCTTAACTTGTTTAGAATGACTGAATGGCAAGACACCAATTGGAAAATGTGCACGCCTAATAACTGTAAGGATGATTTTTCAAGAAATGTCAGACTTTTCTAAAATCTATCTGACAATCATTAATCTAAGTTTTCCTTACTATACAGCCTTTCACTGATATTTTAGAATAACATGTTTAATAATTAATAATGCTGACAGTGCTAAGAATATACATATTTATTGATTCTATATTCATGCAATGAAAAAGACAGCTTCATTAATTTATGCAGTACATCCAAGTAACACATATATTTTCTAGGCCAGAAATTATTAAGAAAACATAATAATAAAAACAAAACAAAACAAAAAGATTTATAATATAAAAGAAACACCAGAAATAAATTATATATATATATATATGTATATATATATATATATATATATATATATATTATAGTATATACAGCGTTATACGTGCTTCTGGTTAGGTGATCACTTGAACCAAATCTTATTTAATGGAGGAAAGTATAAAAAACCCTGCTGTGGTGTTCACAATCCTCTTGCAATAGAACAAGCTGGATGGCTAAGCAAGTGCTAGTAATATCCCAAAAGTAATTGGAATGAAAAAATAACTTTTAGCCATGCCAAAGGAGTTGAAAAGAAAAGTCTGAAGTGAGGAAAAGAAGGGCTCAATTTTGGCTTTACTAGCAGAGGGATACAGTGAGCGTCATGTTGCCCAATCCTTAAAATTTCTAAGAAAGAAGTCCATTACAACAAGATCAAGCAGCAGACATTGGGGGCAAAAAGTTACAGACCGGCAGAGGGCGAAAACGACACTCCACTTCCCGGGATGACTAACATTTTATTCAAATGTCACTCAACAACCACAGGATGACATCAAGTGACTTACAAAAGGAATGGCAAATGGCAGTTGGGTGAAGTGCACAGCAAGAACAGTTCATAACAGGCTCCTAGAGGCAGGACGCAAGTCATTTAAAGCTAGAAAAAAACCTTTTATCAATGAGAAGCAAATGACATCCAGGCTGAAGTTTGCCAAAGATCATAAGAATTGGACCAGAGAGGACTGGAGTAAGGTAATCTTCTCTGATGAGTCTAAATTTCAGCTTTGCCGAACACCTGGTCGTCTAATGGTTAGATGGAGACATGGAGAGGCATACAAGCTGACAATGAATTGAGGCTTGCAAGAGATGTCAAAAGCAATAATAAAGGATTTTGGGGATATGTCTATAGTAAAAGAAAAGTCAAAGATGCTATAGGATTTTTACAGGATGAAAAAAATGAAATGGTAAAACAGGATGTTGAGAAGGCCGAACTTTTAAATTCCTATTTTGCATCTGTTTTCTCTCAGAAAGGAAATGTAACATCAACTATTCTTCACTGTCCTATTAAGGGAATAGAAGAATCCAGGATATCTATAAACAGAAATATAGTGAGGAAACACTTAGCTAACCTAAATGAATTCAAGTCTCCAGGTCCAGGTGAATTACACCCCAGAGTATTGAAGGAGATAGCAGAAGAAATTTTTGAACCGCTCTCCATAATCTTTGAAAATTCGTGGAGAACAGGAGAAGTCCCAGAAGACTGGAGAAGAGCAAATGTTGTTCCTATCTTCAAAAAGGGGAAGAAGGTGGACCCAGGCAACTGTAGGCTGGTGAGTCTGACTTCTATAACAGGAAAGATCTTTGAACAAATTATTAAACAACATGTATGTCAGTACCTGGATAAGAATGAAGTGATTCAACAGAGTCAGCATGGGTTTGTAACTAATAAGTCATGTCAGACTAACTTAATTTCCTTCTATGACAGAATCACTGATTGGGTGGATCAGGGAAATGCTGTAGATATAGTATATCTTGACTTCAGCAAAGCATTTGACAAAATATCTTACACAATCCTTATTGAAAAAATGACTAAGTATGGAATGGACAAGGCAACTGTTAGGTGGATTCATAACTGGCTTAGTGATCGGACCCAAAGAGTGGTCATAAATGGCTGCACATCCAGTTGGAAGAATGTCTCAAGTGGGGTACCACAGGGCTCTGTCCTGAGCCCTGTATTGTTCAACATCTTTGTCAATGATTTAGATGAAGGAATTGAGGGTAAACTGATTAAATTTGCTGATGACACAAAGATAGGAGGCATAGCTAATACTAGAGAAGAGAGAGAGAAGATTCAAAAAGATATAAATAAACTTGAGCAGTGGGCAGCAACTAACAGAATGGTTTTTAACAGGGAAAAATGCAAAGTACTACATCTGGGCAATAAAAATGAAAAAAGCATATACAGAATTGGAGGAATAGGGCTAAGCAACAGCACATGTGAAAAAGACTTGGGTATACTAAAAGATCACAGACTGAATATGAGTCAACAGTGTGATGCAGCAGCAAAAAAGGCAAATGCAATTCTAGGATGTATTAACAGAAGCATACAGTCTAGATCACGTGAAGTCATTATTGCCCTCTACGCCTCTTTGGTCAGACCTCACCTGGAATACTGTGTCCAGTTTTGGGTGCCACATTTTAAAAAAGACATGAACAAACTGGAGCAAGTTCAGAAAAGAGCGACCAGAATGGTGACCAGTCTGCAAACCTTGTCTTTTGAGGAAAGGTTGCAGGATTTGGGAATGTTTAGCCTGCAAAAGAGAAGACTGAGAGGAGACTTAATAACTGTCTTCAAATATCTCAAGGGCTGTCACATTGCAGAAGGATCATCTCTATTCTCATTTGCACAAGGAAACACTAGAAGCAATGGGTTGAAGCTGAATGGGAGGAGACACAGATTAGATATTAGAAAAAACTTTTTGACAGTTAGAGTGATCAATGAGTGTAACAGGCTGCCACAAGAGGTGGTGAGTTCTCTTTCAATAGAAGTCTTCAAACAGAGGCTGGACAGACATCTGTCTGGGATGATTTAGCGAATCCTGCTTTGAGCAGGGGGTTGGACCAGATGGCCCAGGAGATCCCTTCCAACTCTATGATTCTATGATTCTATTAAGCCACAGTGTCTAGCACCGACTGTGAAATTTGGTGGAGAATCGGTGAAGATCTGGAGATGCGTCAGTAACGCTGGAATTGGGCAGGTTAATCTTTGCGAAGGACGTATGAATGAAGCCTCATACAAGGTTATCCTGGAAAAACAGTTGATTACTTCTGCTCAGGCAATGTTCCCCATCTCTGAGGACTGTTTTTTCCAGCAGGACAATGCACCATGCCACACACCTAGGTCAATCAATGTGTGGATGAAGGACCACCACATCAAAACCCTGTCATGGCCAACCCAATTTCCAGACCTGAAGCCTATTGAAAACTTCTGGAATGTAATCAAGAGGAAGATGGTTAGTCACAAGCCATCAAACAAAGAAAAACTGCTTAAATTTGTGTACCAGGAGTGGCATAAGGTCACCCAAAAGCAGTGTGAAAGACTGGTGGACAGCATGCCAAGACGCATGAAAGCTGTGACTGAAAATCATGGTTATTCCACAAAATATTGATTTCTGAACTCTTCCTGAGTTAAAACATTAGTATTGTTGTTTCTAAATGATTATAAACTTGTTTTCTTAGAATTATTTGAGGACTGCAAGCACTGCATTTTTTTGTTATTTTGACCATTTCTCATTTTCTGAAAATAAATACAAAATTTAGTGCTTGGAAATGCGAAGACATGTTGTCAGTAATTTATAGAATAAAAGAGCAATTTACATTTCACTCAAAAATATACCTATAAAGAGAAAAATCAGACAAACTGAAAATTTTGCAGTGGTTTCTTAATTTTTGCCAGAGCTGTATATGTATAATAGTATAAACTTTCTCAGATAAAGAAATGAAACACAATGAGGGTTTATGACTTTTTATTAAAAGACTAAAATGGTAATTATAAATAACAACTATTGGAAACAAGGAAGAAAGGGCGAGAGAACGGGAGAGAAGAATGAAGGAAAGAAAGAAGGCAGAAAGAAGCAACATGAAAGCAAGGAAGGAAGGAGGGAAGGGAGAAAGAAAGGAAGAAAGAAAGAAAGAGAAAGAAAGAAAGAAAGGAATGGGGAAGGAGGAAAGAAAGGAGGCAAGGAAGGAAGGAGGGAAGAAATAAAGAACAGGAAGGAAGGATGGAAGGGAGGAAGGAAAAAAAAGAAAGGAAGGAGGGAGGGAAGAAAGGAGGCAAGGAAGGAGGGAAGGAAGGAAGGAGCAAAAAAGGAAGGAAGGAAGGAGGGAGGGAAGGAAAGATGGCTTGAAGGAGAGAAAAAGAAAGAAAGAAAGAAAGGAATGAGGGAGGTAAGGAGGAAAGAAAGGAGGCAAGGAAGGAAGGAGGGAAGAAATAAAAGGAAGGAAGGATGGAAGGAAGGAAGGAAAAAAGAAAGAAAGGAGGGAAGAAAGGAGGCAAGGAAGGAGGGATGGAAGGAGGAGCAAAGAAATGAAGGAAGGAAGGAGGGAGGGAAGGAAAGATGGTTTGAAGGAGGGAAAAAGAAAGAAAGAAAGATAGCTTCTGGAGTAATTGAATTACAGTATTCCAGTCTAACATTACATTCTCAATTACTGCACTACAATTTTCTACACCTTGCTGCACAGTCAGCCATAGTAACTGTTACCATGTTTTAATTTACAGCTTTGTAATTTTTGTGCCTGATAATTATGGCTTGTCAGTGATCTTTCCTGGGCTAAACTACTAACAGTCTCTTCTGTGTGTTGAGCTTGGCATACGTCTGACCACTGTTTATCTGTTTCTCCTGTGTACAGAACTCTATAAACTTCTAAACATAGATTTTCTGTCTCCCCTGTGTATTGTACTCTGCATAACTCCTGTTCTGAGAACCAGCATTGTTACATATTTTAGATTATCAATGAACAATAATAATCTTTAAACACCTTTAAAACTATTTTTTATTGCACAGATGAATATAGAATACTTAAAGCAAAGATTTTACTGCTTTGTGTCTGCAGTTTCTATAAAGATCTATGATTTATATGATATGTTCATACTTTGCACTGACGAGAGCCAACAGCTCGAAACACCGTGTCTGCAAATTGAGATTCTGATTTGGCTTGTATCCTAAGTCATACTACAAGACTCGTTAAAGGGTTGATTGTGACTTGTAGGATCGCTACTACCAATAGGTGGCGCTGTAGAGTAAAAGTCCTCTTTCTTTCTGAAGAGGCAATTTGCATATTATTTTCCCAGAGGAGCATTGCACGGCGAATAAGTCTCCTTACCTTGACAAGCCACAGCTGGCATGTCACTCTCCGCAAGGAGAAACCTTACTTCTTAGACCCTAGTCCAGAGCCTCTCACCTAGCCAAATCAGATCTCATACTTTGCACTGACGAGAGCCAACAGCTCGAAACACCGTGTCTGCAAATTGAGATTCTGATTTGGCTTGTATCCTAAGTCATACTACAAGACTCGTTAAAGGGTTGATTGTGACTTGTAGGATCGCTACTACCAATAGGTGGTGCTGTAGAGTAAAAGTCCTCTTTCTTTCTGAAGAGGCAATTTGCATATGGTTTATATGGTAACAGACTACAGAAAAACTGTGCATTCTCATCCTACAATCATATTCAATATCTCCTGTCTATTGTTGTCAGTAACCTGAACTATTGAAGGTAAAAAAGTAATACATTGATTTTTACTTATTGCATGAAAAAATGTATAAGTAGGTTAAATAATAGCATTTAACCTTGCATCTTTTATCCCACTTCTCTCTCCATCATGTGCTTTTATATCATGGAGAAGGTGCGAGAGTTTACAACTGGCCCATAAGCCGACACAGGACCAACCTCTAACATGGGTCAATCAGGGCTGTGGCTGAAGTCTGATTTTCTCTTCAAGCTTAACCCTCCGTCAGGAACAATGGATCTGACAGTCGCAGCTCTTCTACTTTCATTTCTCCCTTCTCACCAGATTTTCAGGAAACCCCCTCCCTCTAGATAGTCTCCTGGCTCTAGCTGCTGTGTGAAACCTGATACCACAGTTGGTCTGCAGAGCTTCAGGAAGGAAGATATAGCTGTGCTGGCTTCTCAGGCTCATTGGTCCCAAACACATCACACTTTATAAGGTTGGTATTTAATGTTTTTAGTCATTACTATTGTTTCTTTAGCTTGTTTTATGAATGGATAGAGGAAGGTTTGTGGATATATTTCATATAAATAAGGCAGATTTTCTTACAAATGAAAGTGTGCTTCTCATGCACATTGTTCCCTAATGCATATTCTCTTTCTTGCTTCAGATTACTTTTATGTTGAGTAAATGGGTTTGTTTTGCACCTGATAATGTGTAGTCTCTTTTATTACATCCCTATGAAGGTCTCAGATCACTTTTAGATCACTGAAATTAAGAAAATTAGATATTCTAGGCATTTTTCTAGCCTGCACCTGACAGGCACATTGTTCCATTACGAGTTAGTGCGAATATTGTTCCTGACGGAGGGTTAATTTGTCCAAAATCAGGAACACTGATGCCAGCACTAATTAGGCACCAGGATCATGTGTCATAAAATTAAAGAGAGCCAAAGCCGATACCACAGAAGCGATGTTGGGATGGGAAGTGAATATAAGCTTTTTTATTTTATCAGATCCAATTGTGGGAAATGAGGAGGGATCGTTCAAGTAGTGGACAACCTCTTAAAGTTATTCAAGACATGTTCCTAAAGCAAAAAGCTCTCATACAGCTATGTCAACGGAATAAGAAAAAAAATTGGTTTTGGGAAAATTGAGGTAACAAAGAAAACTGCCTGCATCCCAAAGAGGTTAAAGGAGGTATATTTAGAAAGGAGGTGAAAATATATTATACTTTTCTATTAAAATGTCAGATTGTCAGAACAAATATACTATTTATCATTGTTTTATACCAAAGTTTTATATAATTTATTGAAACTTTTATATATTTTCACATTATTAAGCTTCACGTACTTATTTAACTAACATTGGATTAATTGGACTGTTTGGCTTAGAAGTGCTATATAAGGTCATGTTCTCCTTTTCTTCTGTCTTGGCACAGAGAATAATTTTGAAGTGGTGAATGATACATCCTAACGGCTTGTAATTGTTTTAATTAAAAGTATACTAAGAATTTTCGATATTTAACCTTGAGCTTGAGTTTGACCAGCTGCCGTGATGTTGCAATTAAAAAGTGTAAAAAATACTAGACTTATTTCTATAAAATGCTTAAAACAATGAAACCACTAATTAAAAAACACACATGAACTGTCTACTTACATGAAACTAAAATTGCTTAATTAATGAGAAAATGAATTTACTCACTGCACACGCAAAACAGCATGAAAATAGGAGACACATCATCTACTCGTGTCTCTTCTGCTCCTACCTTGCTCAAAAGTTCAAAAGTTTGAACTGGGCAGTTAAAAATAAGAATTCTTTGCAAACTAAACCTGAGTCCCGACACTTTGGATGCTACTCAGCTGTAATTATTGGAAAAGCCATCAATTACATAAAGACAGGATGTCTAGACATTTTGAATTAATTAATGGGAAGGTGAGAAGCATAAACAAACACTCATGTTAATATAAACTTGCTTACAGGAAAGTACATTCTTAAAAAAAAATTTCTTTCTTTAAGGAAGCAAAATATAAAATAAAGAATAACAGAATTACCTAGGATGAGTTGCTGAAAAGTTTTTAGTGTATATTGTTTGAAAAAATATCTTTAATCCTGTATGTGAGCAAGTAACCTTAACCTCTTAACGCCAATAACAAAAGGTTTTGTCCTTCGGACAATTTTGAGTTTTCCTTATAGATTTTTTCATGCTGATTTCAGAAATGACTTCAGATTTTTCCTATCACGTAAGGTTTTTGAGAAATGATCCGAAAAATTATAATATTCTGTTATAATTCTAAAAACTCATATATGAACTTTTTCTGAAACAGTATATTCTGAATTATCCACTGAAATAGCATAAATCGCTAATCTACACATATGCAAGCACTTATTATGTGAATTCCGCACAGGTGCAGAGAATCATTCGGCTGACCATGTACGGAGCATACCACATCTCCTGGGCATGGGAGGAATCAAAAGACAATACTGACATACTTAGAGCATGGCTGAATGGATCACGACCTTCAATGCCATTCGCTGTCCTAATGATATGGAGAGAGCAGAGAGATCATGTAACAGATTGCTACTTCTGCCTTACAAATGTAACAATATATTCAGCATAGAACAAGAAATCAATAGAATTTCCTAATCTTCCTTCAGCCATAAGACCAGTGCCACACGAAGAAAGTCTTTGTGTTTCAAAGCTGCCCAAAGTATGGACAATGGAGGATGATGAAGATGAACTAACAATGTCAGTGGAAAATGAAACTGCTGCAGACCCAGACTTTGAGCCTTCTAGATCTAATCCAGATCTGTTCAGTCAAGCTGATCTGAGTGACTTGGTCACGGATTTGAAATTGTCAAAGAGGCAGGCATAATTATTGGGATAAAGGCTACAAGGACGGAATCTCTTATTACCCGGAACAAGTTTCTGTTTTTTGCAGTCATCAAAAAGACCTTAATCAATTTTTCAACCATGTCGACAGTTTAACCTTTTGCAACAATGTCTTGGGGTTGTTTGGTGCTCTTGGATGAGAACATGACCCAAAGGAATGGCAACTGTTCATTGACTCGTCAGTTTTAAGTCTGAAGGCTGTTTTACTACACAGTGGAAATATCTATCCTTCTATACCTATACACATGCCGTACGAATGAAAGAAACATATGGGAATATGGAGTTACTGTTGACCCACATTAATTATAGAAATTATAACTGAAATGTATGTGGTGGTCTAAAAGTTGTTGCACTTCTTCTTGGACTGCAGCTTGGATATACCAAGTGTTGTTGTTTTATTTGTGAATGGGACAGTAGTGCATGAGAAATGCACTATTTCAGAAAGGACTGGCCACTTAACGAAAACCTGGTTGCTAGACAGAAGAATTAAACATAATCCTCTTGTTGATCCAGCAAAGACATTTCTCCCTCCGTTGAATATTAAACCTGGGCTTATGAAGAATTTTGTCAAAGAAATGAAAAAAGAATCGGAAGCCTTTTCTTACTTGTGACAGAAATTTCCAAGAATAAGGGATGCAAAGATTAAAGAAGGTATTTTTATTGACTCACATATCAGAGATATAATGAATGACAGTAGCTTTGATGGTTTTTTGCAAGGTGCTGAACAAATGGCATGGAGAGCCTTTAAAGATGTGACCTTCATCTTCCTTGGCAACAGCAGGACATAAAAACTTTGAACAACTCGTGGACAACATGTTCACAGCATGTCACTTGATGAAATGCAATGTCACTAAAAATGCATTTTCTGCACTCTCACTTGGACTTTTTCAGCCAATCTTGGTGTTGCTAGCGATGAACATGGTGAAACGTTTTTACCAAGACATTGAGTTGATGGAGAATGGAGAAAAAGTACTAGGGAAAGTGGAATACGTCAATGCTTGCTGACTATTGCTGGAATCTTATTCGAGAAGCATCTGACACGGATTATAAACGAAAGTTGTCTGCAAAACACTTTTAAACAATTTCTTTTGCAACTGACATCAATGCACATGTATGAAGTGTCTCAGACATCATAATGTAGACTATGAACTGCTGTTTCTTAACCACTTACTGCCAGCTGACAGAATAGTACGTCAGCTGGCAGTATCCCTCGCTTTGAGGTGGGCTTTTTTTTGCAATTTCACCACACTTGGATTTTTTTTTCCATTTTCGAGTACACAACATGGTAGAATCAATGATGTCGGTCAAAAGTACAACTCGTCCCACAAAATATAAGCCCTCACAAGGCCATATTGATGAAAAAAGTTATGGCTCTGGAAAGAAGGGGAGCTAAAAACGAAAACTTGAAAAATGCTCCGGTCATGAAGGGGTTAAAAACCTTACGTGATACAGACTTTTGGAGCACATATTCATGTCTAGCATATCAAAAACTATAAGATACAGTAAAATTTTCTGAGGGGACAAGAACTTCCCAGTGTAATTGGCATGGCCCGTCATGGCAGGATGTCAGTGTTAGGGCTGGCGGAACGCACCAAATTATAAAATAATAGTAGGTGCATTCGCAGCCTGGGGTCCACCATGCAGAGGTGATACACTGCTGCTAGGTAATGGCGGAAGAATAGAGCGGCATAAAAACAGTCACACATGGGTTACAGAGCCCTGCCAAAAGAGTGCACAGTGTACAGCCACAGAACTCTACCCCAAGGACACGGGGTTAGAGTCCTTCTAGGCCCACTGAGCGTGCGGCGTCGCTGCCGCGAGCGCCGCTATAGACGCTGGCTATGAAGTGGAGCACGTGCACTGAGGCATGCCGAGTCCCTGGTGAGGGCTGATGCCTGACTCAATCTCTGTCCTACCTACACCTAAGCCTGGGCGATAGCAGGCTAGGCTGCACAACATATGCATACCAAGGGTAGGGGTTTCTTAATGAGTCATTCACCAGAGACATTCATACGTGTATACATGACTCACTCCACATAGTCTGTATATGCAGTCTTATGATAGCGCATGGCCAAGCGACCATGCAAACCTTTTGTAGCCGCGAGCGTCCGGGACCTTCCTGGCTTCTCAGATGGGACAATCCAAAAACGAAAGGACCGGAGCATGTGACCTTCGATCTCCAATGGGAGATCACTACACGGGCATGCACAGTGGCCTGACAAGGGGACTTAGTCTCTGGAGAATCTTGCTGCTGAGCAGCATGTATTGCCATAGATGTGCCAGAGGTGGCAGCAGCAAGCAAACTCACGGAGCTGGTCTGGGCAGAGCGCCTGGACCAACGAGCCTGCTGACAAACCTCCTCCGCAGCTGGAGAGGAATGGGAGACTGCTGGAAGTAAGGCTCGGGATTCTCGCTGTGCAGTGACAGAAATCCGACGCCTAACAGTCAGTTCCCACACTAGGACTATGCCCGTCATGCATTTAAACTGTAAAAAACGCAGTGGAATTCAGTGCTGACAGCTGTCTGTGGTAGCTGAGAGGCACAAGAAGAGATGCAGGGACCCATGCCCTCGGTCCCTGTACCCAGATTGCTGTGATCGTTCAGTCAATAGTTATAATGCACTGCAATGCTGGTGCATTGCAATTAATTATATCTCTAATCAAAGTGAAAAAGTGAAAGCCCCATAAAGTGACTAGGAATTTTTTTTAAAAAATAGGTAAAAAAATTACAAAATAATACAAATAATAAAAAAATTAATAAACATTTTTATGTAAAACAAATAAACAAAAAAGTACACGTTTGGTGTCGCCCCATTCGGAACAATCCTATCTATAAAAGTGTCACACTAGTTAACCCCATTAGTGAATGCCGTAAAAAACACACAGAAAAATAGCAAATTATACTTTATCTTCATACCACTTGGAAAAAGTGGAATAAAACATGATCAAAAAGACAAATGGTAATAAAAATAGTATCACTGAAAGTGCCATCTTGTACTGCAAAAAAATCAACTGCCATGAAGCTCCATCAGCAGAAAAATAAAAAAGTTATAGCTCTCATAATAAAGCAATGCAAAAATAATTATTTTTTCTGTAGAAGTTTTTAATGTGCAAAATCGCCAAAACATAAAATAAATTATATAAATGCGGCATCACTTTAATCGTACTGACTAAAAAAATAAAACTGTCTTATCAATTTTACCACATGCAGAATGGAGAAATGCAGAATTGCTGGTTTATGTTCATTCTGTCTCCACAAAAATCAGAATAGAAAGCGATCAAAAATGCCATGTGCCCAAAACTGGTACCAAAACATCAGCTCGTCCCACAAAAAATAAGCCCTCACATGACTCTGTGGGCAGAAATGTGGAAAAATTATAGCTCTCAAAATGTGGCGATGCAAAAACTTCTTCTTGCAAAACAAGTGTGTTAGCGTGGGTGGTCAGGAGCGGGAACTCCGAGAGTGGACCCTCTGGACCGTGGCACCGAGGGACCCCGGGCGAGCTGCCAGGTGGAACCGACCCCTATACAGGGACCGTTAGGAGCAGGCCCAGGGGTTCGAGTACCACGGTAGCCGGTACCGAGAGGGGTGACTCAGGATGGACCGGAGTAAGACTGAGACTGGAGTAGGACGGCAGGAGCACTGAAGACAGGACTGGAGTAGGACGGCAGGAACACTGAAGGCAGGACTGGAGTAGGACGGCAGGAACACAAGGCAGGACTGGAGTAGGACGGCAGGAACACTGAAGGCAGGACTGGAGTAGGTAACCAGGAACACGGGTAGCAGGACTGAGAAGCTGCTGTGAGGAGCAGCCGAGACAGGAACTGCAGGAGCAGAGTGTGCACGATGGAGCGAGGCCAGAGTGTCAGGAAACACAACGATCAGGCGCCTCCCTCAGGGGGAAGCGGCCTGATATGGCCCCGTCTGGTCAGCCATTGGTCCAAAGGTGCTTCCGGGTCAGGGCACAGCTGGAGCATAAGAAGCAGGAAGGAGGCACGGCCGCGGCCTATGGCGCATGCGCATAGCATGCAGAGAAGGCATCGGTCGCGGGCCTGTCTCAGGTGACCGCCGCGGCCGTCGGGTGGAGCGAGGCTGCGGCGTGGGAGCGGAGGGCGACTGCGGCGTGGGAGCGGAGGCCGGGTGAGTATGGCGGAGCGGTGTAACAGTACCCCCTCCCTTAAGCCGCCCCCCCGGAGGTTAACAAGAAACCTCTTGAGGATACGGGGAGCATTAATATTATCCCGAGGCTCCCAGGATCTCTCCTCAGGACCAAAGCCCTTCCAATCAACGAGAAAGAAAGTCCTACCTCTAACCCTTTTCACAGCGAGGATGTCCTGCACTTCAAAAATGTTGTTGGCACCCACCGGCTGAGGACCAAGATCAAGCGAGGAATGGAAACGATTCAGCACCACAGGCTTCAGGAGAGAGATGTGAAAGGTGTTCGGGATCCGGAGCGAAGCAGGCAACCTCAATTTGTAGGCAACTTCGTTAATACGTCCCAGAATTTCAAACGGACCAATGTAGCGTGGACCCAACTTGTAGGAGGGCAGTTTTAGTCGGACGAATTTGGAGGAGAGCCAGACCTTGTCGCCAACACGATACGGAGGAGAATCCAACCTCTTTTTGTCTGCATAGTTCTTCATCTGATCAGCGGATCTCTTGAGTGATGTGTTGGTCTCAGCCCAAATCTTAGAAAATTCCGAGGACAAGGCATTGGCCGCGGGTACCTCAGAGGCAGGGGTTATCGGAAGAGGAACACCAGGATGTCTGCCAAAAACAATGAAAAACGGAGACTTGGCCGAAGACTCACCAGCATGGTTGTTATAAGCGAACTCTGCCCAGGGGAGTAAGTTGACCCAATCGTTCTGGTGGGCGTTAGAGAAGTGGCGTAAGTATCCCGTAAGCGTCTGGTTGGTACGCTCTACTTGTCCGTTGGACTGTGGATGGTAGGCCGAGGAGAAGTCGAGGGAAACGTTCATGAGCTTACAAAAAGCGAACGCCAGAACTTGGAGGTAAACTGAACCCCTCGGTCAGACACAATGCGTTGAGGTAGTCCATGAAGCCTGAAGACTTGATGAATGAAGATTTCGGCCAGCTCTGGCGCTGAGGGAAGACCGGGCAGAGGGATGAAGTGAGCCATCTTGGAAAACCGATCCACCACCACCAGGATGACTGTGCAGCCCGCAGAGCAGGGTAGGTTGGTGATGAAATCCATGGCGATGTTCTCCCAAGGAACCGTAGGGACAGGCAACGGAAGCAACAAGCCGGACGGAGATCTCCGTGGCACCTTGTTTTTTGCACAGGATGGACAAGAAGCCACAAAGTCGAGTACATATTGGCGAAGTGAGGGCCACCAGTAGTGACGTTTGATAAGTTCAAGGGTCTCCTTAGTTCCGGCATGGCCAGCCAGTTTGGAGGAGTGCCCCCATAGAAGAACCTTTTGCTTGAGATTCTCTGGCACAAGCGTCTTGCCAGGCGGAGGAGTAAGCCAGTTCACTGGAGCCACGGTGATGATCCTAGTGGGATCAATGATATGTGACGGTTCTTCCGTGGATTCGTGTGGTTGGAAGACCCTGGACAGGGCGTCGGCTTTGGAATTCTTGTTGCCGGGACTGAATCAGAGCTCGAAATCAAATCGGGCAAAAAATAAAGACCATCTGGCCTGGCGAGGGTTTAGTCTCTGGGCAGACTGGAGATAGGCCAGATTCTTGTGGTCCGAGAAGATGACAAAAGGATGGACAGCTCCTTCCAGGAGGTGGCGCCATTCCTCCAAGGCCAACTTGATGGCCAAAAGTTCCCGGTCACCGATCGAGTAGTTACACTCGGATGGAGAAAAGGCCTTCGAGAAGAAGCCACAAGGGTGCAGGCGACCGGAGGCGGTTCTCTGGGACAGCACCGCCCCGGCACCAGTCGAGGAAGCGTCCACCTCGAGTACAAAAGGTCGATCGCTCTCAGGGCGATGCAGGACCGGAGCCGTGGAGAAAGCCCGTTTTAGGGTCAAAAAGGCCTCCTCTGCCTCAGGAGACCAATCCTTGGAAGTAGACCCTTTACGGGTGAGCACAGAAATGGGACTTGTGATCGCGGAGAAGTGGGAGACAAATTGCCGGTAATAGTTGGCGAACCCGAGGAATCGTTGTATCGCCTTTAATCCGACGGGGCGAGGCCATTTGAGGATGGCAGACAACTTCTCGGGATCCATCCTTAGACCAGCGTCGGAGATAATGTATCCCAGAAATGGCAGAGAGGTCTGTTCGAAGAGACATTTCTCGATCTTTGCATACAGACGGTTCTCCCGAAGACGCTGAAGCATCAGGCGGACACTCTTTCTGTGGGACGAGAGGTCCGGCGAGAAGACGAGGATGTCGTCTAAGTACACGACCACACAGGAGTACAAGAGATCCCGGAAGATCTCATTGACGAACTCTTGAAAGACTGCAGGAGCATTGCAAAGACCGAAGGGCATGACCAGGTACTCGTAATGGCCATCTCGAGTGTTGAAAGCGGTCTTCCACTCGTCACCTGCATGGATACGGACCAGATTGTAGGCTCCTCTGAGGTCCAGCTTGGTAAAGACCCGAGCCCCTCTGAGACGGTCAAACAGTTCTGGAATGAGTGGAAGAGGGTACCTGTTCTTGATGGTAATCTCATTCAAGCCCCTATAGTCAATGCATGGCTGTAGAGTCCCGTCCTTCTTTTTGACGAAGAAGAACCCGGCTCCCGCGGGTGAAGAGGATTTCCGTATAAAGCCTTTGGCGAGGTTCTCTCGGACGTACTCAGACATGGCGGTGGTCTCCACGGGAGACAGAGGGTAGATTCTGCCCCTTGGGGGGTCGAACCAGAAACAAGTTCAATTGGGCAGTCAAACGGCCGGTGTGGAGGGAGGACCTCCGCTTCCTTCTTATCAAAAACATCGGCGTAGGAGCTGTAAGCTGGAGGAAGACCCGGGAGGCCTGGAGGTGACCGTGGAGCGGCCGCCAGGCGGACAGGAGTCAGACAGCGAGCTTGGCACGGGTGCCCCCAGTGGAGTATCTCCCCAGAAGACCAGTCGAGAACAGGCTGATGAGTCCTTAACCATGGAAGACCGAGTAGAATGGCGTGAGAGAGCTTAGGTAAAACGTAAAAGGCTATCTTCTCTCGATGTAAGGCTCCGATTTGCAATTCCACCTCTTCAGTGACCAAGGTGACAGTCACCTGTAGCGGTTTGCCATCCACGGTGGCAATCTGAATTGGGTTAGATAGAGTGACTACAGGAATTTGGTATTTGTCTACCTCTTCCGGCCGAATGAAGTTACCCGCTGAGCCCGAATCCACGTAGGCCACCTCGGAACCATGCCTCCCTCCTGAAACCAAAAGCACAGAAATCGTAAGGGGTTGAGAGGAATCATCATCATCACCTAGGAAGGCCTCTCTTACCTGACCTAGGTGGAGTCGTTTCCCTGTCTCTTAGGACAGGTGCGGATATAGTGTGACGAATGACCGCAATAGAGGCACAGACCTTGTGCCCGTCTCTCTCTCTGACGTAACTCAGCCAACCTGAGATGCTCTATCTGCATGGGCTCACCCGAAGAGAGGGAAGAAGATCCGACTGAACGTGAGCTGGCCGACTGAGTGAAAGGAGAAACTGACCTGGAGGAGCGCCTGTCTCTCACTGACTCCCGAGCGCGCTCCAGGAAGCGCAGGTCAATGCGGGAAGCCAGCGAGATAAGGTCCTCTAAGGTGGACGGGGTATCTCGACCTGCGAGTTCATCCTTTATTTTACTAGAAAGACCGCGCCAGAATGCCCCCACCAAAGCTGCGTTATTCCAGCCGAGCTCGGAGGAAATAGTGCGAAAGCGAATAGCGTACTGTCCGACCGTGAGAGAGCCCTGGTGTAAGTTAAAGAGTGACTCAGTGAGAGAGGCTAACCGGCCCGGCTCATCGAAAACCTTACGAAACGTATCCAGGAAAACCGGGAGACTCGAAACGACCGGGTCGTCACGTTCCCAGAGCGGGTTTACCCAAGAAAGGGCCTCTCCCTCCAGATGGGACATGATGAAGGCCACTTTGGCCCGGTCCGAGGGATATTGCTGCGGCAGCCATTCACATTGGAGACTACACTGATTTAAGAACCCCCTACAGAGCTTGGGATCCCCGGTGAAACGAGGTGGCTTGGTGAGGCGGGGCGTCGGAGGAGCAGTAGACGCAGGGGGAGGAGTCGGCACTGCAGCGGCAGCCTGGAGGGCCAAAAAGCGACTATCAAAGGAGGCCATGTAGGACAAAATGTGGGTTTGAGTATCTTGCTGCTGACCCAGCTCCTGTTGGAGACTGGCCAGCTGAGTGGCGTTTCCAGGATCGGCCACCTGTAAGGCCGACAAACGGGTGTCCATCGACTTCATGATTGACATAATGCGCCCCTGATTCTCCCGTAGGAATAGCAACTCTTTCTGGGTAGCAGCCGTAGTACCGGCGGAGTCCATGGCCTGATCGTACTGTTAGTGCGGGTGGTCAGGAGCGGGAACTCCTCTGGACCGTGGCACCGAGGGACCCCAGGCAAGCTGCCAGGTGGAACCGACCCCTATACAGGGACCGTTAGGAGCAGGCCCAGGGGTTCGAGTACCACGGTAGCCGGTACCGAGAGGGGCGGCTCAGGATGGACCGGAGTAAGACTGAGACTGGAGTAGGATGGCAGGAGCACTGAAGACAGGACTGGAGTAGGACGGCAGGAACACTGAAGGCAGGACTGGAGTAGGACGGTAGGAACACAAGGCAGGACTGGAGTAGGTAACCAGGAACACGGGTAGCAGGACTGAGAAGCTGCTGTGAGGAGCAGCCGAGACAGGAACTGCAGGAGCAGAGTGTGCACGATGGAGCGAGGCCAGAGTGTCAGGAAACACAACGATCAGGCGCCTCCCTCAGGGGGAAGCGGCCTGATATGGCCCCGTCTGGTCAGCCATTGGTCCAAAGGTGCTTCCGGGTCAGGGCACAGCCGGAGCATAAGAAGCAGGAGGGAGGCGCGGCCGCGGCCTATGGCGCATGCGCATAGCATGCAGAGAAGGCATCGGTCGCGGGCCTGTCTCAGGTGACCACCGCGGCCGTCGGGTGGAGAGAGGCTGCAGCGTGGGAGCGGAGGGCGACTGCGGCGTGGGAGCGGAGGCCGGGTGTGTATGGCGGAGCGGTGTAACAAAGTGTCTTATAGTGTGTGACAGAACCTAAACATAAAAAATATATAAATCTGGTATCGCTGTAATTGCACCGACCTGAAGAATAAAGTTGCCTAATCACTTATATTGCACAAGGAACGGTGTAAAAAATAAATAAAAACAATTCTTCACCTGCTGTGGATTTGTTCATTCTGCCTCCCATAAATTGCAGTAAGTCTTGGTGCACATTTATACTGCGCTCTACACTGAGCACTCACATTGGGCTTTTCATGTAAATCTCTGAAATACATTGATTCAGACAGATTGCCTATAATGAGGGAGATGGAGGCACTGTGAATGCCATATGACCTGTGATCCGGCGGTGTCCGTATTTTTTGACATGAGTAAAAATGCAGTCCACCATAGTTTTGTGCACCTCTGAAAGGAAGGACGATGCTGAACAGAGGCCAGACGTAGTCCAGAGTAACTCTGCTTCCTCATTATAGTGAATAGATCCCTCAGGGGTTTCATCTGTCATGTAGCTCGAAGACTTAGATGGAAACCCCAAAATATGTGCTCAGCGTAGCGTGCCGGATAAATGTGATCACAAACATGATGAAAAATGTTCCCAATAAATGCTTCAACTCAATCCATAAAAAAGTCCTCACTCAGGTCTATCATCTGTTAACATAAATATAGGGGGCTACATTACTGATAGCACAAAGGCTCTGGAAAAGCCAAAAGAAATTCAGCAAATTCTGTGCTTCAAAATCCAAATGCCCCCTCGTTTCTTAACCCCAGTGTGCATAAACCACCTTTAGCATTCACATTTGGCAGGGGTATAATTTCCAAAAAGGGGTCACTTGGGGGGAAGGGGATTTTGCTCTCTAGCACTTAGGGGTCTTTGTATAAGGAGTCCTATTCTAGGAAAATCTGCACTCCAGGAGGCAAATAGCGCTCCATCCCTACCAAGACTCTCCTTATAGCTAAACAGTACTTTATAACCACATATGGTGTATTTTTATATTCAGCATAAATTGTGGGAGACTTTCTGGTGCCAATTTTATCCACTTGTGTGAAAATATTAAATCTGGGGCTAAAACAAAATTTTAGTGGTAAAAATATAGATTATTTTTTCTCCACTGCCAATTGATATAAAATTCTGTGACACACGTTTGGTATCAATATGATCTTTACACCCCTATATTAATTCATTGAGAGGTGTGGTTTGTATAATGGGGTCACTAATGGGGCGTTCTACTGTTCTGGCACATCACGGGCTCTCGCTATGGGTGATGGCACCCTCAAACCATAACAGTAAAATATGCACTATAATATGGTGCTCCTTTTGAGCTTTGCACTCTGCCTCAAAAGTAGTTTTCACCCACACATGGGGTACTGGCACACTCAGGAGAAATTGCACAACAAATTTTTGCATCCATTTTCTACCGTTTTGCGCTAAATAAGTCAATTGGCGCTACTTCCCTTCCAAGCTCTGCTATGGGCGCAAACAGTGGTGTACCCTTATATATGGGGTATCAGCATACTCAGGACAAATTAAACAACTTTTGGTCTTTAATTTACCCTGTTACCCTTGGGAAAATACAAAATTGGGAGCAAAAATATAATTTTTGTGGAAAAAATCTGATTTTTATTTTCACGGCTGTATGTTATAAACTTCTGTGAAGCACTTAGGGGTTCAAAGTCCTTAATATGCATCTAGATAAGTTCCTTTGGGGGTCTAGTTTTCAAAATGGGTCACTTATGGGGGTTCCACTGTTTAGGTACATCAGGGGCTCTCCAAATGCAACATGGCGTCCGCTCTGGATTCCAGCCAATTTTACATTCAAAACCTCCTTCCCGTCTGAGCCCTGCAGTTCTACAAAAGAGTGGTCATCCTCCACACATTGGATTTCAGTATACTAACGAGACATTGCACAACAAATATTGTGGTTCATTTTCTCTTGATACCCTTGACATAATTTAAAAAATTGCGTTTGAAATAAAATTTTTATGAAAAAAGTTAAATGTTAATTTTCTCCTTCTACTTTGCTTCAATTCTTGTGATGCAACTAATGGGCTAATAAACTTTTTGAATGTGGTTTTGAACACCTTAAGGGATGCAGTTTTTAGAATGGTGTCACTTTTGGTAATTTTCTGTCATATAGGCACCTAAAGTGACTTCAAATGTGAAGTGGTCCCTAAAAAAAATGGTTTTGTGAATTTTGTTGGAAAAATTAGAAATTGCTGGTGAAGTTTTAACCCTTATAACTTCCTAACAAGAAAAGTATGTTTAAAAAATTGTGCTGATGTAAAGTACACATGTGAGAAATGTTACTTATTAGCTATTTTGTGTGACATAACACTCTGATTTAAAAATTAAGTCTGAAAATTGTGAAATTTTCTAGTTTTTTGCCAAATTTTATTTTTTCCACAAATAAACACAAGAAATTTTGAAGAAATTTTACCACTATCATAAAGATGTATTTGAGCCAGATATTTACTGATCATGAGAACATGAGTCCCATGTCCTGTTGTTTTCTTTGCTGATGTGGAGTTTGAATGTAGCAAAGTATGTGGGGCTTACAAAGATTTCCAAACTCGGTGCTCAAATATCTCTGTCTGTTCCGCCATGGAATTTAAACTCCACCCCACTAAATCTGTGCAATGAGGTGTAATAAGGGACATGAGAATCCCATTGTTGTAATCCTAGATGGAGGTCCCTAGAGATCTGATGTTCTACTGATCAATTATATGTGAGGAAAACAATCCTTTTAATTTTGCAGAGAAAAATAGCCTACAGAGGTAATTTTCTCCTCAATTCTAACTCAATACCTTATTGTCACTCTCTAAAAATGAATTCCCATACATCTGCAGTATAAATTTGCTAAAGACAACTAAAAGACCCATAATAAAATAACTGTGCACCTTGTCATTACTTTGCTGTATACTGCATGTTATGATGTGATTGTATAAATATATATATTTTTATATATATATATATATATATATGTATATATATATATATATATATATATATATATACACATACTGTATTTTTTGAATTATAAGACACACTTTTTTTGGGAAAATGGGGGTGTTTCTTATAATAGGTTGATACTGGAGGAGGCAAGAGTGGAGTATTGCTGCAGGCCACAGACTGGGGTTAGGGGATGTTCTGATGTGCGCTGCTGTGGGTGTTCGGTGGTGTGGGGGCTGTGCTGACATTTTCTGAAAGCCCAGAGCCTCCGCACCTACATGGTTTACTGAGCGGTGGATTCCAGGAAAATGGCTGCTGGGGCATATGCAGATGGAAGTCTCAGCACTAAGATCTTGAGAGATGTGATCTCAGAACTGAAAGCAGCACCTTGGACCACTGAACAACAGTCCTGTACTTTTTCTCCTTGGCCTAGGTATGCGACACTTGAAACCTATGTTCTCTACAGATATGGATACATCGGTTTGTTGTGGCTCATGAAGCAATGACTGGAACAGCAGTCCATTCCTTCTGAATCTCACCCAAAATTTTTGAATGGCCTTTTCTTAACCATCCTCACAATGCTGTGACTGTCCCGGTTGCTTGTGCACTTTTTTATTCCACACTTTTTCTTTCTTCTCAACTTTCCATTAATATGCTTGAATACAGCATTCTTTAAACAGCCAGCCTTTTGTGGCTTACCCTTCTTGTGGAATGTGTCAGTGACTGCCTTCTGGACACCTGTCAAGTCAGCAGTCTTCCCCATGATTGTAAAGCCTACTGAAACAGACTAATCGACCTTTTTAAATGCATAGGAAGCCTTTGCAGGTGTTTTTTGTTAATTATTCTAATTTACTGAGATAATGACTTCTGGGTTTTCATTGGCTGTAAGCCATAATCATCAACGTTAACAGAAATAAACACTTGAAATAGATCATTCTGTTTGTAATGACTCTGTATGAGTTTGACTTTTTGTATTGAAGAACTGAAATAAATTAACTTTTTGAAGATATTCTAATTTTATGAGAAGCAACTGTACATTTATATTACTCTTAGTTTAGCATAAACCATAACTACATTTGTATTGCTCCGTGCCTGGCACTGAGAAGTAAACAGACATTTATTTGTAAGTTAAGCTTTTCATATAATAAAGATTTTTTGCACAATATTCATAATATTCACCAACACCTTTTTAAAAGGTCACCATAACTCAATCTGTTCTTTTTTTAGATTTTACTAGTTTGAGAACAGAAGCTTTTTTTATAAAAAAAAGAAGTACTTTAGGGGAAGAAAGTTTATATTAACATTAGTGTTTGATTAGTTCTCACCTTGCTATTAAGTAGTTCATCCAAGTGTCCTGTGCCATCCCTCCTTACTGCAGGACCACACTGAGAAGTTTTCAATAGAAAGCCAGCTAAGCAGAGCATGAATGATCAATTCAAAATTTATGAAACTGATGAAGAAAGCAAAGCACAGTGCTTGGTGGTGTTGCAGTGAGGAGAAATGGGGAACATGTAACTCCTATTCCTGAAATTGGATAGTGTCTCTTGAATAGTATATCGGCTGACAAAAAAAAGTTATTTACACAGTAATTACCTAAAGATAGGGTTATTGCCCATTATAAGCTTTCTTAAAGTATTTTATTTTAAAAATACAAATGGTCTAATGTAAATTGGAGTAACGAGTTTCACAGCATTCTAAGCTGTGAGTGTGAAGTGTAGACTGGGGGGCATCCAAGAGTTTTGAATCAATACTTATTTCTAAATTAAAGTAGTAGTAGTCGCAGTAGTAGTATTAAGTGGATTGTATAAATCGCAAATCAGTCAACAGTTAGAATTATTGGTTTCCTTTTGTAAACCAGGCCTGGAAAATGCTTCCTTTATATCTATTTGTATTTTCACCACTCTTAAGTGGTCCAATATATACCAAGTTTAGATTATAAATAATCCTTTGATGCAGCAAACCAACTGACCATTTAATTCAACACAACCCATTGGAAGTGAATGTCTCTGACATCTTGTAGAAACTTTGACTTCTTTAATCGCTCTATTTCAAAGAGCTTGACGCTTCTTTAAAAAATGTATTGAGCAATTTTTTAAATTAGCAAATCAATCCAAAATTATTTACTGTTTATGACATTTTAGACTTGTATAGTCAGACAAGACCTTCATTAGATTTGGATTGTGAGATGTTTATTCCTATGGCGTATTATGCAATATCAACAATACTATTCCTGCATATTTTTCTACTTTACTCAGTTTCTCAACTTGTAGTCCATACATTTTCTTGTAGTCTGTATCTATTGGGAGCTTTGGAGCTAACTGTATATTTTTGATACATGTAATAACATACTATAGCAGAAGTCGGTGAAGCTTTAAAAGTCCACCTAGTAGTAGATTCAGGCAACTAGAATGTCCCTATTTAGCAATATCTATGACATCTGGTGCTCTATATCTGAAGCATAAAACTTTTTTCTCTTGGAGAGTTCCAAGTTGATGTAAAGAGACGTATTGGACATTCAAAGCTACTCCTGGAAACTAAATATGCAAATAGTCTCTTCACAGAGGAAGAAATAAAGATTATACAGCCTCCTATTGTAAGTAGCACTGTCAAAAATCAATATCAAGTCTTTAAAGAGTTTTGTCACATGTACTTAGAAACTCTGTATCTGAAAGTTTAAACACTGATCACTATTAAGAAAGATTAAATAATTCATTAACAAGGAGCATTTGACCTAAAAAACAACATGATGTGCCAAGATGAACAACTTTAAGTCTGAAAGGAATATACTTTTTTTTATAAATTCTAGTATAAACTCCCCAAGAAACAAACATATGATACAAATTAAATATTAATGTGAAGACATACAGACATGACATAACAGTATTGACAATTTTTTTCTAACTTCTGTAACTGATTAAAATAACTTTTTCTGACCACTATTGGATGCACAACAACTGCCTTCAAGTCATACAGTTAAACTTTTTTTAAAAAAATATGTACCAAAATTACATGTTGTAGCAGTTGGGACACTATTTGGAGTTTTGTGTTAGAAACAAAAGCAATGAGATTGCTGTGAAAAATAATTAAATGTGTCACCAAATCTTGGGTGTAAAAACGAAAAAAGGAATTTCAGACTTGAATAATTCTTAAAACTTACTTGATATTGACATGCCCCCTCTATGTTTGCTAAACAGAAAATACATATTACAAGTGTTCCGATGCAACATAAATGAACCTGTTGCATTTGTATACTGCATATTCTTTAGATGTAATGCCAACTTTATAATTTCAAGTTTTATGATTGCTTATTATTTCCAATATGCTGATATTTCTAATTGCACTTTGTAAACCCAGACACAAAGCAGTAAAATCTTTGCTTTAAATATTCTATATTCATCTGTGCAATAAAAAATAGTTTTAAAGGTGTTTAAAGATTATTATTGTTCATTGATAATCTAAAATGTGTAACAATGCTAGTTCTCAGAACAGGAGTTATGCAGAGTACAATACACAGGGGAGACAGAAAATCTATGTTTAGAAGTTTATATAGTTCTGTACACAGGAGAAACAGATGAACAGTGGTCAGACGTATGCCAAGCTCAACACACAGAAGAGGCTGTTAGTAGTTTAGCCCAGGAAAGATCACTGACAAGCCATAATTATCAGGCACAAAAATTACAAAGTTGTAAATTAAAACATGGTAACAGTTACTATGGCTGACTGTGCAGCAAGGTGTAGAAAATTGTAGTGCAGTAATTGAGAATATAATGTTAGACCGGAATACTGTAATTCAATTACTCCAGAAGCTATCTTTCTTTCTTTTTCCCTCCTTCAAACCATCTTTCCTTCCCTCCCTCCTTCCTTCCTTCATTTCTTTGTTCCTCCTTCCATCCCTCCTTCCTTGCCTCCTTTCTTTCTTTTTTCCTTCCTTCCATCCTGCCTTCATTTTCTTTCTTCCCTCCTTCCTTCCTTTTTTGCCTCCTTTCTTTCCTCCTTACCTCACTCATTCCTTTCTTTCTTTCTTTCTTTCTTTCTTTCTTTCTTTCTTTCTTTCTTTCTTTCTTTCTTTTTCCCTCCTTCAAACCATCTTTTAAACAATTTCTTTTGCAACTAACATCAATGCACATGTATGTAGTGTCTCAGACATCATAATGTAGACTATGAACTGCTGTTTCTTAACCACTTACTGCCAGCTGACAGAATAGTACGTCAGCTGGCAGTATCCCTCGCTTTGAGGTGGGCTCCGGCTTTTTTTTTGCAATTTCACCACACTTGGAATTTTTTTTCCATTTTCGAGTACACGACATGGTAGAATCAATGATGTTGGTCAAAAGTACAACTCATCCCACAAAATATAAGCCCTCACATGGCCATATCGAGGAAAAAAGTTATGGCTCTGGAAAGAAGGGGAGCTAAAAATGAAAACTTGAAAAAAGCTCCGGTCATGAAGGGGTTAAAAACCTTACGTGATACAGACTTTTGGAGCACATATTCATGTCTAGCATATCAAAATCTATAAGATACAATAAAATTTTCTCAGGGGACAAGAACTTCCCAGTGTAATTGGCATGGCCCATCATGGCAGGATGTCAGTGTTAGGGCTGGCAGAACGCACCAAATTAAAAAAATATAATAATAGGTGCGTTCGCAGCCCGGGGTCCACCGTGCAGAGGTGATACACTGCTGCTAGGTAATGGCGGAAGAATAGAGCAGCGTAAAAACAGTCACACGTGGGTTACGTCACCCAATGTGAACAGGTGCGAACTCTGTAAATGCACAGAGCCACACAACCGCTGAACGTAGATGCCGGAGCCTGTTTAGCTCACAGAGCCCGGCCAAAAGAGTGCACAGTGTACGGCCACAGAACTCTACCCCAAGGACAAGGGGTTAGAATCCTTCTAGGCCCACTGAGCGCGCGGTGTCACTGCCGCGAGCGCCGCTATAGACGCTGGCTATGAAGTGGAGCACGTGCACTGAGGCATGCCGAGTCCCTGGTGAGGGCTGATGCCTGACTCAATCTCTGTCCTACCTACACCTAAGCCTGGGCGCTAGCAGGCTAGGCTGCACTACACATGCATACCAAGGGTAGGGGTTTCTTAATGAGTCATTCACCAGAGACATTCATACGTGCATACATGACTCACTCCACATAGTCTGTAAATACAGTCTTATCCTAGCGCATGGCCAAGCGGCCATGCAAACCTTTTATAGCCGTGAGCGTCCGGGACCTTCCTGGCTTCTCGGATGGGCCAATCCAAACATGAGCAGGACCAGAGCACGTGATCTTCGATCTCCAATGGGAGATTGCTCCACGGGCATGCTCAGTGGCCTGACATGGGGACTTTGTCCCTGGAGAATCTTACTGCTGAGCAGCATGTATTGCCATAGATGTGCCAGAGGTGGCAGCAGCAAGCAAACCCACGGAGCTGGTCTGGGCAGAGCGCCTGGACCGACGAGCCTGCTGAGCAACCTCCTCCGCAGCTGGAGAGGAATGGGAGACTGCTGGAAGTAAGGCTCGGGATTCTCGCTGTGCAGCGACAGAAATCCGATGCCTAACAGTCAGTTCCCACACTAGGACTATGCCCGTCATGCATTTAAATTGTAAAAAAACGCAGTGGAATTCAGTGTTGACAGCTGGCTGTGGTAGCTGAGAGGCACGAGAAGAGATGCAGGGACCCATGTCCTCGGTCTCTGTACCCAGATTGCTGTGATCGGTCAGTCAATAGTTATAATGCACTGCAATGCTGGTGCATTGCAATTAATTATATCTCTAATCAAAGTGAAAAAAGTGAAAGTCCCATAAAGTGACTAGAAAATTTTTTAAAAAAATAGGTAAAAAAATTACAAAATAATAAAAAAAATAAAAAAATTAATAAACATTTTTATGTAAAAAAATAAACCAAAAAGTACACGTTTGGTGTCGCCCCATTTGGAACAATCCTATCTATAAAAGTGTCACACTAGTTAACCCCTTTAGTGAATGCCATAAAAAACACAGAAAAATAGCAAATTATACTTTATCTTCATACCACTTGGAAAAAGTGGAATAAAATATGATCAAAAAGACAAATGGTAATAAAAATAGTATCACTGAAAGTGCCATCTTGTACTGCAAAAAAATCAGCTGCCATGCAGCTCCATCAGCAGAAAAATAAAAAAGTTATAGCTCTCATAATAAAGCAATGCAAAAATAATTATTTTTTCTGTAGAAGTTTTTAATGTGCAAAATCGCCAAAACATAAAATAAATTATATAAATGCGGCATCACTTTAATCGTACTGACCCAAAAAATAAAACTGTCTTATCAATTTTACCACATGCAGAATGGAGAAATGCAGAATTGCTGGTTTTTGTTCATTCTGTCTCCACAAAAATCAGAATAGAAACCGATCAAAAAATGTCATGTGCCCAAAACAGGTACCAAAACATCAGCTCGTCCCACAAAAAATAAGCCCTCACATGACTCTGTGGGCAGAAATGTGGAAAAATTATAGCTCTCAAAATGTGGCGATGCAAAAACTTCTTCTTGCAAAACAAGTGTCTTATAGTGTGTGACAGAACCTAAACATAAAAAAGATATAAATCTGGTATCGCTGTAATTGCACCGACCTCAAGAATAAAGTTGCCTAATCACTTATATCGCACAAAAAATGGTGTAAAAAATAAATAAAAACAATTCTTCACCTGCTGTGGATTTGTTCATTCTGCCTCCCAAAAATTGCAGTAAGTCTTGGTGCACATTTTTACTGCGCTCTACACTGAGCACTCGCATTGGGCTTTTCATGTAAATCTCTGAAATACATTGATTCAGACAGAACCACCGGTGGAATATTGCCTATAATGAGGGAGATGGAGGCACTGTGAATGTCATATGACCTGTGATCCGGCGGTGTCCATATTTTTTGACATGCATAAAAATGCAGTCCACCATAGTTTTGTGCACCTCTGAAAGGAAGGACGATGCTGAACAGAGGCCAGATGTAGTCCAGAGTAACTCCGTTGCCTCATTATAGTGAATAGATCCCTCAGGGGTTTCATCTGTCATGTAGCTCGAAGACTTAGATGGAAACCCCAAAATATGTGCTCAGTGTAGCGTGCCGGATAAATGTGATCACAAACATGAAGAAAAATGTTCCCAATAAAAGCTTCAACTCAATCCATAAAAAAGTCCTCACTCAGGTCTGTCATCTGCTAACAGAAATATAGGGGGCTACATTAATTATAGCACAAAGGCTCTGGAAAAGCCAAAAGAAATTCAGCAAATTCTGTGCTTCAAAATCCAAATGCCCCCTCGCTTCTTAGCCCCAGTGTGCATAAACCACCTTTAGCATTCACATTTGGCAGGGGTATAATTTCCAAAAAGGGGTCACTTGGGGGAAGGGGATTCTGCTCTCTAGCACTTAGGGGTCTTTGTATAAGGAGTCCTATTCTAGGAAAATCTGCACTCCAGGAGGCAAATAGTGCTCCATCCCTACCAAGACTCTCCTTATAGCTAAACAGTACTTTATAACCACATATGGTGTATTTTTATATTCAGCATAAATTGTGGGAGACTTTCTGGTGCCAATTTTATCCACTTGTGTAAAAATATTAAATCTGGGGCTAAAACAAAATTTTTGTGGTAAAAATATAATTTATTTTTTCTCCACTGCCCAATGATATAAAATTCTGTGACACACGTTTGGTATCAATATGATCTTTACACCCCTAGATTAATTCATTGAGAGGTGTGGTTTGTATAATGGGGTCACTAATGGCGCGTTCTACTGTTCTGGCACATCAGGGGCTCTCACTATGGGTCATGGCACCCTCAAACCATAACAGTAAAATCTGCACTATAATATGGTGCTCCTTTTGAGCTTTGCACTGTGCCTCAAAAGTAGTTTTCACCAACACATGGGGTACTGGCACACTCAGGAGAAATTACACAACAAATTCTTGCATCCATTTTCTCCTGTTTTGCGCTAAAAAAGTCTATCGGTGCTACTTCCCTTCCAAGCTCTGCTATGGGTGCAAACAGTGGTGTATCCTTATATATGGGGTATCAGCATACTCAGGACAAATTAAACAACTTTTGGTCTTTAATTTACCCTGTTACCCTTGGGAAAATACAAAATTGGGGGCAAAAATATAATTTTTGTGGAAAAAATATGATTTTTATTTTCACGGCTCTATGTTATAAACTTCTGTGAAGAACTTGGGGGTTCAAAGTCCTTAATACACATCTAGATAAGGTCCTTTGGGGGTCTAGTTTCCAAAATGGGTCACATATGGGGGTTCCACTGTTTAGGTACATCAAGGGCTCTCCAAATGCAACATGGCGTCCGCTCTGGATTCCAGTCAATTTTACATTCAAAGCCTCCTTCCTGTCTGAGCCCTGCCGTTCTACAAAAGAGTAGTCATCCTCCACACATTGGATTTCAGTATACTAAGGAGACATTGCACAACAAATATTGTGGTTCATTTTCTCCTGATACCCTTGACATAATTTAAAAAATTGTGTTCGAAATAAAATTTTTGTGAAAAAAAGTTAAATGTTAATTTTCTCCTTCTACATTGCTTCAATTCTTGTGAAGCACCTAAAGGGCTAATAAACTTTTTGAATGTTGTTTTGAACACCTTAAGGGATGTAGTTTTTAGATTGGTGTCACTGTTGGTAATTTTCTGTCATATAGGCCCCTAAAGTGACTTAAAATGTGAAGTGGTCCCTAAAAAAAAATGGTTTTGTGAATTTTGTTGGAAAAATTAGAAATTGCTGGTAAAGTTTTAACCCTTATAACTTCTTAACAAGAAAAGTATGTTTAAAAAATTGTGCTGATGTAAAGTACACATGTGAGAATTGTTACTTATTAGCTATTTTGTGTAACATAACACTCTGATTTAAAAATTAAGTCTGATAATTGTGAAATTTTCTAATTTTTTGCCAAATTTTATTTTTTCCACAAATAAACGCAAGAAATTTTGAAGAAATTTTACCACTATCATAAAGATGTATTTGAGCCAGATATTTACTGATCATGAGAACATGAGTCCCATGTCCTGTTGTTTTCCTTGCTGATGTGGAGTTTGAATGTAGCAAAGTATGTGGGGCTTACAAAGATTTCCAAACTCGGTGCTCAAATATCTCTTTCTGTTCCGCCATGGAATTTAAACTACTCCCCACTATATCCGTGCAATGAGGTGTAATAAGGGACATGAGAATCCCATTTTTGTAATCCTAGATGGAGGTCCCTAGAGATCTGATGTTCTACTGATCAATTATCTGTGAGGAAAACAATCCTTTTAATTTTGCAGAGAAAAATAGCCTACAGAGGTAATTTTCTCCTCAATTCTAACTCACTACCTTATTGTCACTCTGTAAAAATGAATTCCCATACATCTGCAGTATAAATTTGCTAAAGACAACTAAAAGACCCATAATAAAATAACTCTGCACCCGGTCATTACTATGCTGTATACTGCATGTTATGATGTGGTTGCATAAATATATATATTTATATATATATATATATATATATATATATATATATATATACATACTGTATTTTTTGAATTATAAGACTCACTTTTTTGTGGGAAATTGGGGGTGTTTCATATAATGGGTCGCTATTGGAGGAGGCAAAAGTGGAGTGTTGCTGCAGGCCACAGACTGGGATTAGGGGGTGTTTCAATGTGTGCCACTGTGGGTGTTCTGTGGTGTGGGCACTGTGCTGACATTTTCTGAAAGCCCAGAGCCTCCGCACCTACATGGTTTACTGAGCGGTGGATTCCAGGAAAATGACTGCTGGGGCATATGCAGATGGAGGTCTCAGCACTAAGATCTTGATAGATGTGATCTCAGAACTGAAAACAACACCTTTGACCACTGAACAACAGTCCTGTACTTTTTCTCCTTGGCCTAGGTATGCAACACTTGAAACCTATGTTCTTTAAAGATATGGATACATCGGTTTGTCATGGCTCATGAAGCAATGACTGGAGCAGCAGTCAATTCCTTCTGAATCTCACCCAAAATTTTTGAATGGCCTTTTCTTAACCATCCTCACAATGCTGTGACTGTCCCAGTTGCTTGTGCACTTTTTAAAACCACACTTTTTCTTTCTTCTCAACTTTCCATTAATATGCTTGAATACAGCATTCTTTAAACAGCCAGCCTTTTGTGGCTTACCCTTCTTGTGGAATGTGTCAGTGACTGCCTTCTGGACACCTGTCAAGTCAGCAGTCTTCTCCATGATTGTAGAGCCTACTGAAACAGACTAAGTGACCTTTTTAAATGTGTAGGAAGCCTTTGCAGGTGATTTTTGTTAATTATTCTAATTTACTGAGATAATGACTTCTGGGTTTTCATTGGCTGTAAGCCATAATCATCAACGTTAACAGAAATAAACACTTGAAATAGATCATTCTGTTTGTAATGACTCTGTATGAGTTTGACTTTTTGTATTGAAGAACTGAAATAAATTAACTTTTTGATGATATTCTAATTTTATGAGAAGCAACTGTACATTTATATTACTCTTAGTTTAGCATAAACCATAACTACATTTTTATTGCTCCGTGCCTGGCACTGAGAAGTAAACAGACATTTATTTGTAAGTTAAGCTTTTCATATAATAAAGATTTTTTGCACAGTATTCACAATATTCACCAACACCTTTTTAATAAGTCACCATAACTCAATCTGTTCTTTTTTTAGATTTTACTAGTTTGAGAACAGAAGCTTTTTTTATTAAAAAATGAAGTACTTTAGGGGAAGAAAGTTTATATTAACATTAGTGTTTGATTAGCTCTCACCTTGCTATTAAGTAGTTCATCCAAGTGTCCTGTGCCATCCCTCCTTACTGCAGGACCACACTGAGAAGTTTTAAATAAAAAGCCAACTAAGCAGTGCATGAATGCTCAATTCAAAATTTATGAAACTGATGAAGAAAGCCAAGCACAGTGCTTGGTGGTGTTGCAGGTAAGGAGAAATGGGGAACATGGAACTCCTATTCTTGAAATTGGATAGTGTCTCTTGAATAGTATATCGGCTGAAAAAAAAAAGTTATTTACACAGTAGTTACCTAAAGATAGGGTTATTGCCCATTATAAGCTTTCTTAAAGTATTTTATTTTAAAAATACAAATGGTCTAATGTAAATTGGAGTAACGAGTTTCACAGCATTCTAAGCTGTGAGTGTGAAGTGTAGACTGGGGGGCATCCAAGAGTTTTGAATCAATACTTATTTCTAAATTAAAGTAGTAGTAGTCGCAGTAGTAGTATTAAGTGGATTGTATAAATCGCAAATCAGTCAACAGTTAGAATTATTGGTTTCCTTTTGTAAACCAGGCCTGGAAAATGCTTCCTTTATATCTATTTGTATTTTCACCACTCTTAAGTGGTCCAATATATACCAAGTTTAGATTATAAATAATCCTTTGATGCAGCAAACCAACTGACCATTTAATTCAACACAACCCATTGGAAGTGAATGTCTCTGACATCTTGTAGAAACTTTGACTTCTTTAATCGCTCTATTTCAAAGAGCTTGACACTTCTTTAAAAAATGTATTGAGCAATTTTTTAAATTAGCAAATCAATCCAAAATTATTTACTGTTTATGACATTTTAGACTTGTATAGTCAGACAAGACCTTCATTAGATTTGGATTGTGAGATGTTTATTCCTATGGCGTATTATGCAATATCAACAATACTATTCCTGCATATTTTTCTACTTTACTCAGTTTCTCAACTTGTAGTCCATACATTTTCTTGTAGTCTGTATCTATTGGGAGCTTTGGAGCTAACTGTATATTTTTGATACATGTAATAACATACTATAGCAGAAGTCGGTGAAGCTTTAAAAGTCCACCTAGTAGTAGATTCAGGCAACTAGAATGTCCCTATTTAGCTATATCTATGACATCTGGTGCTCTATATCTGAAGCATAAAACTTTTTTCTCTTGGAGAGTTCCAAGTTGATGTAAAGAGACGTATTGGACATTCAAAGCTACTCCTGGAAACTAAATATGCAAATAGTCTCTTCACAGAGGAAGAAATAAAGATTATACAGCCTCCTATTGTAAGTAGCACTGTCAAAAATCAATATCAAGTCTTTAAAGAGTTTTGTCACATGTACTTAGAAACTCTGTATCTGAAAGTTTAAACACTGATCACTATTAAGAAAGATTAAATAATTCATTAACAAGGAGCATTTGACCTAAAAAACAACATGATGTGCCAAGATGAACAACTTTAAGTCTGAAAGGAATATACTTTTTTTTATAAATTCTAGTATAAACTCCCCAAGAAACAAACATATGATACAAATTAAATATTAATGTGAAGACATACAGACATGACATAACAGTATTGACAATTTTTTTCTAACTTCTGTAACTGATTAAAATAACTTTTTCTGACCACTATTGGATGCACAACAACTGCCTTCAAGTCATACAGTTAAACTTTTTTTAAAAAAATATGTACCAAAATTACATGTTGTAGCAGTTGGGACACTATTTGGAGTTTTGTGTTAGAAACAAAAGCAATGAGATTGCTGTGAAAAATAATTAAATGTGTCACCAAATCTTGGGTGTAAAAACGAAAAAAGGAATTTCAGACTTGAATAATTCTTAAAACTTACTTGATATTGACATGCCCCCTCTATGTTTGCTAAACAGAAAATACATATTACAAGTGTTCCGATGCAACATAAATGAACCTGTTGCATTTGTATACTGCATATTCTTTAGATGTAATGCCAACTTTATAATTTCAAGTTTTATGATTGCTTATTATTTCCAATATGCTGATATTTCTAATTGCACTTTGTAAACCCAGAATGAATCAGTAACATTAGCACTCAAAAATGGAGACAAGATAACATCTGATAAGTGGCGTGTTAAATGTAGCTGATTTAAGTTTGACACAAAGCTGTCTGGACTCAAGGGATTTCGTAAAGCTAAAATATTTAGCTGAGGGAAAAATTCTCATTACAAAGTCATTAATATTATTAATTGACTGTAACTAAGTGAAAGAAATAGAAGGAATATAGTTTGCAGATAAGAAATGTTGCCATAAGCTATGCTTGAGAATTAAATCTTGTAGGAAATATGAAAATATGCTGTTAACCTCTCCATTCAAACTAATAAATTGTTCACATTCAAACAAGAGAACGAATTAATCACTGCAATTAATCTATGTAAAACAGAGCCTTTAATTTTCATGCATTCATAATAAGGAGTTCCAAAAATTAAACAGTGCGGTGGTTCTTTATTAAGAAGTTATGAATTCAACAATTGCAACATTTTAAAAGTAGTTATTTCTGCCTATCTGGTCAGTGTCCTTGACAGATCTAAACCTCCGAAACTGAATGTATCAACCACTTTATAAGTTATGATGGCAGTGAAAAAAAATGAAAAATGTGATATGAAGTAATAAAGAATCTTGTGTTCTTTTGCCCTCTGTTATGAAGTAATGTCTTTTATCAAGTGGTCCCCTTTCATTCTTTGAATGTTAGAAGTTTAGGAAAAATTACCATTTTGAGTTTGCTATGTGGCATACTATTTCATATTAGATACATATACTAGAACTTAGAGTTTAATATGAAAGTTTTAATTTTTTTTGTGTGAACTAGGGTGGATTTTTGAGGTAACTCAAAAGAATTACAAACAAAATGCATGTGAAATTTGAACAGCTGGACTTATTGAAAAACTTCTCTGGAAATAATAAAAAGTGCTGCTATATTTTTAAATGATTTTGTATAAAATATATATCATTCACATGGTTAAATACACCCACTTTGAAATATAAGATTTTAAACAACATCTCACTGAGCACAATATAATTTTAAAAATGTTGGCAAGCCAAACTTCATACAACATTTTTTATCCCATAACATGAAATTAAAGTAAATTTTACTTTCAAAAAGTAAAAAAAAAATAAAGTAAATTAATCGCCTATTTCTTGGAGTCCTCAATGCTTAAAAAATAAAGGCAGATACTTATTCATCATACAACAACATCAGAGAGACATCTCCAAATGTCAGCAAGAATTTCCAGCAAGAAAATGACCCCAAACATACAGTGCATGTCATTATGAACTATCTTTAGAGTAAAAATTAGCAAGAAGTCCAGGAATTGTTGATATGACACCATAGAGAACTGATCTCACCATCACCAAGTCTTTCTAAAAGTACATAAAGATCTGTGGTTATTTCTCAAAGATGTTTGGAACAGGCTTCCTGCTGAGTTACTTCAAAAGCTATGCATAAGTGTTCCTAGTAGAATCAATGCTCTTTTTAAAGAAAAAGGTTCGCCACATGAAATATTGATATAATTATATTTCTGTTTTTTCAGTCACTTTACATTTTGTAAATGAATAAAAATAAACTATTAACTTTTCTATTTTTAAAGCACTTTGAAGTTTGTTCCTTACCTGATGAAAACTTTTGTACAATACTGCACATATATATGGGTAAACAGATGGCAACTGTTCTTCACTACTATGCTGCACACTGTCTATAATGTTTAAGAGTTTTGTGGCTTTATCTCCCTATCTTTAGTGCTAATCTGCGACTTTGTCCTACTGACCAGATTAATCCCCAAATTATTGCTACATCTCCTGCCTCTGCCTTTTTAAAGGATATTGTCCCATTTGACTGTGCTATACCAAGGCATTATGGAACACCTAGTTTTGCAGTGCCTGAGGTCTTGTCATCCTTCTTTTTCTGATACAATCTTCCAAATTGTGTAAAATGGTGATGCATATTTTTGGTGATTCATGTAAACAAATTGCAAATTGTTCGAAATTGCTGAGTCCAAGGAACTTCAACAAATGCTTTACGAGATGCAAGAGTATAGAAGACTATTTTTCAAAAATAAGTAGGGTAAAAAATATTTGAGTAATGCGTTTCAAACTTGGTCTAACTCTTTAATCAAGTACAAGTAACAGCAAATGACCTGAGAATCAAGTTCAAGTCGAATGTCCTGAAATTTGTGGTTTCACCCGAATTCAACATTTTGAGATTCAATTTGCAATTCTCAAAAAAAGAACTTGCAGGCCCCATTTCAGCAAGTGGACTATGTCATTTTGTATTGCCATGCGGATTTTCCCATAAAGCCCTGTAGTTATAAATCTTTACAGATTATCATACCTTGTTCAGTGGTAGTCAGTACCTGTGTCATCATAGATCAGTTGCTGCCAAATGACCACAGTTTGTACAACAGAGTTGTTTCATTTTGCTTGGGCTATTGGTGCCCCACCGGTGCTCTCTTGTTTACCAGCCTACATTAGTTTATGAGATTTTCCTCCTTTTTAATACACTCTAGAGCATTACCTTATCTGGTAACTATGTATAGAAGATCAGGCATCCAAAATAAATGCCCTTGCAGTACATTATCTGGATATCTGAGTGCATTTAATATGTCCCCTGTTATTGCTTATTTTGAAGAAATTGTTCAAGTTGATAGCATCTTATTCCTGCTCTCTTGTGCTATTTCATGAGAGTGCTTTAGTACTAATCGACGTTTATCGTTGACATCATTTACAGCTACTTTTCATCATTAGCTGACGTAGGGAAGTGACAACTTGCACCTCATGGTAGCGTTCCACCAGTCAGGCAAACAGAAATTAGAATTTTCGGCGCCATATGTCAGCATAACCTATTTATAAGAATGATAAAGAGTGAGAAAGCTATGGAAATATTCTCTGGTAATCAGTTTTGGAGCCGCCAAGGACCAGGCAGCCATACCTTACTCTCCTAATGACTGTAGGTAATAGAAAAAACACTTTTACCCTTATGGCTGAGTTTAGATAGAAGTGTATCTTCCTAAGTCCCCATGCCATATCTCTATGGAAGGGCCCTATTGGGAACATATTGGACATTTCTACATTAGTCCGGAGAGATTGTTACTTTTTCATATAAATATATATCTCCATTCATTGAATACTGTAATTATTGCCTATAATTTAAGGGGTGATACACCTATGTATTAGCCAAGAAGCTACATGTTAGGCATTACACACTGTGTAGAGTACCCACTGCTGGTTTGTGTGCTGTTATTGTAGTGCTTTTGAAATGTTATTACTTTCTTCTGTGTCATATGTGTAAATGTCTATTGGTAATTTGTGATTTTTTTTTGAGCATTGTCTAATTTTATATGACCTAATAAAGGCTAAGTTTTATTGGCTATTGGTTACTATTTTAGTTGCTTCCCTGGTTTTCCAACTCCAGAGTCACTGGATAAGTTTTTCTCTCCTGTAGGGTCTAAGCTCTCATGGTCAAAAGGCTTTTCACTTTAACTTGCCTGTAGAGTATAATCTCTTATGGTAAGTGGGGTTCTTTCTCTCTCCCTGCAAAGTGTTAACTTTTGCTCAGTGGAATCTTCTTTCTCACTATCTCATGCAGAGTGTAGAGTGTATTCTCTTATGGTCAGCAAGGTACTTTCTCTATCTCTCATTTCTCCTTTACATGTATCTTCTGAACATTATTTGCTGCAAATCAATTTTTTGAGGAAAAATTATCGAAGTCTGCAAATTCATATTTCAAAAGATCTGCTCATCTCTAGTTTCACATACGGTAAAAGTGAGGAAATTATGTCACCAAGTCAACCAATTAAATATCATGGTCAAACCCTGTTAGCAACCCAAAAGTACTGCATTTTTCTTGAATGAATCCAAAATATCCACTAAGCCTGAAGTATTTCAGGTTCGGTAGGTGGCACAGCCTCTATATCCATTAGATAACCTGCGTTGCCTTGGCTGCTCAGTGTTTTGCCTGTCCATGTACAACCTTCCCAGATGATTAAGTTTTCCAACAATTCCACACAGCTATCCACACCAATTTAAAAAAATGTAACATTTTTCAAATTATCTGCTTCATGGGAATAATTAAATTACATTTTCATGTAATAATCAGAAAGGAATCATTTACTGTCATTACTTTTTACAAATAAAGCATTACGCTATCATTAAATTTTTAGCATAAGTCCAGAACTACTGATGGGCTTTGTGAATTTTGAAATAATTATATTACCACATTGTAAAAGTTTAAAATCTATTTCACAATTTCACTAGAAAATGTAAATACTTTCACAATACATCGCCTTTCATACTTTTAATGTAATGCATGAAAAAAAATCTCATAATTTTTAATAACGTTCAGACTTTATAGCCAAGTGCTGTAAGATGACCTCCAACAAATTTTCAATTCTGTAGAAATATATTTAAGAGAGCCTTTTAACTGACTTCCTGACTTCTTAGCATTGAATCGCCTTGTTTTTAATGTATCATATTGGTGCTGGCATCTAACATCCTTGAAGGGAATGTATAAAGGAAAAAGTAAAATTATATTTAGTGAATCAATGTATTGCCTTAGGAATTTTTTACTTCAGAGAAAATTGCCAAAAACAATTTGTGTTTGCTATTTAGCGCAATTCTACTGATCACGATCATTTTTGAGTCTCAGGAGTGCCTCATGGTGCCTCCAGTATTTTTACTTAAACAAAACACAGAAGGAAAAATTAGATAAAGAAAATTGAATGTCGGAAGCTTTGAAACTTCCCGATTCCAAATACATTTATAAAGATATTATTTTGTTCTTTCAACTGATTTAAATGTTACCAATTATCAATAAAACACATTTAATCGTTGACATTTTCTCCACATTATTTTCCAATTTTAGGGTAATCTAAATATTAATGGATTATTTAATTTCAGTTTCAATGCTAATATGGGTACTAAAGTTAATCATCATCCGTGTCTACTTGTAAAACACAGTGTGCCATCCTTGCCATCTCAATTCTGTATGTCCTGGTCAGTATTCTGTTAGAGAAGAAGTTTGCTTTGATGGAATAATGGAACAGTCAAAGTTGTAGCCAATCTGCTATAACATAACTGCATGGGACACAGCACCAACATCTATGGAACAATGCCAGTCCATTAGGTTGGTATAAAGTGTCTATGCTTTATGTTTCATCTTTACCTTTTTGGTTTTTCTTGTGCAGTGAAGCTATAAACAAGGAGTTTTCCATTAATGAAAATCTCTAAAACATTTCTACATTTAAAGAAACACTGCAGGCATACTGACGCACATTTTCTTATCTAGTGCAATGCCTATAGGTGTACAGCATGACCTCTATTTTCATTGTTTCTTAGAGACATTGTGCACTACTTGGACAACTCCTCCCTATATATTTTTCCCTTAATACTAAAAACCTTCATTAAAAATCTTCATGTTGTGTTTACTTGCTTTATATTTGTCTAATGCTTAAATTTGGTTGGTGATCTGAAACATTTAAGTGTGACAAACATGCAAAAAAATAGAAAACCAGGAAAGGGGCAAACCCTTTTTCACACAGCTGTACATGTCAGTGTTCATTGCACAATACTAGTTGCTTTGTGAATTGATCTATCTTTTTTGACTTCTGTGATCTTTTTTCATTTACCTACGTTAGTCGATGGTCACTTATATTGTTTATGAAATTATTTTACTATATTAAAAAGATTGATTTAATTTATAATCTTCTATCTTCCAAATGGCTTGTTTTATATCTGTTTCACAAAATGACAGTATGCACAGCTTGCTTTCATCTGCAGTGTCTATCTGTACTTGCAGTGCGGTGTGCAGCTATTACAAGGACATTTGTGTAAGGCCTCTTTCACACTTCAGTTTTTTGTGTCAGTTACAATCCGCCAAAAAGGTGGAGAAGCGGATCCGTTATTAACTGATGTGAACGGATGCCACAGGATCCGTTTTTTGACGGATCCGCAAAATGAGGAAATTTAAAGGAACCGCTGGCCGGGAAGGAAGGAAGGGGGAGAGAGAGATAGAGAGAGAGAGAATTTTTTTTTTTTGTCCGGCACCCAGACAGAATTTCGGGTTAAATCAGTGTGTGGAGGATCCGCCGCCCAAAAAAACGTTGCAAGCTCTGTTTGGAAATCTTTGAGGATGTTAACGGACAGCAACATTATGGCGGATCCTCACAAAAATGGATGCAACGGACGACAATCCGTCAAAATCCGCCAATAATGGAAGTCAATGGGGAAAAAAACGGATCCGCAAAAAAAAATTGCGGATCCGTTTTTTCCAAAACCTGGCGGATTTTGACTGATTGTAAAAAACGGAAGTGTGAAAGAGGCCTAAGGTAAATGTGAAAAATTGCAATGATGTATTCAATATACTGCACATACAGTTGTGGCCAAAAGTATTGACACCTCTGCAATTCTGTCAGATAATACTCAGTTTCTTCCTGAAAATGATTGCAAACACAAATTCTTTGGTATTATTATCTTCATTAAATTTGTCTTAAATGAAAAAAACACAAAAGAGAATGAAGCAAAAAGCAAAACATTGATCATTTTACACAAAACTCCAAAAATGGGCCAGACAAAAGTATTGGCACCCTCACCCTAATATTTGGTTGCACAACCTTTAGCCAAAATAACTGTGACCAACCGCTTCTGGTAACCATCAATAAGTTTCTTAAAATGCTCTGCTGGAATTTTAGACCATTCTTCTTTGGCAAACTGCTCCAGGTCCCTGATATTTGAAGGGTGCCTTCTCCAAACTGCTATTTTTAGATCTTTCCACAGGTGTTCTATGGGATTCAGGTCTGGACTCATTGCTGGCCACCTTAGAAGTCTCCAGTGCTTCCTCTCAAACAATTTTCTAGTGCTTTTTGAAGTGTGTTTTAGGTCATTGTCCTGCTGGAAGACCCATGACCTCTGAGGGAGACCCAGCTTTCTCACACTGGCCCCTACATTATGCTGCAAAATTTGTTGGTAGTCTTCAGACTTCAGTATGCCATGCACACGGTCAAGCAGTCCAGTGCCAGAGGCAGCAAAGCAATCCCAAAACATCAGGGAACCTCTGCCATGTTTGACTGTAGGGACCGTGTTCTTTTCTTTGAATGCCTCTTTTTTTCTCCTGTAAACTCTATGTTGATGCCTTTGCCCATAAATCTCTACTTTTGTCTCATCTGACCAGAGAACATTCTTCCAAAATGTTTTAGGCTTTTTCAGGTAAGTTTTGGCAAACTCCAGCCTGGCTTTTTTATGTCTCGGGGTAAGAAGTGGGGTCTTCCTTGGTCTCCTACCATACAGTCCCTTTTCATTCAGACGCCGACGGATAGTACGGGTTGACACTGTTGTACCCTCGGACTGCAGGGCAGCTTGAACTTGTTTGGATGTTAGTCGATGTTCTTTATCCAACATCCGCACAATCTTGCATTGAAATCTCTTGTCAATTTTTCTTTTCCATCCACATCTAGGGAGGTTAGCCACAGTGCCATGGGCTTTAAACTTATTGATGACACTGCGCACAGTAGACACAGGAACATTCAGGTCTTTGGAGATGGACTTGTAGCCTTGAGATTGCTCATGCTTCCTCACAATTTGGTTTCTCAAGTCCTCAGACAGTTCTTTGGTCTTCTTTCTTTTCTTCATGCTCAATGTGGTACACACAAGGACACAGGACAGAGATTGAGTCAACTTTAATCCATGTCAACTGGCTGCAAGTGTGATTTAGTTATTGCCAACACCTGTTAGGTGCCACAGGTAAGTTACAGGTGCTGTTAATTACACAAATTAGAGAAGCATCACATGATTTTTCGAACAGTGCCAATACTTTTGTCCACCCTCTTTTTTATGTTTGGTGTGGAATTATATCCAATTTGGCTTTAGGACAATTATTTTTGTGTTTTTTCATTTAAGACAAATTAAATGAAGATAATAATAACAAAGAATTTGTGTTTGCAATCATTTTCAGGAAGAAACTGAGTATTATCTGACAGAATTGCAGGGGTGTCAATACTTTTGGCCACAAACTGTACTTGTTATCAAAATGTGAAGATTCAGGATTTTACCAGCATTGTCTTTTCGTTTTTCCATACTTTGCATATTTACCGCTTAAACATTTATAAACATAATTTTGGTATACGTAAAAAAAATTATCTAGCTAATCAATCAGTACCATCTACTTTAATCACAATGTTTGTGAATCTACAGGATGTATAATATTTTATGTCAAATGTAACAGTAAATATGTACAATGTAACAGGACTTGTGGACACAATTGCACTATTTCAATCTTCTAACATTTATTTGATTTTATATATACTGTGAAAAATTACAAAATATTAAGGATTTTAATTTTCAATAATATTCTGAGTTAGTTACAATTGTCTTAATTTTATTTTAAATAGTTTAGCTAATCCAAATTTCTTTCCTGCTTGTGTTATAACAAATATGAGATGTTGTTCATAATACATCATTCATGTATTATGAAATGCCTTAAATAACCAATGCCACATTAACTAGTCATTGGATATATAATGAAATACTAGGCTGTGTCCTCATTTTTCGGGGAGTATTGCACTATTTAGTAGCTATTGTATTACCCAATGGCCCTTTGGAATGTTATTCAAAGAAAACCAGTAATGTTTATAAAATTAGCTAGTAAACATATTGCTTATTTATGCCTTATCCACATTCTATAAATTTTACAAGCATGATGGTTCTTGCAGCCTGAGTCTCTTTGTAAACAGGTATTTTTATTGTTCTGAAAAGATGCTGGCATTATTACATTGTTAAATCAGATTGACCAGACATAAAAAGTGATTGAGACTGTAGCTTTGTGCCCTGAAAATTGAATTGAAATATGAAAATTAGATACGCGAACATGATGTCCTAAACACATGATTACCAAATTTTACATACAATGTTACAAATAAAATCGCTTTCTGCTAGAATCATGTCAGATTGGCATTTTCTTGTGCTGGATTGCTTTTTTTAATATTGGAAAATAAAGGTATTTTTTATTGAAATTTCATCCACTTCAAAAGTGCTGGATTTTTTACATTCCCTTTTTCCTTTTTCTGCTGTCAGTGATACCACACTGGATTTGTGCACCTGTGGTTCAGAAAAGCACACCAAGATCCTTTTTTACTGTAAATTTTACATAGTCTCAAAGTAAGATACATTAGATAATAGTTATAATGTAAAGTAGATCATTGAGATATTGTCATATAGTTTACTTATTTATTTTCACAATCCCGAATATCTTTTACTATATGGAGTCTCTTTTCCATTGAGAGACAAATGACAACCGCTTTTTAAAATTCAAAAAACTTAGTTCCAATGTCAGTAGCTTAGGTACTATCAGAATGTCATAGTTAGTAATATATGCAAAAACATATTGAAATGAATCTTGTGAGACATGACTAGATTTCATTCTGCTGCTAGAGAAAAAAAAGAGCAAATCTCATATCAGTATGTGACAACAGGACAAATGCAAAACCTTTTTGTGCTATGCATGAGTGCTGGCCCCCCTGCACGCTTCTCACCTCAATCGGCAGGGACACCAACTCACTCACTGCCACGGCCCCTATCCTGCACTTCCTCCTCCGTCCTGTCCGGTTGCTGCCAGAGTCTGCGCATGAGGCACATATCCCTGGACACTGTGCCTACTGCGAGCATACTTCCTCCTTCATAAAGGGGCCATTTGTTCACAGTCCTAAATTGTTTGACACCAATTATTTAAGACACTTCCACCTGCATGGAGGTGCCTTTGCACTTTCACAGGTCACAGTCCGTTAGCACCCGCTAGTTCCACTAGAGTCTGCCAATCCCTAACCCTACGTGCTGGCTCTTGCCTTGTTCCTGTCGCCCTTGCCAGTAATTGCCGTGCCAAGCTGTATATCGGCTTGACCCAACTGCACCTGTCATGCCAATGTTTATTTCAGCCATACACGCCTGCACCTGCAGAGACCATCTGCTTATCAGCAGGCCCCCCCTGCACCAGCCATGCCAGTCTGTGTACCAGCTGGCCCCACCTGCACCTGTTGTGCCTATATGTATGTCAGCTGGACCTGACTGCCCCTGCCGAGCCCATCTGTATATCAACCAGACCCGCCTGCACCTGCCATGCCAGTCTGTATACCTGCTATGCCAATCTGAATACTAGTCCGACCCACCTGCATTTGTGGTTCCTGTGTTACTGCTGAGCCTGCCTGTACCAGCTATTTTCTCCTACTGAGCCGTTCCAGCTACCTGTCCCTTGCATGTCAGCAGCAATGCATCCGTATTCTGTCTTGGAGTAGCACCTGGTGTCCACTGTGACCCAAACCTAACACCACCAACAGATGCTCTAGTAAAGAGTCAGGTGCTCACATAGTCTCGCCCCTCTAGGCTCTCCTCGGACCACAGCACAGTGATTTCACCATTCCAATTACAATGAGTTTCAAGGAGAGAGCACAATTTGGGACAGAAAAGGTTATTGATGTCTCAATTGCGAACCATTACAGATTTAATTATATTACCTAACTTTACTAAATCCAAAGACATCTTAAATTTGAAAGCCCACTCAATTTTTTTCTGACCAAGTGTAATAATTAAAACAAAAAAGAAAAAATACTGCCTGCACACCTTTAGTATTTAATTAATTTCCATATTGGAATGAAAAAAAACCCTTTCTTTACTTGCGCATCCAGTTCGGGAGGGGGGGAAGAGTGTGGGCGGTGCGTGGGTGGACACTGTGCATGTCTGTGTGTGCGGGCGGGGTCTGTACGGGCCTCTTGGGGGTCTGTGCTGGTGTGCCGGGGTCTGTGCAGGTGTGCCGGGGTCTGTGCGGGCCTGCCGGGGGTCTGTGCGGGCCTGCCAGGGTCTGTGCGGGCTGCTGGGGGTCTGTGCGGGCCTGGCAGGGGTCTGTGCGGGCTGCCGGGGGTCTGTGCGGGCCTGCCGGGGGTCTGTGCGGGCCTGCCGGGGGTCTGTGCGGGCCTGCTGGGGGTCTGTGCGGGCTACCGGGGGTCTGTGCGGGCCTACCGGGGGTCTGTGCGGGCTGCCGGGGGTCTGTGCGGGCCTGCAAGGGGTCTGTGCGGGCTGCAGGGGGCCAGTGCGGACCTGCTGGGGGTCTGTGCGGACCTGCCGGGGGTCTGTGCGGCAGGCCCATTCCTATGGAGCCAGGTGACTGGTGGGTCTCATTTCCTGGCTTTCCTAAGCATGTCCATAGTTCTCAGGTGACCAATGGATCCAAATCCTGACTACCCTAGACGTATCCATGGGTTAAGTGATGGTCAATGGAGCAGATCTGTATTCTTTGTGCGGTGGTCGTGGTCCCCTAAACTGCCATCCTGTAGAAAAACAAATCTATGACCCACGTGATGGAGCCATGATGTCTTGGCTGCTCTCTACCTCTTTGGACCTCTTGATCTGTTGGCCATCTCGATGTCAGGAGGTATATAACCCTTTTTTTTAGTTAACAGCTGTCCTTCAACCAGCATTCACAGGTAAAAGGAAGAATGCTTATGTGTGTTTTCTCCTCCCACACTCCAAAGACATACTGATAGGGAATTTCGATTGTGAGCCCCATTGGGGATAGTGATGATAACGTATTTAAAGCACTGCAAAATGAGATAGTGCTATATAAGGAAATCACAATAAATAAATTAATTCATTCATTCTAACCCAAAATAATTAAAAGATAATATGTGGACTGCTTAATGTAGCATGGTAGTAATAGAAAAAAGCTAGATTTGTTACTGTGTACTAGCCTTTGATACAGCAGATTCTTCTGAGCTCAAAAGAATAACAACCTCAGATGTGGCCAAAATTCTGGAGCACGGTAGTAACATAGCAAAATGTATATTTTATCATGTGTACCCCTTAATGGAGAATAATATATGCACCAAAAATGAAAAGATGAAATGTAGCCTTCTTTAGGTAGCAGGATAGTAAGAAAACCAATTTTGATTTTATCATGTGTACCCCTGTATGGAGAACAATATCAGCATCCAAAAATGTTAAACTGGTATCTAGCCTGCAGTATAATTTTACTAACAGAAGAGATATTTTTTAAACTGAGGATGAGACCAAATATATGCTAAAAGCAATTTCAAACTCAGATCAAGCCTACTCTTTCATGTTTGTAACAGAGATAAATATTTTTTTTAATGTACATGAGCTCTTTAAACAGCTTAATTTCAGGGCCACTAAATGACAAGGTGGGATATGTGTTACGGTAATACTGTGACGGTTAGGGTACTTAAAGAAAAACCCAGAAGTGGACCCTCTGGGTCGTGGCTCCAGAGCCCCCGAGGGGTGAAGACCACCCCCTATACAGTGAGTGTTAGGGGCAGACCCAGGGGAGATGGAACCACAACGGCTGGAGCCACAGGGCCGACTAGGGCGACACAGCCAGGATAAAGAGGAGGGCCTAGGTGAGGAAAGAGAGCAGATATGAGCCAGGGGATACCGGAACTGAGGAGTAGGGAAGACAGGCGAAACCGGGAGGACCTGGGGCTGGCAGAGGTGATATGCTGTAAGAGAGACAAAGAAGGTAACAATTAGAGGAAACGGCTAAGAGGACACAGGGATAAACAGAAGCACAGGAAAGGAAGGACTGCAGCAGCAGCAGGCAAAGTTGGCAGAGACACAAACAGGCAGACAAGGCAGAGGTTCTGCACAAGCGGGTAGACAGAGACACAGGGCAAACAGGTGCAGAAGAGACACAGAGAAAGGAGGTATGGCAGAGACACTGAGCATAACAGGTACGGCAGAGACACAGGGACCTGAGGACCTAAGAGGATGCCAGCAAGGACGCTAGTGCCACCGCATAAAATAACCAGGTGTCTTACCTGGGCAGACGCCGTGTAGAAATACTCGGTGGGCACCGCCATGTTGGGGGCGCAGCCACTGGGTCAGAGCTCCCAGGGACCCTTGTGGTGCAAGGGATCCCACCGCTCATGCGCAAAGTACAGACATGTCGGAGACCCAAGAGGCAAGCAGACGTGCCGAGGATCGGGAACACGCCAGGGAGCAGGGATGCGCCAGGGAGTGGGGATGCGCTGGTGAGTACCAGCAGTGGCCCTAACAATATCACGTGCTTAATCACATTAGCAAAAGCCCAAAAAATATTTTTTTTACCTATACACAGAACAATTTCACCACCACAAAATTACAACCTGGGATACGGCAGGCTCTATCACATTTAATACCAGAATTTATTTATTTTATTTATGTACATGAGATCTGCAGACAGCTTAATTTCACCGACAAAATAATAACCTGGAATATGGTGGATTGTATCACGTTTAGTAACAGAAAATCTTTTTTTATCGGCATGAGCTATGCAGAGATTTCACCACCACTAAATGACAAGGTAATATATGGCATGCTGAATTGTGTTAGCAACTGCCCCCCAATTTTTTTTTACTGTACAACAGCTCTACACACAGAACAATTTGACCACCTCAAAATTACAACGTGGGGTATTTCAATCTGTGTTACGTTGAGCAAAAAAAGGTGAGATATGGCATGCTGAATCACGGTAGCAACTCCCCAAAATAAAAAAAAATTCCTGGCCAACAGCTCAAATCACAGAACAATGTTACTTCACCACTAAATGACAAGGTGACATATGCCTTGCTGTATCACATTTAACAAGTGGTAAAACAAGATTTAGAAAGGTCTGCTGGAAGATCGATTTCACAGCCACACAGGAAACTAGCTATATAAACTAAAAAAAACGCCTAGCTAACGAGCTAAAATCTATCAGCATCCAGGACCAGCCTTTCTGTACGGTTACATTGTCAAAATGGAGCTAAAACAAGATGTCCACTATTTATATGGAGAGGGACATATAAACCAATGACACAAACTGTTGTGAATGTTTCCTGCACCCTGATTAACTAACCAAAATTTACAAACATAAAGTTAGAAAAAAAGAAAAAAGTTTGCAAACTGTGGTAGGGTGTGTCAGTTTTGGTCTTGCAAGCTGGCAGAGCAGAAGACTTTGCAGAGCTCAACTTGCGTGAGGCAACACAGGGCCAAGTAAAGCCAAAACACCCTCAGTGTACATGGCGGTGCAGTTACCCATGGAAACCGGTGATAGACTATCTTTGCTTTCCCGACTGCGATTCGAAGGATACTGCATGCTGTGCACTTTGTGAGTTCGGACATTAAACTGCTGCTGCTGCTCATTACTCAGAGCTCTGCCTTTCCACATGCTGCCTACAGTCCTCTGTGTGTCTCCCTGATGCTGACTGTGCTTAACTACAGTTTGGACTTCTAGTGTGGAGCTATTCTCCCCTGATACAGCTGTGCTAGTAAGGAATCTTGACATCTCCATTTCCTCTAGGCCTGTGTTTGTTTGGGCTGCATTGCTGGACTTGCACGGGACTTTCAGCCCTAAAGGTACATATAGTGACCTTCTCCTGTTTATGCTGCTCCTGTATCACGCTGAACTTCTATGTTTAAGTGCTATGTGCATTTCCACCTTTATGATTGCTGGACTTCTACACTTAAGTGCTATGTGCGTACTCATTTATAACATCACAAAACTGCCTCATTAGATGCGGTGTGCTTACTTTCATTCTTACTGCTGGACTCCTATATTTAGTGCCTTGTGCACACCTGCATCATATACTGTTGGAATGGTTCATTTTAGCGGTCACACCCCGCTCTTCAGTTATTCTGCATCATTTTATATTGTGCTGTGTTTTCGTTACTATTGCAGGAATTGCTCTGCTAGTTTTACATGCATCATTCTATATTGTGCTGTGTTTTCATTACTATTACAGGAAGTGCTCTGCTAGTTTTACTTTACTTTCTTCACTCTATATTGTGCTGTGTTTTCATTACCATTGCAGGAAGAACGCTGTTAGTTGTGTAACCCTTTTTAAATATACTTATTTGCATCAACTTTGGTCTCAGTCTCATATTATCCCACACAATTAGATTCCGTAGTACCCTTATAGTTGTTACAACTTCTTTGGATCTCTGGATCCCTTGGCCATCTCGATGTCTGGCGATATATAACCCTTTTTATAGTTAACAACTGTCCTTCAACCAGCATTCACAAGTAAAGCGGAAGAATGGTGACAAGATGGTGGAAGTCGCCTTGCTACACTTGTAAGGAGAGCTTTAAACTAGAACAACATGGGAAGGGAAGCAAAAGACCAGAGAAAGCCATACAACTGACAAATGCTATTGAGAACTCTGCTATTAGAAGTTGAAAGGAAGAACAAAGACAAAAGAATCTAATTAATAAAAATATTGGAGAAAGAGAAACCAATCACAAACTAAATGTTTCTATACTAATGCACAAAGCATGGGCAACAAACAAGGAGAATTGGAACTACTAACACAGGAAAAGAAATATGATGCCATTGGAATCACTGAAACTTGGTGGGATGATACACATGATTGGAATACAAGACTAGAAGGATACAACTTATTTGCAAGAAACAGACTTGACAAACGAGGAGGAGGTGTCGCATTGTATGTTAGAAACGCGTATATCTGCACAGAGATTGAGGCTTCAGAGACTGGGAGTTCTGTGGAAACTGTTTGGGTAAGAATACAAGGACAGAACAATGGAAAGGACACCATTGTAGGCATTTACTACAGGCCGCCTGTGCAAGCTGAAGATATGGATGAACTCTTTATGCATCAAATGGCCAAGTTCTCCAAAAAATATGACATAGTTGTCATGGGAGATTTCAACTATCCAGACATTTGTTGGGAATCTCTCTCAGGCAAAACTAACAGGTCAAGGAAATTCTTATCCTCTCTTGCTGACAACTTTATCTTCCAAAAGGTAGGGGAGAAAACAAGGGGAACTGCTACCTTGGATCTAATCCTTATAAACAGGGAGGAAATGGTTGAGGAGGTAAAAGTGGCTGGGACCCTAGGAGGTAGCGACCATGCTATTTTAGAATTTTGGATAACTAGAGGAGGAAGACCTGTGAAGACTCAGACGTCAAGGTTAGATTTCACAAAGGCAGATTTTAAGGGATTCAGAAAGAGAATTGGAGGGATCCAATGGCTGGATATCCTTAAAGACAAAAATGTCCAGGAAGGATGGGAAATCTTGAAAAATGAAATTCTCAAAGCACAATTGTTAACAATTGAGAAAAGAGGGAAGAATAGGAAGCATTTAAGGAAGCCAGGATGGATGAACACAGAACTTAAGCACATGCTAAAAAGGAAGAAAAAATGTTTATAAAATGGAAAGAGGGAGGCATATCTAAAGAAGAATATAATGCTGTCTACAGAACCTGCAGGGCAGTCAGATTAGCTAAAGCTGACAATGAATTGAGGCTTGCAAGAGATGTCAAAAGCAATAATAAAGGATTTTGGGGATATATCAAAAGTAAAAGAAAAGTCAAAGATACTATAGGATTTTTACAGGATGAAAATGATGAAATGGTAAGACAGGATGTTGAGAAGGCTGAACTTTTAAATTCCTATTTTGCATCTGTTTTCTCTCAGAAAGGAAATGTAACATCAACTGTTCTTCACTGTCCTATTAAGGGAATAGAAGAATCCAGGATATCTATAAACAGAAAGATAGTGAGGAAACACTTAGCTAACCTACATGAATTAAAGTCTCCAGGTCCAGATGAATTACACCCCAGAGTACTGAAGGAGATAGCAGAAGAAATTTTTGAACCCCTCTCCATAATCTTTGAAAATTCTTGGAGAACAGGAGAAGTCCCAGAAGACTGGAGAAGAGCAAATGTTGTTCCTATCTTTAAAAAGGGGAAGAAGGTTGACCCAGGCAACTATAGGCCGGTGAGTCTGACTTCTATACCAGGAAAGATCTTTGAACAAATTATTAAACAACATGTATGTCAGTACCTGGATAAGAATGAAGTGATTAAACAGAGTCAGCATGGGTTTGTAACTAATAAGTCATGTCAGACTTACTTAATTTCCTTCCATGACGGAATCACTGATTGGGTGGACCAAGGAAATGCTGTAGATATAGAATATCTTGACTTCAGCAAAGCATTTGACAAAGTATCTCATACAATCCTTATTGAAAAAATGACTAAGTATGGAATGGACAAGGCAACTGTTAGGTGGATTCATAACTGGCTTAGTGATCGGACCCAAAGAGTGGTCGTAAATGGCTGCACATCCAGTTGGAAGAATGTCTCAAGTTGGGTACCACAGGGCTCTGTCCTGGGCCCTGTATTGTTCAACATCTTTATCAACGATTTAGATGAAGGAATTGAGGGTAAACTGATTAAATTTGCTGATGACACAAAACTAGGGAGGATAGCTAATACTAGAGAAGAGAGAGAGAAGATTCAAAAAGATATAAGAATGCTAAAGGATTTTTACAGGATGAAAATGATGAAATGGTAAGACAGGATGTTGAGAAGGCCGAACTTTTAAATTCCTATTTTGCATCTGTTTTCTCTCAGAAAGGAAATGTAACATCAACTGTTCTTCACTGTCCTATTAAGGGAATAGAAGAATCCAGGATATCTATAAACAGAAAGATAGTGAGGAAACACTTAGCTAACCTACATGAATTCAAGTCTCCAGGTCCAGATGAATTACACCCCAGAGTACTGAAGGAGATAGCAGAAGAAATTTTTGAACCCCTCTCCATAATCTTTGAAAATTCTTGGAGAACAGGAGAAGTCCCAGAAGACTGGAGAAGAGCAAATGTTGTTCCTATCTTCAAAAAGGGGAAGAAGGTTGACCCAGACAACTATAGGCCGGTGAGTCTGACTTCTATACCAGGAAAGATATTTGAACAAATTATTAAACAACATGTATGTCAGTACCTGGATAAGAATGAAGTGATTAAACAGAGTCAGCATGGGTTTGTAACTAATAAGTCATGTCAGACTTAATTAATTTCCTTCTATGACGGAATCACTGATTGGGTGGACCAAGGAAATGCTGTAGATATAGAATATCTTGACTTCAGCAAAGCATTTGACAAAGTATCTCATACAATCCTTATTGAAAAAATGACTAAGTATGGAATGGACAAGGCAACTGTTAGGTGGATTCATAACTGGCTTAGTGATTGGACCCAAAGAGTGGTCGTAAATGGCTGCACATCCAGTTGGAAGAATGTCTCAAGTTGGGTACCACAGGGCTCTGTCCTGGGCCCTGTATTGTTCAACATCTTTATCAACGATTTAGATGAAGGAATTGAGGGTAAACTGATTAAATTTGCTGATGACACAAAACTAGGGCGGATAGCTAATACTAGAGAAGAGAGAGAGAGGATTCAAAAAGATATAAATAAACTGGAGAAGTGGGCAGCAACTAACAGAATGGTTTTTAACATGGAAAAATGCAAAGTACTACATCTGGGCAATAAAAATGAAAAAAGCATTTACAGAATGGGAGGAATAGGCCTAAGCAACAGCACATGTGAAAAAGACTTGGGTATACTAATAGATCATAGACTGAATATGAGTCAACAGTGTGATGCAGCAGCAAAAAAGGCAAATGCAATTCTAGGATGTATTAACAGAAGCATACAGTCTAGCTAACGTGAAGTCATTATTTCCCTCTACTCCTCTTTGGTCAGACCTCATCTGGAATATTGTGTCCAGTTTTGGGCACCACATTTTAAAAAAGACATCAACAAACTGGAGCAAGTTCAGAAAAGAGCAACCAGAATGGTGACCGGTCTGCAAACCCTGTCTTATGAGGAAAGATTGCAGGATTTGGGATTGCTTAGTTTGCAAAAGAGAAGACTGAGAGGAGACTTAATAGCTGTCTACAAATATCTAATTGCTGTCACATTGTAGAAGGATCAACTTTATTCTCATTTGCACAAGGAAAGAGTAGAAGCAATGGGATGAAACTGAATGGGAGGAGACACAGATTAGATATTAGAAAAAACTTTTTGACAGTTAGAGTGATCAATGAGTGGAACAAACTGCCACGAGAAGTGGTGAGTTCCCCTTCAATGGAAGTCTTCAATCAGAGGCTGGACAGACATCTGACTGGGATGATTTAGCGAATCCTGCTTTGAGCAGGGGGTTGGACCAGATGGCCCAGGAGGTCCCTTCCAACTCTACGATTCTATGATTCTATGATTCTAAGATCAACTTGCATTATTTTACTATTTAATCTATTTGCATTTTTTCTCTGTTTTACAAGAAACTGGCCAGCCTGGACAATTTGTAATCAGCATATCAGCAACATCATTGTTGAATGACCCTAAACCACTAGTCCTCCTCCAGGATAACAGCACAATATGTTACATCAAATGTCAAGTTACAAGTTAATATTACTGGCTTATAAGAACAAAAGTCTGCATTTTCTTGACCAACAAGAAAGACACATACATGCAAATGTCAACATATATATTACAGTGTATTCCTACTGGCTTGCTGAGAATAGATGACTGGATAATTAAGATAAAATGCTGAGTCGTCACAACATCATTCTACTGTGTTCTGTAAGTGTAATGAGGATCAAAAATAAAACACAGTAGTTACAGTCAAATATGGTGGAGGTTTAAATATATTTTGGGTTTGTTTTTCTGCCTATGACCCTGGGTGCTTTGACTGTGTACAAGGCATCATAAAATGTGAAGATTTCCAAAGGATTTTGGGTCGTAATGTAGCGCTCAGAGTTAGAAAGCTTGGTTTGCATGTTAGGTCATGGGTCTTCGAGCAAGACAATGACCCCCAAACAAGCTTCAAGAACCACACAGAAATGGATGGAAAAAAAGCACTGGAGAGTTCAGAAGTGTTAATTCCAGCTCCAGTAGCATAAAGTACTTACTAGTGATAAGTGAGCAGGCTCGGTAATGCTCGTTACTCGCCCGAGTATCGCTGTACTCACGGTACTCGGCAAGCGCTGAGTATTTCTGGGATAATTCAGCAGGAGCTCGGGCCTCTGCCCTGCAAGTTTGGTGCTCTTTGTTGCGGTATTACAGTGATTAGTTGGCCGCACAGCATCATCAGGTCTATAAGAGACCAACCGCCGCCCTGCTCATCACAGTCAAGTCCGGAATCAGACAGTGTAGGGAGAGCTGAGATCGGGTCAGATTTGGGGGTTTATAAGTTAGTGTGGGTATACCATCATAGAATACACAAATCGAGCTAAACCAACAGTCCTTCTAAGGACTAATTATGGGGTGTATGTAGCTATATACTGTACATATCAGTGCAAGGCATGCAGACACTTAATCATGACCAAGGGTGCTAGTCCACCAGAAACGTGTTGATATCGCATTTACATCCCGAAATATGCTGATGTATTTATCATCAATCTGTTACTTTGCATGGTGAATAAAATATTGGTTTCACTATATCATTGAGCTGGATATTTTTCTTTTCGCACCTACGTCAGATGCTTGATCTATCTGTGGACTGAAAAAATTGATGCATTCCAGGTCTACATTCACCTTTTTTTTTGCTGTGTCTTACCCTAGTTCTATAAACTATTTTGGGGTAAAAAATTAAAAAATACGGGCCACATATTGAACAGTGTGGTATCTCCGTCAGACGCCTAATCTATGTGTGGGTAGAAAAAAATTGAAGCATTTTAAACCTATATTCACCTTTTTTTTGCTATGTCTAAGGCTGGTTTCACACTTGCATTTTTTTGCACTGCTTTTTAGAGCAAAAAAAGCATGCATTTTTCCCCCTATACGAGTACTTTAACATGGGTGCGCATATGTGCGCATACGTATGCGCACGTACGCGTTTGTATGCGCATGCAATTTTTTGCAGCGTTCGACTTGCCCCAAAAAACCGCATGTATTTTTTACAGCAAAACACCCATTAAAGTCTGAGTGCGCATACGTGCGCATTGTAATGCACACGTATGCGCAAAAAAGCATGCGCTTTTTAAAAAAATGCACCAAAACCCGCAAAAAAAGCACACAAATGCATGATGCGTTTTTTTCATGCGTTTGTGTGCGCAAAAAACGTGCAGCAAAAAAACGCAAGTGTGAAAGTAGCCTTACCATAGTTCTATAGACTATTTTGGGGGAAAAAAATTAAAAAATACAGGCCACATATTGAACAGTGTGGTATCTCCTTCACATGCCTGATCTGTGGGTTAAAAATTGTTGCATTTCTTGCCTACAGTACATTCACCTTTTTTTTGCTTTGTCATACACTAGTTCTATTGACTATTTTGGGGTAAAAAATAAAAAAATACAGGCCACATATTGAACAGTGTGGTATCTCCGTCAGATGCTTGATCTATCTGTGGGCTACAAATTGTGGCATTTCAGACCTCCATTCCACTGTATTTGCTGTGTCTTACCCAAGTTATTGACACCAATTTGATAACAAAAAATACATTTTTACCTACATTCCAGATATTTTAAAGGGTTTTTTTCCCACATATGAATCACATAGAAGTTTGGTCTCAATTCAGCGATTTGTAGCAAACATGGAAAATATTGTAGTGCATTTAAAATGGGCGTGTGGCAAGGGATAGGGAAGTGGATGTGATGGTCATGGTGCATGCCAAGGCCGTGGGCAAGCTGAAATTGTGCCACAACTAACACTGACATCTTCATGCATGTACTTACTGGCCGAATTCGTATTGGACCACAGAACAACACTATTGAAACCAGAGCAGTGTCAATAGGTTGTTGGTTGGATAGCAGATAATGTTTCTACTCACTTTTCAACCACCACCAGCACCCTGTCTTTCACACGGTCAAGACTGAGTAGCTGTTAGTCTGGTCCGCATATTCCTCACCCTGATGCTCCTTTCTACAGACATGCAGAATGCCCGGAGACAACTGATCCCACATTTGGACACTCCAAAGAGCCTTTCACTTTTCCACTTATAGATTAAGGTCTCTCACCCGGTCCACTTGTAGTGGGGAAAGATAAAATCTCATGTAGCGATGCCCAAATATTTGAGCAGCCACGTTCACATGAAGGTGACGGTGGGAACTTGTCACAACAGGTTGATGATGATGACACAATTGCCAGAAAGTCAGGAGGAGGTCCAGGGTGCGGAAGTGGAAGCTGAGGTGGTGGATGATATAATAACTGACAAAACCTGGCAGGAGGACATGCAGAGCGAGGACAGCAGTACACAGCGGGAGAGAGGCATAGCCCCCAAACAGGCAGGAAGAAGCAGTGTGGCAACCATTCCTCGTAACACGAACACGACGGAAGTTGGCAGTTCAACTGTTAGGTCTTCCCAAGTCTGGTTGTTTTTTAAAAAAGAGGATGAATGAACTCATGGAGATCAACATCCATCACTGCGGAGACACCATCACATGTTTCTCAAAGCAGTGATTCTAGAGCAATGCCCCCATCCCTTATGGGAAATATGTAAAAACATACACAAGCCGCGGAGACACCAGCACATGTTTCTCAATGCAAGCAATGACTAGCCAGGTCTTTCCCTGGGAAGGAACAACCACGGGAAGGGCAGTTTCCAATGAAGAAAACCACCTATGCCAAAACATGGTATCCATCCACATACAGCTGTTTCGGGGTATTGCCCCTCATCAGTGTGGAGTAGGAAACTGGCCAGTAGGAGCAATGCCTAGTAGAAGACTGTAAAAAAAGAGGATGAATGAACTCATGAAACATCCAACACTGCGGAGACACCATCACATGTTTCTCAACGCAGTGATTCTAGAGCAATGAACCCATCCCTTATGGGAAATATGTAAAATGGTTGTTTTTTAAAGACTCTGCCGATAACCCCAAACACACCGTTTGCACCACCTGCCATGCCCGCATGAGCAAGGGTAGCAAAACTAACAGCCTGACCAACACCAGCATGATCAGGCACATGCAGGAATGCACTCGATTTTGTGGGCCGAACACCAGGCTCCAGGAACAGTGTCTGTGGGTGAAAACACTGCTTATTTCACTGTTGTGCTTGCAAGCCAATCCCCTGTCCACATTACATGCAACAATGTCTCCTGCCCTGCACCTGCCATTGCCTACACTCAACTACCACCATCATCAAGCACGTCCACGTCCTTGTCGCAGCCTTCAGTTGTCCATACCCCAGTAATTGGAAAGCAAGTGTAAATATGTAGCCAACGCCCCACAGGCCATAGTGCTAAATTCACACATTTCTCATCTGCTTGTGCTCAAAATGTTGCCTTTTAGGCTCAAGGAGATGGAAGCTGTCTGCAACGTGATGGCGGTGGCTGTCCCAAGGTACTCGGTCCCCAGCCGCCAATTATTCTCCGGGTGTGGCATCCAGGCATTATACAAGCACATGTTCCACAACATTACAAATGTCTTGAACAATTCTGTTACTTGGAAAGTCCACCTAACCATGGACATGTGGGAAAGTGCTTGTGGGCAGGAATGCTACATCTCGCTGATGGCACACTGTTTTAACATAGTGGAAGCCGGGACCCAGTGGGACAGTCATGATCTGCTTAGTTTGTGGGATTAGGAAGTTTAGAGGTTAATCTGGACAGCCTCACTCTGGGATTCTGGGAGGCTTCTTATAGCCTCATTGTGGGGTCATTCCTGGTCGCTTATACTTTGACCCTTGGCCGATTGTGTGTGACCCTGTTGTGCCTGTGCCTGTGCTACTTTATGCTTGTCTGGTTTTGATCTGGTTCTATCCCTGTTAAGAGTTCTGCCTGTTCCTCCTGTACTGTGCTGCTATCTCCGTGTATGACTCCTTGCCTACATTCTGACTATTGTCTGCTTTCCCCTCCTGTACCGCGCCGCCCTCTCCATGTATGATCCCCATTTTGTCCGACCTGTGTTCCCCTCTCTTCTACTCCAGGGTCCCTGCAGCATCCTGCACTCATCTCCAGCAACAGCAGTGTGGGTGAGTCATCCTGCTCAGCCATGGCAGTTTTCTGGTGCTGACAGGATCCTGATAGGGACCTTGGGATGGAACACTTCCTCCCGATGCCCAGGATTGCAGGCCCTTAGTTAATCAGAGTTGCCCCCATAGTCTACAGCTCCTGCACTTCAACCTGCTCCTATTCAGCCTCTATCTACTAAATGACCACATCAGTAACAAGCTGGAAGCACTGCAGCCCTGCCTCAGTCAAGCTTCAGCAGGCTGTACTGAAGCTAATATGCTTATGTGACAAACTGCACAATCCTGAAGTGTTGTGGATTGCTCTGAAAGAGCAGGCAGATGTGTGGCTGACAACGCTGAACCCACAGCCAAGCATGGTCGTGTGTGACAATGACCAGAACCTGGTGGCGGCTATGAGGTGAGATGAGCTCACACACTTACCATTCCTGGCCCATGTGCTTAACCTCGTTGTTCAATGGTTTCTCAAAATCTATCCAGAGCTGCCGGATCTGCTTGTCAATGTACACCACCTGTGTGCCCATTTTAGAAAGTCAGCTCCAGTTTCCACCGCCCTTTCTGTGTTTAAGCAGCATTTGCAGATTTCGGCTCACCGACTGGTGTATGATGTCCTCACATGTTGAAACTCATCACTGCACATGTTGGAAAGGATTTATGAGCAGAAGGGGGCAGTCGTTGACTACCAGCATCAACAAGGCCATCGGTATTCAGTTCAGACTCCACACATAAGACCTCAGGAGCGGGCATAGATGCTAGACATATGTATCATCCTACAAATCTTTGAGGAGTCCACCAAGACGGTGAGCGGCGATGATGCCATAACATTCTGTCTTCTAAAACTCACTCTGCTCACAAAGAGGTGGCACTGCAGACTGAGCATGATGAGATGGAGCAAGGAAGCATACAGGGTGATTACACACAGTCCAGCCTCATGTATTCACCAACATGGATTAGTTGACAATGAGGAAGAGGAGTAGGAGGAAGAACAGGAGCAACTTTCATGAGCTATAGACGGTACTACAAGCACAACTGTCATACCGCCTGTTCAGGGGGATGGCCAGAGGACAGGGAGGAGGAGGAAAGCAGAGTCAGTCATCTTCTTGGTGAGAACATGGAAGCCTTGCCTGTTAGCAGGCTGACTTTATGTTGCACTGCCTTTCCTGTGACCCTCGTATTGTCAAAATTTTGTCTGACATTCATTACTGGTTGGTGGCACTTCTAGACCCATGCTACAGGAAGAGCTTTCAATCTCTTCTTTCAGAGGCAGACAGGTGTACTAATATGTTCAAAGAAAAAGCATCCAGCTCGACCAACTTAGTGAAATGGCAAGTTTGAGGGTAAATACCCTTCCTGCCAGTATAGTGCAGCGGCATCACCTCCACCCTTAGAGGGGAGTGGGCTAGAGCAGCACCCTAGGGCGGATGTTGCTCACTTGCCAGCAATAGACCGGCACGTCACTACCGCCTTTGAAGCTGTGTCACGTGGGACGGCCGGCGCCTAGCCGTAACCAGGCAACACAGTAATACCACAGGCAGGGAGGACGCGCCGAGAATATCCGGCAGAGTGGGGCATACATGCGCAGACTTTACAGGCACAATAAATATAGAAAAGAAGTTATAAAACATGATCAAACAGACAACAGATGAAATCGTTAAGTAAATATGATGTTGATAATGCAAGTATATATACACATAGCAGTCAATGGATAAAATTAGGAAGAATCATCAAGGTATGTAATATATCAGCCAACCGTTGAGAAGGCAGCTCGTTGACGCAATACCAGTTCACATATAAATACATAAAATGTAAGTTAATAACAAAGTAATTACAGAAGAATATTAAACAAACATGTAGCAATATGTTACTTAATTTAAATTGGTCTGTAAAGTAGTTAGTCCGGATCTGTCTCTCATGATATAGATGCATTAAAGATAATGCCTGTTGTTAAACACCAAATCTTGGCAACTTGTCCACGGATATTGATGGCAGTGGACAGGAAAGGGTTATATAACATCATGTTGAGGAAACATCATGGAATCTCCAGAATGAAGCTAGAACTGTTGGTCACTAAGGAAAATACATAATACAAAAGAATAAACAACAAATAGACACCAACATAAAGTTTAAAAGCCAATTAAAATAGTGGTAAGGGAACATCATAAAAAATTAAGTACGAACCAACCATAATAAGCGAACATGAGGAGTTAATCCAAACAGTTCACAGGAATGAGGCGAATCCCTGTGATTCGTTTAAACCCCGTGGGGACATTGTTCCTACACTCTTTTTGTGCCAATAGGCGTTGTATATCTCCACCTCGTATTCCACTGTGAACATGCTGGATACCCCTAACCGAGAAAGATTTAGGGTTACATTGGTGGAATAGTTTATAGTGCCTTGGTATAGTCTTGAGAGTCGAGAGGTCTGTGACGGTAGCTGCTGCCATGATGTCACGTACGTGTTCCCGTGTGCGGGTTCAAAGTTGACGTGAGGTTAGGCCTATGTAGATCTTTTGACACCCACAGGTGGCATAATATATCACCTGTGTTGTAGTGCAGGTGATATATTGTCTGATTGAGAAGTGTTGGAGACCATCAGCTGAAGTAAAGGTACTGGTTTGCATGATGTTTTTGCAGGCCACACAAATCCCGCATGGAAAACATCCCTGTGGTGGACCTTTAGAATTAAAAGGGTTTTTTGCCTGTGGGGTACAGTGGCTATGTACAAGAGCATCAGATAGACTGTAGCCTCTCCTAGCTGTCATAGGAGGCCTTTCAGGCAGGAAATTTGCTGAAGATGGATCTGTTTTTAAAATATTCCAGTGCCGCTGTAGGCACTCCCTCATAGTTGACAATTCACCATTATATTTCGAAATTAATCTGACATGATCATTGGTTTTCTTACTTGTCCTGTTCTTAGAATGTAAAAGGGACGTACGATGACTTCTCTTTGCCCTCTCATATCCATATTTAATACTTCTATTGCTATAGCCCCGCATGCAGAATCTATTTTTAAGATCCATGGCTTGATTTTCAAATCTTTGGTCAGATGATCATACCCTCCTCAATCTCAGGAATTGTCCTGTGGGGATAGACCTATCGGTGACCTCTGGGTGACAGGAACTAGCATGAAGTAGTGAATTTACCGAGGTGGGTTTGCGATATATGTCTGTCTGTAACTGGAGCTGTTCATCCACCAGAATTTTAATATCGAGAAAATCCACCTCGGTCTTACTACAGGTGTATGTTAGTCTGATAATACTCCCGTCATTTATGCATCTAATTCAAGGGCAGGTCACCCATGCTACGATCTAGGGTATTTAGGTCACTGATATGATAACTATTTTACCCTCTTGTACTCTTTTCTGCCCATGTATGTCTACTATATGGTGCTGTTCGTATATATTGCTATTTAAATGTCATATTTTATGACCAATAAAATTTTGTACCTTTGCATATTAGCTTAGACTCTATTCCTCTGTTTTGTTTTTTTTTGTATATCAGTAGTGTTGGACTTTTTCAGGGTTTGGTGCGTGATTGCAGACAGTATCTTTTCTATCCTGTCCTGTCTTGACAGCTTCGGCCCCACCATTTGCTCAGTCTCATCTTGTCTCACCAATAATATATGTTTGGGGGATGTCTATTCCTTTGGGGATCTGCTCTGGGGCAGTTTAGATTTCATCTTTCTGTCTTTAGGCTTAGTTAGTCCTTTGGCTGTGACTAGACATTTAGGGCATCGTAGGAACGTTCCACAGCTACTGCTAGTTGTGCAGATAGGATCAGGGGTCTGCAATCCACATAGTTACCAACCTCTCTGATCTTCAGGTGGCCTGGCCTGTTCCTGCCATCCTCCTCGGTGACCAATTCATAACAGTTTTGTGCGTGATTGACAGTATCTTTTCTGTGACCAGACGTTTAACATAATTTAAAAAAATTGATTTTTTCATAATATGAAAAAAGCATTAGACATACATGAAAAACAGTAGCATAGCTACAATAAAAAACCTGAGAAAAAGCATCATACAAGGTACAAAAAAGGATGAAAAAGCCCATACAGTGCCTTGTGAAAGTATTCTGTCCCCTGGAACTTTTCAACCTTTTCCCACATATCATGCTTCAAGCATAAAGATACCAAATGTAAATTTTGGGTGAAGAATCAACAACAAGTGGGACACAATTGTGAAGTTGAATGAAATTTATCTGTTATTTTAAATTTTTGTAGAAATTCAAAAGCTGAAAAGTGGGACGTGCAATATTATCCGGCCCCTTTACTTTCAGTGCAGCAAACTCACTCCAGAAGTTCGATGTGGATCTTTGAATGATCCAATGTTGTTCTAAATGACTAATGGTGATAAATATAATCCACCTCTGTGTAATCAAGTCTCCCTATAAATGCTCCTGCTCTGCGATAGTCTCAGGGTTCTGATTGATGCACAGAGGGCATCATGAAGACCAAGGAACACAACAGGCAGGTCCATGATACAGTTGTGAAGAAGTTTAAAGCTGGATTTGGATACAAAATGATTTCCAAAACTTTAAACATCCCAAGGAGCACTGTGCAAGTGATCGTATTGAAATGGAAGGAGTATCATACCACTGCAAATCTACCAAGACCCGGCTGTCCCTCTAAACTTTCATCTCAGCAAGGAGAAGACTGATCAGAGATGCAGCCAAGAGGCCCATGATCACTCTGGATGAACTGCAGAGATCTACAGCTGAGGTGGGACAGTCTGCCCATAGGACAACAATCAGTTGTACACCGCACAAATCTGGCCTTTATGGAAGAGTGGCAAGAAGAAAGCCATTTCTCAAAGATATCCATAAAAAATGTTGTTTAAAGTTTGCAACAAGTCACCTGGGAGACACACCAAACATGTGGAAGAAGATGCTCTGGTCAAATGAAACCAAAATAGAACTTTTTGGCAACAATGCCAAACAATACGTTTGGCGGAAAGGCAACGCAGCTCATCACCCTGAACACACCATCCCCACTGTCAAACATGGTGGAGGCAGCATCATGGTTTGAGCCTGCTTTTCTTCATCAGGGACAGGGAAGATGGTTAAAATCGATGGGAAGATGGATGGAGCCAAATACAGGACCATTCTTGAAGAAAATCTGTTGAAGTCTGCAAAAGACCTGAGACTGGGACGGAGATTTGTCTTCCAACAAGACAATGATCCCAAACATAAACTAAAAACTACAATGGAATGGTTCACAAATAAACATATCAAGGTGTTAGAATGGCCAACTCAAAGTCCAAACCTGAATTCAATCGAGAATCTGTGGAAAGAGTTGAAAACTGCTGTTCACAAACGATCTCCAGCAAACCTCACTGAGCTAGAGCTGTTTGCCAAGGAAGAAAGGGCAAGAATTTCAGTCTCTCGATGTACAAAACTGATAGAGACATACCCCAAGCGACTTGCAGCTGTAATCACAGCAAAAGGTGGCGCAACAAATTATTAAGTTAAAGGGGCCGAATAATATTGCACGCCCCACTTTTCAGTTTTTGAATTTACAGAAAAAATTAAAATAACCAATAAATTTCATTCAACTTCACAATTGTGTCCCACTTGTTGTTGATTCTTCACCAAAAATTTACATTTGTTATCTTTATGTTTGAAGCATGATATGTGGGAAAAGGCTGAAAAGTTCCAGGGGTGTCGAATACTTTCGCAAGGCACCATATAGAGTGTGACATAACAGATGAAGATTTTTTATTCTTTTGTAAAGCAGAAAAAGTATTTGCATGCATACAATTATTCCTTTAAATACCCCAATATTATTGGTTTAACATTTGACAAACAGCACATTCGATACAAATAGTTTATTGATATAAACGCATAAAAAGAGCACTAGAAAGTAACCAATAGATGGCTAGATTTTCACAAACAGATAAATTATTTAGGGCATAGTATATGTTCTATCAAGGAATTAAACACTACAAATATGAGCTGAAACTATGTCATTAGCCAAAGAGAAATGCGGAAGAAATGCATATAGAAAATGCATGTAAAAAAAGATTGTTTTCTTCACAGATAAACAGGCAACATTCAGTGTAGCATAATATAAGGTTAAATATAGAGTAACCCATGATATAAATAAAACCCCTATTCTCAAGCAACTAATTAAATGAGAAAAATTAATTTCTTTAGATATTTATATAGTTGCACTCTGTAATGAATACAGTATCAATCGTCCATTGAAAAACAAGGAAATATAGATTGAATAGAATTATTTAATAGAAAAGCATCATATCTTTTCTCTTATTTAATCCTGATGGTTTTCTAGTGTTTAGTTTGAAAATCCACCATGCCTCCCTATTTCTTAGGGTTGTCTCAGTATCCCCTCCTCGAGAGGGTTGCATTCTATAATATATACTGCATTAAATGTATTGCAGCTTAGAAAAGTTTTTATTTGGAGCACATTGAGTCCACTGGAATCAGTGAAATTATGGCATTTTAAAGTGCAAATTGCCTCTTCAGAGAGAAAAAGGCTTTGAACTCTATAGCACCACCTGTTGGAAGTAGCGATCCTACAAGTCACAATCGACCCTTTAATGAGTCTTGCAACATGACTTAGGATTAAAGCCAAATCAGAATCTCAATTTGCAGACATGGTGTTTCAGGCTATTGGCCCTCGTCAGTGTAAAGTATTCAAAGTTCAAAGGCTTATTGAAGTGAGTGAAACTTTGGTGCAGGGCAGGCCTTGCATTCAATGCATAAGCAAACAGCATCCAAATGAAAACTTGGAACTTTGGTTGTATGTGGTCATCCATGACGTCTGTTCAATGAGTTTTTGGGACTGGCCATATAAAAATAGACTTTGGGATTTTCAGAGTTCCTCCTTCATAAATGAAACAGGATGTGTCTGATAATGTGTCATATACCACATGGTCAAATAAGGTTGTAAACTGTTAAAGTGACATTTCCCAGTGAATGCATTTTTCTTAGTTGAAAGCAATGCTAAAGTTGAAAAATGCATCAAAAACGCTACGTGTGAACATAGCCCAAGTGGTGTAGGAACATTTTTGTTTTTGGTTATTCATTTTGCCTTATATAAAAGTCATTACCCTGGAAAGGATGTTCCTTAACATATTTCACTGAAAAATCCATTTTGGTTTCATTTTTATATGTTTCAGTGTGCGAATGAAAAAGTGGCATCAAACTCTGACAACATTGGTCACAGCAGTGACCTGGGAGTCAGAAATGCTTCCAGGGGTTTTCACCATGATGTTTGCATGTCATTTTAGTACTGTTTCCATAATTTTCAGACATTTTTAGACTTTAAAATGACTCCCGTGGGGTTGCATTAAAACTACTCGGTTTTCCCAGACTTACATTGGGCTTACCCGAGTATTCCAATTTGCTCAACCTGAGCACCGAGCACCTGAGCATTGTGCTTGCTCATAACCAGTACTTACTCTTACAAAGAGATGCTACTTAGAAACTGTGAATGGACATATTAATTCAGATAATTTTGCCTGCTTTGATGAATTTCTGAAAACAGATCATTATAAAAACACAAATCTGTCAATGTGTTCATGGAAAAAAGCTGCAGCATGGATTATAATTTGCAAGGCAATAACCCTTGACTAGATGTCTGGCTAGACTCAGTCTTTCAGCATTTTCAGTTGACAAGCATAAGCACCTATCGGTTATAGCTATAGATGAGCGACTTTGCCTTTTTTAGGGTCGAGTCGGGTTTCATGAAAACCGACTTTCTCAAAAGTCGGGTCGAACGAAATTGGCCGACTACAGGGAAAAGTCAGAGGCCGACTGAAACATGAAACCCAATGCAAGTCAATGGGGAAGCAAAGTCGGCAGGAAGTGGAGGAAAGTAAACACACCTACTGTGCCAAAAATATCAATTCTTATTACTGAAGCTTGTCAACCTTAATTTACTTCATAATAACAGTTACGCTTTGAAAACAGGGGGTTATTAGGCTAAAGTTGTGGAGGGTAGGGCTGGCTCCAGGTTTTTGTGTGCCCTGGGCCAAAGAGTGTCAGTGCTCCCCTTTAACACATACCACAACTCATGATGCTCCGATACAGCACAGAAATATAGGTATAGTACAATGACAAATACTTCACTGCTTACATGACATGACTGATCTATTTTAAATTGTACAATAGCTCAAAAAAAGGACAGTATATTACTCCATACAGTATTATGGCCACCACATTGTGCGCCATACAGAATAATGAGCCCCATATATTTCTCCATACAGAATAATTGGCCACATATAATGTTCCATACAGTATATGATGAGCTCCACATAATGCAACAGTAAATGATGTTCCAGTGTGTTATGGGCCCAAATAATGCTCCACATATAATGGGCTCCATTTCTAATGCTCCAGTGTATAATGGGCCCCGTAAATGCTGCTCCAGTGTCTGATGTCCCCAATCTGGAATGCTCCAGTATATGATGGGGCTCATGGATGATGCTTCAGTGTCTTATGGGCCCTAATAATGCTCCATATATAATGGGCCCCATTTCTAATGCTCCAGTGTATCATGTGCCCCATAGATGCTGCTCCAGTGTCTGATCTGCCCCATTTGGAATGCTCCAGTATATGATGGGCCTCATGGATGATGCTCCAGTGTATGATGGGCCCTAATAATAATCCATATATAATGGGCTCCATTTCTAATGCTCCAGTGTCTAATGGGCCCAATAAATGCTGCTCCAGTGTCTGATGTCCTCCATTTGGAATGCTCCAGTATATGATGGGCCTCATGGATGATGCTTCAGTGTCTTATGGGCCCTAATAATGCTCCATATATAATGGGCCCCATTTCTAATGCTCCAGTGTATCATGTGCCCCATAGATGCTGCTCCAATGTCTGATCTGCCCCATTTGGAATGCTCCAGTATATGATGGGCCTCATGGATGATGCTCCAGTGTCAGATATCCCCCATTTGGAATGCTCCAGTATATGATGGGCCCCATAGATGCTGCTCCAGTGTCTGATCTGCCACATTTAGAATGCTCCAGTATATGATGGGCCTCATGGATGATGCTCCAGTGTCAGATGTCCCCCATTTTGAATGCTCCAGTATATGATGGGCCCCATTTTTAATTAACCCAGGCATGGTATGTGAAAAGAGCTCCATGGAGTAATCTGAAGTGTGTGCTGCCGCATCCTTCACTTTTGGTGTAGTTGAAGGACACAAGGAAAGTGGTTGCTCTTGACCAGAAGCCTGCACTTACGGCTCAGTGCTTGCATTTTTTTAAACTTCAGAAGAGGAGGCGATAGAGCTGGAGGCTGTTCCAGCAATGTTATCCAAAAACAGTTCCTGATGCTCCGGCTTTAAAAACAGTCTACCTACTCCCAGAAAACAGAGCCTTACAGGCCTTATAGAGCTACACTATGATGCAGGCTCAACACCTCCTTCCTTAGCTGCTATTGTTTTTTTTGCATTACCAGCAGATGCACCACCACCACAATCAGTACCAGGTGGCCCCCCACGCCCATGTCCACGTCCTCTTCCACAATACTTCCTCATGTTTTAGAAAATTGACCCAAAATACCAGCAGATATATGGTACTGTATCAGAAGCGTACAGCTCTACACAGTCTAGGGATAACAGTAAATCTCCGTATATATTTCATGTGTCATACACAGATGCTCACAGGCTCAGTATGGATTACCCAATAAGATAAAAGGTGAAAAAGTGTATAAATAGTATAGTGTAAACAATCTGAATTTCTGTATACATTTCAGGAGGCAGACACAAACACTCTCAAGCCCAGTATGGATTACACAAGAATATTAAAAGCTGTAAATGGATAATGTAACACAAGCATACAGCTGTGTACAGTGTTGGGCAAATTTGAAATACATATTTCCAGAGACACCCTCAGACACTCACTCAGTCTGGGTTTGACCATAATAAAAAATGTTGTCAAAAAGGTACTGGATAACAAGATAGCAAGTATATATATTATAGGGTACAATTGAAATCTCTGTATACAGAGTCCCGTAGTCAGTCTCAGATGCTTACTCAGTATGGATTTGACCGTAATACTAAATGTCGAACAAAGGTACTGTATAACAAGATACAAGCTGTATCGAGTATAGGGTAAAAATTGGTATCTCCGATTCACCGTATATATAGAAGGCGTAAACCACACATGCTCACTTACTATGGATGTTACCGTAATACAAAATTTGGAACAAAGGTACTGCATCAGCACATACCAGGTGTATCCAGTCTAGAGGTAATTGTAATTTCCGTCTATACTTCCGGAGTCAGGCACAGACACACAGGCTCAGTATGTATTACACCAGTATTTAACAAGCAGAAAAAGAGAAAGGTAGTTGAAGCGTACAACAGTATAAATTGTTGTGGTACTTTTAAATCTTCATATATATTTCAATCTCAGTAAGCCAGTCCAGACACTCAGCTAATGGAAACTACATGGATACAAGTACAGATGGAAAATCGAGTGTTATCAGAAATTTGGGAATTACTCATCATGGGAAAACCTCCCGGTAGATGTTGCAGAGGCGATGCAGACCCTCAATTACTGTGTCTGTGGAGACAGCGAAAACGGTTCTTTGTGAAGAAAGGATTGATTTATCGCAGTAGCGTGGATCACATCACCGTTACTCGTCTCCATCAAATTCTGATCACAGGGAGAGATGTAGACATGGTCCTCACTGCCTATCATGATGTGTCTGGTCATTTTGGAGTGCCAAAGACAGAAGCCACAGACCGTAGGCCATTCTTTTAGATTGGCATGAGAGGAGACATTGAAAAATGGTGGCAGGAATGTCACACGTCTGTGACTATCACAACTGTGAAAGGTGATCATAAAGCACCACTGCATCTGCTTGTAAGTTGACGTCCATTACAAATGGTAGCCATTGATCATCTGAAGGTAGTGGCAAGCAGTACAGGGCATAGCTACATCTTAACCATCATGGATCAATACACCAAATTTCTAGTGGCCTTCCCTGTGAATGATTTAACTGCCCAGACTGCACAGCGGTGGACCAGGGAGAGGTAAGTATTACAACTTGCAAGTGCTGTGGCCATGACCAAGCAGGGGGGCACACTCGTGGGCGACGGTACTGGCACAGGGCCCCTCATAGTACGCTGGTGTGTCTGACGGCGAGTGGGCCCCCCACCGTCTGAGACACTGTATTGTACTATGAGGGGCCCTGTGACAGTGCCGTCGGCCATCTGTGGGCCCATCCACCTGTTCAGAGCAATGGCACTTGCCTGGGTGCGCCAGGTGTTGACCCCAGCCATTGGGGGGGGTGTGCAGCCCACTTAGGGAGGTTTAAAAAATGACATATGTTGATGTGTTGGCTGGACATTCAGCTGCTGCAAAGGGCGGAATTGGTCAAGTCCGAGGAAGTGGAGGATAAAAGCGAGGCAGTTTTCTGGCAACCTATGTGTCATTAGGGGAAGGTGGGACAAAATCCTTTGAAACCCATGCATGGTTCATTTTAATGAAGGTTAGATCATCAACATTTTGGGTCGACAGACAGGTCCTTTTTTCTGTCAGGATTGATCCAGCAGCCCTGAAGACTCTTTCAGATAACACACTAGCAGCAGGGCAAGCGAGCTCCTGTAAGGCATATTGTGCAAATTCAGGCCAAGCATCCTGTTTAGAGGCCCAATAGTCAAAGGGGAATGACTTGTGAGGGAGAACATCGATATGGGAGAAGTAGTTTGTAACCATAGTTGATAACTGCTGTCTCCTGTCACTTTTAATCGATGCAGTATTAGCAGTCGTGTGAGCAGTACTTGAGAAATCATTACACAGCACGGTCATTAAACCCCTGTCTCCAACACCACTTCGGCTGTATGCACCATGAACACCTCTTCCATTGTTCCCAATACGGCTTGTGGGAGAACCAGCACCGCTGCTGTGTGCTGGGAATGCCTCAAACAAACGGTTTACCAGAGTTGCTTGTTTGTTAGCCAATATTATCTCTAGGTTCTCCTGTGGCATGATGTTGTATAATTTGCCTTTGTAGCGTGGATCGAGGATGCTGGCCAGCCAGTAGTCATCATCCTTCATCAATTTTGCAGTGTGGGGGTCCCTTTTTAGTATCCGCAAGGCATAATCGCACATGTGGGCCAATGTTCCAGGTGTCAATGATGCACTGCCAGTGGTGGGTGGAGGAGCACTTTCTGGCAAATCGGCATCCCTACAGTCACGCACAAACACTGTACCTGACCTTGGAATGCCAACATTTTCTCTTGTCCCCTGAGAAGCATCCTCCTGCCCAAAATAATCATCCCCCTCCTCCTCCTCCTCCTCCTCTTCCTCTTCTTCCTCCACCTCATCCAGGACAGTTCCCTGACCAGACAATGGCTGACTGTCATCAAGGCTTCCCTCCTCCTCCTCCGCTGCAGACGCCTGATCCTTAATGTACATTAAAGTTTGCATGAGCAGAAGCATAAGTGGCATGCTCTTGCTTATGATGGCGTCGTCTACGCTTACCAGCCGTGTGCATTCCTCAAAACACTGAAGGACTTTACAGAGGTCTTTCAGCTTTGACCACTGCACAGCCGACAATTCCATGTCTTCCCTCAATCTGCCTGCCTGTTTATCCTCCCACAAATGCATTACAGCCTGCCTCTGTTCGCACAGCCTCTCAATCATGCTCCGGGTGGAGTTCCACCTTGGTGCAATGTCTATGATTAGGTGGTGCTTGGGGAGGTGGAGCAATTGCTGCAGCTTCTGCATACGAGTGGAGTGGACGTGTGAGCGACGGATGTGCCAGCGAAGTCTTCGCGCCTTATGGAGCAGGGATGTTAACTCCAGATAATTATTAAGGAAGCACTGCACCACCAGGTTCAAAGTGTGAGCCAGGCAAGGTATGTGTGTGAGTTTTGCATGGGCTGTGGCTGCCACAAAATTACAGCCATTATCACTGACTACCTTGCCTGCCTCAAGATGTAGACTGCCCAGCCATGACTCTGTTTGTCACTGCAAGTAGTCGGCCAGTACCTCGGCGGTGTGTCTGTTGTCACCCAAAGACATCATCTTTAACACAACCTGCTGACACTTACCACTAGCTGTTTGATAGTGGGACACTTCATGTGCAACACTGCCAGCTGCGGATGGAGTGCTCGTGCGACTGCGCTCTGTGGATGATCTTTCGCTGATAGAGGAGGAGGATCGAAAGCCTACAGCAAACTGTTTCCTATATCGTGGGCTAGGCAGCACTGTTCCACCGCCGCTGTCCCCAGTGGAGCCTGCATCCACCACATTAACCCAGAGCGCAGTGATGGACACGTAACGGCCCTGGCCCTGCCTTATGGTCCATGCATCTGTTGTGAGGTGCACCTTTACGCTCACTGACAGTTTTAGTGCATGGACAATGTGGTCTTTCACATGCCGGTGGAGGGCAGAGATGGCTTTTCGAGAAAAGAAGTGCCGACTGGGTAGGTCATAGCTTGGGACAGCGTAGGCCATGAGGTCGCGGAAAGCTTCACTTTCAACCAAACGGTAGGACATTATCTCTAATGAGATTAGTTTGGCAACGTAGGTGTTCAAACAAAGTGTACGTGGATGAGAGGATGAGTACTTACTTGTCCTACTCAGAGTGTCTGGTAGGGTGAGCTGGACTGGAGAGCTGCATATGCGGGAAGTAGCGGTGGACCGGACGGAGTGGGAGGGGGTTGGTGATGGTATTGGTAGTGATGGCCTAGATTCAGTGTTGTGTTGCAAAGCCGTTGTGATTCCCTGAGTGCTTTGGGCTTGCGATGACACCTCTGCATTTAGTGCTGGTGGTGTGCTTAACGGTGGCGGAGGTCTTACAGTGGGGGAAGCGATGAAGCGTTGCTTGCTACCTTCAGTCGGAGCAGGTGCACACGTGCTACCTGAGGTTTTGTATTCCATCCACGCTTGCAAGTGCATGTTGATTAAATGTCTAAGCAAGCAGCTGGTATTCAAATTTCTAAGTTGTTTACCTCGGCTAAAGGTCCTTCCGCACTTCTTACAGGTAACCTTTGCCTCATCAGTAGGATTTTGGACAAAAAAGTGCCACACTGCACTCCTCCTACTATGGTTTATATTTTCTGGCATTGTACGCTGTGCTAAGTTGACCGTCTGGCCAAGCTGTCCTGCAACTCTTTTAGTTTTTGGTCCACGTTTTTGGACAGCTATGGGCCTGGCAGATAACCGCTGCTGCGATGTCAATGCCTGCTGCGGATCCTTCTCCTTATCTGAACTATTGCCAGCGCCACCCTCCTCCACCAATGGATGCCAATCCGGGTCCAGAACTGGGTCATCCATCACCTCCTCTTCAAAGTCATCTGCACCTTCCTCTTTACCTTCCTCTGTGTCACCCTGTAAGGTTGTACAGTATGCGGGAAGGGGCACCTGAGTTTCATTAGGGTCAGATTCTGGCTCAATAGACTGTGAGGGCAAGGTAGTGCTCTGGGTCGATGTACCAGCAGAATCATGTAGCAGTGGCTGTGCATCAGTGCACTCCATGTCAGATTCATCTTGGACTGGGGAATTCTGGATTTGACTGGATAACCCAGGCATGGTATGTGAAAAGAGCTCAATAGAGTAATCTGAAGTGTGGGCTGCCGCATCCTTAACTTTTGGTGGGGGTGAAGGACACATGGAAAGGTGTTTTTCCTGACCATAACCCTGCACTGATGACTCCGTGCTTGCAGGTTTTGAACGTTCAGAAGAAGAGGCAATAGAGCTGGTGGCTGTTTCGGCAATGTACGCCTAAACCTGTTCCTGATGCTCTGGCTTTAAAAGCGGTTTTCCTACTTCAAGAAAAGGCAACCTTACAGGCCTTCTTAGGCAGACGATGACGCAGGCTCAACACCTCCTGCCTTAGCTGCTTTTGTGCTTTTGCCAGAACCAGTCGATGCACCACCACCATCAGTACCAGCTGTGCCCCCCTGCCCACGTCCGCAGACTATTCCACCATACTTCCTCATGTTTGGGAAAATTTACTAAAAATACCAGCAGAGAGATGGTACTGTATGAGGAGCGTCCAGCTGTGCAAGGTGTATTAAAAAAAATTAAATGTACGTATATATTTTGCTAGTCACAGATGCTCTCACAGTATGTATTGGACTGTAATCCAGCAAGCAGATATACGGAACTGTATCAGAAGTGTACAGCTGTATACGTTTTTTGTGTAACTAACAATCTCTGTATATGTATTTACGGAGTGTCACACACACACGCTGACTCTGTATAGATGTGACTGTAATGCAAACAGCAGATATACAATACTGTTTGAGAATCGGACAGCTCTATACAGGGTGTGTATGGGGAATTTTCAATCTCCGTCTATTTGTATAGGGACTGACACACGCTGTCTCTGTCTAGTTTTGACCGTCATGAAACAGCAGATATACAAAACTGTTTGAAAAGCAGACAGCACTCTAAGGTGTAGGTCTGGAAAAACTCCTCAGCTTTTTCTTCCAGAGTCACACCCAGATAGCTTCTATTTGTCTGTGATACCAGCCGGTACACGGTAGTGTGTGAGGAGTGTACACCGCTATACGGTGTGTGAAAAAATGAACGCTCAGTAACTCACCAGGACAAAATAATAAAAGTTGGAGTGCTTTGAAAAAAGCAGTTTGAACAGCAGTGTGCACACAGCATTGCAGCTAGCAGGTAGCCTTAAAAGACAGCCTAATCACCACCAGCACTGCTGCACAAAAGCAAAAATCCTCCCCTTTCACTGCCCACTAACTGCACAGTGAAAAGCACTATCAGCAGAAGCAGTTTTTTTTCTTCTTCCCTGCCTAACGCTCTTCCTTTTTCAGAATCAGCAGCAGCACCTCTCCCTATTCTAAGACCGGCAGAAGTAAGATGGCGGTCGGCGGTCACAGCCTTTTATACCCACTGTGACGCCACACAAAGCCAGCCAATCACTTCAATGCCCTTCTCTAAGATGGTGGTGGCCGCTGCCTATGTCATCGCATTGCCCACAGTGGGCATCCACCTTCATTGGCTAGAAAAGGTGCTGGAAGCATTATTTCAAACGTTACTTTGGCGCTCTGATCGGCGACCTCCTGGCCGACCTCACGCTATGGTCGGATTTCGATCGGCGAAACCCAACGTTTTTTTAATTTGACCGACCCGTTTCGCTCAACTCTAGTTATAACCCCAGTAGAACTCAAAACCCACTCTGACAATTGGATAGTGGCAGATCAGGACCTCCAAGGTATATTTGTAAGGTGCAGAGGAATCACAGAGGATGCTGGTATGGTCATCAAGGTACTCCTTTAGCATCTTCCAAAATTTTTCCCTCCTTGTCAGAGTACCCTGTGCATCAGGGCCTGGGTGCTGGAAGGGTCTGAGAAAACATCCCCAGACTTTTGAAAGTGTTTACCTGCCTCTACTGCCAGTTTTGGTGCTGGAGATCCCCCCCTGCACTCTACTGTCTGCATATCAACTTCCCAGGTTGGGCCAGTGACTTCTTTGTCAACTACCTCAACTTCCACTTTCATTCCCTGGTCCTCCTCCTGACTTGCTGATGTAACAACACCACTTGTTGGAAATTGTTCCTCATCATCATCCATCTCTTGCAACAGTAATTGCATTTTCCCACCGTCGCCTTCTTGTTATTGTGGCTGCTCAAATATTTGGGCATCGCAACATGTGATCTCCTTATCTTCTACTTGAAACGTGAAGGCTAGAGGCCAGACTCTATAAATGTAAATGTGAACTGTTCTTCGGAGTGTCCAAGTGAGGAATCACTTGTCTCTGGGTGCTCAGTATGGTGGGAAGAAGAAATATCAAGGTGAGGATTATGTGGTCGAGAATCATAGCTGTTGAGGCTAGACCATGTGGAAGACAGGTTGGTGCTGGCCTTGTGACTGGTGGCATTATCTGCTATTCATGCAACCACCTTTCACACTAGTGTGGCTTCAACAGTCTTGTTCAGCGCCCCCTACAGCATACTACAGGAAGCTCGATTGACATGATACTGTATGTGTGTTTGTTGTGCTCCTGAGTCAGGCACAGTTTCACCTTGCCCACATCCTTGACCTCTGCACTCACCATCAACATCACGTTCACTTCCACATCCCTTAATACTCTTCTTGCCCATTTAAACTACATAAAATATAACTCTGTTGAGAAAATGTAGCAGTATTGCTATCGCAGGAAAATTTGTCCACCTCAGATGGATTTCTTTTACTGCAGTGTCAATATAGCGATATTATTTCTAACCAAACAGTTTTGTGTTGATTCTTTTCATGCACAACTGAAGCATGAAAAATTCTGTAAAAAAATTTGAATGCTTAAAAATATTTGCAGTCGTAGGAAAATGTTCTAACTTCTGATGGACTTCTTACACAGTAGAATCAATATAGTGATGCTATATTTAAGCAACCAAGTTTTTTTTGTTTTGATGCACAACTGAAGCACAATAAATACCATATAAAATGTCACTGCAGTATTACTATTGTAGGAAAATTTGCACACTTCATATGGATTTCTTACACAGCGATATCAGTATAGAGATGCTATTGAGATCCAACCAAGTCTGACGGTATACTTTTGATGCACAACTGCCACAGTAAAAATGGTGTGTAATATTTTCCTGCTCAGAACAATTTGCAGGATTAAGAGCAAAAAGAATATTATTAGCCCTGAGAAGGGGTTTTGGTATAAGCTGCAGGCTGCAGCATAAAGGACTATCCTGTCCTACACGATCTCTTCAGCACAATCTCTCCCTAAGTGCTGTTAGCAGCAGTGTACAGTAAATATTAATTATAAATAGACTTAAGAAGGGCTGTTGTTGTAGTTGAAAGAAATATAAATGTGATTGAATCCCTACCTATGCACAGCTACAATTACGTCCCTCTTTCAGCAGCATCTCTGCCTACTCTGCTTGTTCCTGGGGTACAATGTGTTGAGCATTGTATCATGGCTCTTATATATACAGTACCTGATGACACTATGTTGACAGCCAATCATAGTAATGCCACAACAAAGATAGCTACAGCATTACAGTGACTGGCAGGGACTCAAGCTCCCACTCTGATGCTCGAGTGAATAGTGATGAGCATGCTCGCTCATCACTAATGGTTACATGGTGCTAGCAAAAAGTATTCCTAATACTTAAAATTGCAGAATATTATACATCAGTTTTACACTTAAATAAATCCAATTACACCAGGCTGTTGTCAGGATCATTTTTACTATTTCATTTTGTTATATTAACCATTAGCAATTTGAAAATGTTCTGTGGGGGTGATGAAGTACAAAGGGAGCCCTCTCTTTTTTTCAAACATCTAGATGTCACAGTCAATATATAGAAGTTCAAGCAGTCAGGAAAAATATTAGCACTCACCTCAGGTGCTACAGTTGACACCTTTTTCTGATGGTGGAGTCACAACTTTTCCCAGCTCCAGCTTATTTATCTTCAACCTACTTGTTGACAACTTCTAGCTTTATGGTTTTGCAAATTATACATGTACAGTAGAATAGATACAATTAGTGCAATTGCAAGAACATGTATGTGTAACATCTGTGCCGAATTGTGCCTCCCCATTAATGCTTTGGCCGCTGCACATGTCTTTGTTGCTTGTGATGCGTAAAAGTGTCAGTATTGTCTTTCCTAAGGGACTTTTGGTGCTGCTTTATAAGGGAGCTATGGTGTTAATTTTGGCCTAAGTTTTGATCAATCCTTCCTGAAAGCTCTGGGAGGGGCAGTCAGCTATTTACTGTATACCATTGAAGCTCTTACTCCACAGTCAGTCAATAGCATTGATATTATGCAGTGATGTGCTCTTGTTTGTTTTTCCGATTATTCCTCTTCTTTGATCTTAGTTTGACTTTTGAATACCTGCTTGCCTTATAAATTTGTCCCTGACCTTGCTTGACAATTCTTCCTGCCTCTGATTCACTTTTCTGGATGGCAGCTCTTCTGTGGAAGCAATCCACTGGAACCCATTGCAAGACGAGATCCCTGTACATGGGCTAAAGGGTGGTCAGGGTTTTTGTGGAATGTGCCAGATGGAGTTGCTTGTGCAAAGTCTGTCTAAAGTAGCCTTTTTTTTGCAACCGTAGCCTCTGAGAGTTGTGGCTCTTTGGATTTTATTTATCCCACCACATTCCAAATGTGCAGGACAAATGTGCTGATAAAGTTTCAGATGCTAATTTATTCTGAATATAATTATTTAAAGCAAAGCCACAAAAAGAGGAATTAAAATAACCACAAAAATTTAAGAATGACCACATGTCTTGCCCCTTAATTTGATCCTTTATTCAGCACACTTCTCTTCTTGTAAATAATTCACTGTTAGGGTTGCGGATCGCACTAAATATAAAATATAAGAAAGTGCGATTGCAACACGGGGCCCACCGTACAGAGATGGTAACCTGCTGCTGGGTAATGGTGGAGCACTAACTGAACACCGGCGGGTTAACCACTGACCCAGTTTGTACAGGAGCGGACTCTGTTACCTCACAGAGCAGCTTGATCTAATGCCAGAGCCTGTTAACTTCACAGGACTCGGCAAGGAGAGCGCTAGTGTAGAGACACAGGACTCTGCCCCAATGGCACAGGGTTAGAGTCCCTCTAGCCCCACTAGCGTTCAGCAGCACAACAGCGAATCCTGGACTAAGTGACTAGGGATAACTGCTCCAACAGCATGCGGCGCCGCCCTGGCGGACACCACTAATCAGCCTAAACTAGAGCTGGAAAGCGCACTATCTGCGCACGGCACTGCACTGAGGGACGCTGCTGTGTAAGCTGTACAGTGGTACCCTGTGCATATTGGCACACACGGGCGCAACATGTGAGAGGAGCTGGGAGAACTGCGGCGCTAGGCAGTGCCACTACTCGGTGCTGACTCTACACCCTAACCCTATAAACAAGCAAAACCAGAGGGAGAGAGTCAGTCAGCGGTTCACAAGCATCCTTCATCACACACAACTAGCCATCTGAGTCTATGTTAGCGCATGGCCGAGCGGCCATGCGAGTCTTTTATAGCGGCAAAATTCTGGGACCTTCACCATGATCCAATCGGAACAGGCATGGGATCTGAGTATGTGACCCCTGAACTCCAATGGGAGGTTGAGCCTTGAGCATGCTCAGTCGAGCGAAAAAGGGACTTAGTCTTAGTTGCTGCTCACTGCTGGCTAGTGCAGGCTGCTATCGCTGATCTAGGGATGGCAGCAGCAACCAAACCAACAGCACTAGCCTGAGCAAGGCGCCGAGAACGACATCTTTGCTGAGCAGGCTCCTTTACGGCTGGGACTGAATGGGAGACCGCAGAAGGCAAGGCTCGGGATTCCTCCTGTGCAGAGGGAGAATCCGGACACCTAACATTCACTCTCTGTTTGTGCCCTATGATTCTTTAGGAGAAATGTGAAGGAACTTGTCGGTCCTTTAAGCATTTTAGACCATAGTAGCCATCTCCTAATCTATGGTCAGGTTTATCTTTACTTACAGGCTTCACTAGAGACTGTGGAGTCAGAATATCTAGTCTATACAGAAATCAGCAGGGTCAGTTTCAGCTTTTTAGTCTATAACCTATTTTTCCTAATCAGTTTCTTCATGGGCATAGCTATTATAGGAGCTGTTAGTGGCATTCAGGGTCAGCCGCCATTACTTTATACTAAGATTCCAACCTCTGTGGTCAGGTGGGACAGACCAGGGACAGAGTACGGCTTTTACCAGTCTGTACAGGGATGTCAAGTTGAGATTACCCCCCTGGTTAGTTCCCTACCTGTGTGCTTGTGCAGTTATAACACCACAGCAAAAAGGGGCAACAATATTTACCTGCCCAGGTCACAGAACTAATGCTCTCAGGATGCAACAATATAAAACATATAATATAATTGTTATACTATACTAAAGATGGTGTCAACACGAATGCAAAATACTGATGAGACAACCACTTATATCCTGCTAATATATGACTTGCATAGGATGCGGATCACACACAAGTAATGCACAGTGTCTGATAGGGCTGGCAGAACGCACCAAATAATAAAAGATGGAAATGAGGTGCGTTCGCAGCCCGGGGTCCACCTTGCAGAGATGGTAGACTGCTGCTCGGTAATGACGGACAGAAACTGGTGGTATAGCAAACACACATGGGTTAACTTCACCCAGTGAATAGGAGGCAGACCCTGTTGCTTCACAGAGCCATGATACCGCAGAGTGAATGCTGGTGTTTTGGTCAAAGGACCCTTCCCCAAGGACAATGGGTTAGAGACCTTCTATACCCACTAGCGTTTGGCACCACAACTTCGACGCCAAGGAGAGACCCTTACTGAACGCTGTACCCTGTTAACTGTCACAGGGTGCAGCTGATAGATGAAGACCACACGAAGTACATACAGCACAGCTCTGGCGGACACCACAAACCATCCTAAGCTTTGGAAAGCGCATTAAAGGCGCACAGTGCCATTCTGACTGTAGTTGCTGAACGTGCGGTACTGTAGTACCTAATGTAGAGTGGCGCACACTGGCGCTAACATGTGATAGGTTCTGGGAGCACTGCGGTGCTAGGCAGTGTCACTACTTGGCACTGATTAGAAACTCTATACCCTACTAACATGTGTATCAGAGGGAAGGGGTTTCATAATTAGTCAGTCAGTGTTTCACAAGCATCCATCATCACACATACACTTCAAATTTCAGACTATACTAGCGCACGGCGGTGCGGCCGTGCGATCCTTTTATAGGCGCCGTCTTCTGGGACCTTCCTGATGGCCCAATCATAGCTGCTTGAGGACCTGAGCGTGTGAGCCCCGACCTCCAATGAGAGGTAGTCCCACGGGCATGCTCAGAAGGCTGCAGAAAAGACTTAGCCTCTGGAGCTGCTCGCTGCTGGCTAGTGCGGATTGCCAAAGCTGACCCAGAGGTGTCAGCAGCAACCAACCTGACAGCACTAGCCTGAGCAAGATGCTGGAATGACGTCTTTGCTGAGCAGGCTCGTCTGCAGCTGGGACTGAATGGGAGACCACAGAAGGCAAGGCTCGAGATTCCTCCTGTGCAGAGGCAGGAATCCGATGCCTAACAGTGTCTGGCATCTTGATAGTGCATTAGTTCTGTGACCTTGGCAGGTACATACTGTTGTCCTTTCTGCTGAACTTAATTTTTAAATCAGTAATATATTTATTTTACATTTCTAATACTATGAAAAAAACAAGAGATTACTCAAAAAACTGACAACCAAATATTAACAAAAAAGTAATTTTAGGCAATACATTATCATCTCATACTTTTCTGAGATTTCCCTAGTAAAGTCAGCCTCCTCAAATTAAAATCTTATGACAGAACAATGAGATGACTCATTAGCAATATGTGGTTACTGGTTTCAGCATCAAGTAAAAACAGTTGTTAATATATGAACATCATAAAAAAATTGCTATCTAAAGGTCAATAGGAGAAATCTAATGTAAGATATAATTCAGTTGTAAATTAAATAAATTAATTGATTGGTATCATAATCAAACTGCACTACAATATACACTAAATTATTTATGTTTGAATACAATCACATATTGTCTGTGCTTTTGAGCCATATTTTCACATATGAGTTTCACTTTATTCCCATTATATAAAGTTTTGTTATTTTTGCTTACCCTAAAGTAACCTTGTTTTGTATGACCAACTGTAGTTTATTACTCTTTAAAAACATTATATTCTGATGTTGGCCAAACCTTTTTTCCCAGTAGAGTGTAAGAATTATATAGCATTGTTATGAATGCTCCCAAATGTACTGTACCTTGACTTCTACCTGAAATGGTTTGTGAAACAGCACACACAATCAATAGCAGAAACAAATAAGCCTTGTGCAATTAAGTTAGAGGGAGATATTTTTCTATACTTTTTATGCAGCTGTGCTTAGACCATGAAACATTTCATAGTTCCACTGTAAACCTGATAAGATTTTACATATGCACCTACACATTAAGTATGCCATTACACAATACTAAGGAATAATAGTGTCATAATGAATCTATATAGAATCATTGTAAAATGTAGAAGTAGAACATTTCATATGTCAAAAATGTTTGTAAAATTCCTATAGTCATTAATAATCATTTTAAAAATAAAAAAGTGCAAAAATTCTAATATTGTGAGCAAAAACTTTATTCACATACAATTAGCTCCAGATATATTTAGAAAGTGACACAAGTTTTGGCATTTTAAATGTTTACCAAAATATATTCAAGATATAGTTAACTAATTAATAAGAGCATTAGTTTGAGGGTAATATCATCATAATTGGCGTAAGGGTGTAAGAATTATAGCTCTTTAATATATAGCTGTCTCTTTTTAAAGGAACCAAAAGTATTTGGTTAATGGTTCCAAGTGTGACATTTGCATTTGGAAGCTATGGCTGTGAATCCATAATACATGGTCAAATATGCTCTCAATAGAAGAGAAACAGACTATCATTAGGCTGAGAAAAGATACATTAGAGAGATAGCAGATGTTCGCTGTTCTACCCTCTGAATAGGGCAAATATGTTTGCATTATGTGCTGGTTTAGTAATAGCACCATCTAGTGGTGGCTAAATTTATAGCTGTGTCTTAAATAGCATTGTGTCTTTAACAGAAGCAATGCACTGTGGGATTGAAGCAGTTTGTTCTGGGATAAAGAAGATGCCATTTTATTCTGTGTATTTCATAAGGACACACGTGTTTATCTGTCCACCTGTTAACTCCCCTACTTGAGTTCGTTATCCGGGTAAAGTATATCTGGTAAGATTAATATCTTTTCTTGCAATGCAGTTTATTTAGAGATGTTATTAAGTGTATGGCAGCCAGTGCACAGCAGATATAATTAGACACCTGTGTGTTTCTATGTATAATTTGCATCACACTGTTATACTTCCTGTAATTGTGTTAACTGTGTAATCATCTGCCCAATACTTACCAATGTCGTTTGTATTCTTTATAGTTTTACTACATGTTCTATACTCTTCACCTATAAACAAGCTAGACTACAGAGAACAGTCTGCTTTTTTTGGAAGAAAGAAGGTGGTTTATGCTGTATGCTGGATTGCACACCGTGTCAGCGTGCATGAAGGCATAACATTCACAGTGACCAAATCAACAGTTTGGTACATTATTCAAAAAGAAAAGAGCACACTGGTGAGCTTGGGAACTCAAAAAGACATGAATGTCCACAAAAGACAACAAAGGTGGGTGATTGCATAATCCTTTCCATGAAGAATAAATACCCCTTTAAAGCATTCATATTATGATACTGGTGTTTCACGGCTGGAATCCAATGGTCAGAGACACACAAACAGGAATAACAAGTGTAGTTGGAGCTCTTGGCTGTAGCAATTGGGATTGTAGAAAACAATCCACAGAGCAGTGGGAACAGTCTTGGTAAAACAGGTCTAAGAGTTGAAGACTAGAACTAGATTTAAGGCTAGAAACAATAACCAAGCAATGAGTGAATGTTCTATGTGGCTTTAAGTAGTCAAAAGCAGGAAACAAGATGGCATCCACAGGTTAAACATTGGCCATTTTACTAAAGGGCGCCTGTAGAACACAATGATAGCCTCTTTTAGTAAGGAGTAGAATTACAGCACAATTAAGCAAAGTAAATGACAGCAGCCACTAGTCATCAGTCGTCAAAAGGACAATAGAATCCTTACGTTACTTACCACTATTAATGGTGACCTTTGAATGCTGCTTAATTTGGTAATGATATTTTAAGTAGTCTGGGAGCTTTTTCCACAGATTCCCAGGAATTATGCTCAGGGCCGTACCCTTGAAATTTTATTAAGCACTTTAACCTGTTTCTGGAGTCCAGAATCTCTTCAACAGTATAATGTTCTTTGCCATCCACTTCAAAAGGATCAGCATGAGGTAGAAATGGATTTGTAACAAATAGATTCAGCAAGGAAACATGAAACACTGGATGTATTTTCATTGCTCTGGTGAAATTGAAAATGGAAAGCTATTGAACTAACTTGTCCAATAATTTTGAAAGGACCAATACATTTTTGACACAGTTTTGGTTAACGTTTATGAAGTTTCAAGTTCTTGGTAGAAAGCCATACTTCATCTCCCACTTGGAAGCTTGAAGAAGATCTGCAAGATTTGTCCGCTGCTTCTTTATATTTCTCCTTGGCAATTCTTAATGTTTCATAGAATCATAGAATGGTAGAGTTGGAAGGGACCTACTGTGTCATCTGGTCCAACCAACTGCTCAAAGCAGGATTCACTAAATAATCCTAGACAGATGTCTGTCCAGCCTCTGTTTGAAGACTTCCATTGAAGGAGAAATCACCACCTCTTGTGGCAGCCTGTTCCACTCATTGATTACCCTTACTGTCACAAAGTTTTTTATAATATCTAATCTGTGTCTCCTCTCATTCAGTTTCATCCCATTGCTTCTAGTCTTTCCTTGAGCAAATGAGAATAAAGCTGATTCTTTTACAATGTGACGACCCATGAGATATTTGTAGACAGATATTAAGTCTTCTCTCAGTCTTCTTTTTTGCAAGCTAAACATTTCCAAATCCTGCAACCGTTCCTCATAGGACATGGTTTGCAGACAGGTCACCATTGTGGTCGTTCTTCTCTGAACTTGCTCAAGTTTGTTGATGTGGTTTTTTTTAAATGTGGTGCCCAAAACTGGACACAGTATTCCAGATGAGGTCTGACCAAAGAGGAGAGGAGGGGACAATGACTTCACATGATCTAGACTGTATACTTCTGTTAATACATCCCAGAATTGTATTTGGCTTTTTGTTCCTGCATCACACTTTTGACTCACGTTTAGTTTATGATCTATTAGTATCCCTAAGTCTTTTTTATATGTGCTGTTGGTTAGCCCTATTCAACCCATTCTGTGTTAGGCGTCGAGTTCCCCCCCACTGCACAGGGGGAATCTCAAGCTATTTCCTCTTTGGTCTCCAATTCTTCTGCAGCCACAGAGGTTCCTGCTCAGGCTAATGCTATGCGTCTGGTTGCTGCTGCCGCCCCAGGTTCAGCTATGGCATCCAGCATTAGTCAGCAGCGAGCAGATGCTCCTGTAATTAAGTCCTGCTTTTCTACATCTGAGCATGCCTGAGAGACGACCGCTCATTGGTAGTCGGAGGTCACATGCTTAGGTCCTCAAGCAGCTTGGATTGGGCCATCAGGAAGGTCCTGGAAGGCTGCGGTTATAACCGGATCGCACGGCCGCATGGTCATGCGCTAGTATCGATAATATGGAGTGTGTGCTGTATGCATGTATGAATGTCTCTGGTGACTGACTCATTATGAAACCCCTACCCTTGGCACACATGTGTTGATCAGCCTTGCCTGGTAGTGCCTAGGCCAGTGGTGGTGAACCTATGGCACGCGTTCCAGAGGGGGCACGCAGAGCCCTCCCAGTGGGCACACGTGCCATCTCCTCAAAACTAGCACTGCCACCACTGTCCTCAGCTCTCTCATAATCTCCCTCATCATCACTAGCACCGGCGCCATGGCCACTCTCCTCTGCTCCTAAGTCTCCGATCAGGCTGCACACCAAGTGTTGAGGACGACGATCTCGCACTTGATCAGGACAAGGATGGCACACAGGCTGAAGACAGTGGCAGCGGCACTATTGTCGAGATGGCGCATGTGCCCACAGGTAGGACTGATGTATGAAGAGACCAGATCAGTGTTGGAATGGGCAGAGGTGAGTAGTTTTTTTTCACATGGGGACATTACACTGTATGCAGCATCATACAGGGCCATTATACTGTAAGCAGCAACACATGGGGCCATTACATTGTATGCAGCATCATGTGGGGCAATTATACTGTATGCAGCATCATGTGGGGCCACTATTCTCTATGCAGAATCATGTGGGGACATTATACTGTATGCTACATCATATGGGGCCATTACACTGTATGCAGCATCACATGAGGCCATTACATTGTATGCAGCATTACATGGGGCCATTATACTGTATGCAGCATCACGTGGGGCCATTATACTGTATGCAGCATCACATTGGGCCATTATACTGTATACAGCATCATGTGGGGCCATTGTACTGTATGCAGCATCACGTTGGACTCTATACAGTATGGAACACTGTGTGGCCATTATACAGTATGGAGCATCATATGGGGCCATTATACTGCATGCAGCATCATGTGGGGCCATTATACAGTATGGAGCACTGTGAGGCCATTATACAGTGTGCAGCATCATAAGTGGCAATTTTACTTTTAAATAAAAATCCTCTCCAGTCACAAGAACAGACCTCCACTGCAATCGGTGGCTAGTATCTTAGGCTTGGAGTGCAGGGCTTACAAGCTATTTGCTATAGTGCGCTAATGTAGGAGTTGTTTTTCTAATTTAAAACCTCAGTATTCCAGAAACTAATGAACTTCTCAGGATTTTTATTTTAGTTTAGGTTTTATCTCTGAAAAAAATTGCCATTGTAGCAGGAGTTTTACATATTTTGACTGTCCAGTCCAATAATCAATGCTATTCCATAATCGAACAACAATAAGGTCTAATAGTGTAAACCTTAGTTGTACGGAAAAGTTATTGGCGCAAACAACTACTTTCTAATATACAAAAAACAATATCTATCTGTCCATTAATTAGAACTTTGAACAATGAGCACCCACTCTGTAGTCATAAAGTCTCTGTGTATATTAATTTTCTATCAAAAGCAATACGCTTCCTGACAACAAACTGTCTCGAAAGCAACAAATTCATTACAATATGTCAGGAGTGCACAAATCTCTGTGTTTATCATTAACTTCACAGAGATTTGCTGATGTGAAATGTCTGCTTATAATTTATATTTTACTAATAAGGTCCATTCTCCACTATGGTTGTCAAAATCATTATTCACACAGCTAAAGCATCATAGATCCTCAAGACAGGATTTAAATTGAATGTTGAGACTTTCGTTTATGCAGGATTTTTCACCTGTCCATATTACTTGATGCATTGCTTTAACTTTTGAAATGTTTTTTTTTTAAAGAACCGTATAGGAAACTTCTACATTGTAGCTCACAAATCCTACAACTGAAGGATTAAGAAAGGTTACTGCACCAGATTATATATTTTAATCCAGGTTCACATCTGTATTGGTACTCATATAGAAGACAAATTACACAAGCATTTTATCCTTCTACCTATTTTCTATTTTCTCATTTTTGTTTTTTACATTTACAATTTTTTGATCACTTTATCATTTATTTTTTGTGAGGCCGAATTAGCAAAATCCAGCAATTTGATTTTTATATATTTTTTGGGAGGGAGAAAATTTGGAATTTGGTAAGGGTGAGTTATTAACATTTAAACTTATTCTTTTAACCTTATTTTTACAATATTTATAAGTCTCTGAAGAAGGACTTTAACATGCGATCTCATGATTGCTTTAATAATACCCAGTGCTTTATTACCCTGCACAGTCATTGTTAACAGGTAGCCTATCAAGCCCAACTCCTTTACAGCAAACCATGACAAAAAAAACTCTGAGAGTGTCAGTGGGCTGATAAAGTGATCGATTTGTTAAGCACACCACCAGCACTAAATGTTGAGGTGTCGTCGCAAGGCCAAAGCACTCAGGGAATCACAATGGTTTTGCAATACAACACTGAATCTAGGCCATCACCACCAATACCATCACCAACCCACTCTCACTCCACCCGGTCAACCACTACTTCCCCCATATGCAGCTCTCCAGTCCAGCTCACCCTACCAGACACTCTGAGTAGGACAAGAAGGTACTCATCCTCATCTGCATACACTGTGTTTGAACGCCTACACTGCCAGACTAATCTCATTAGAGATGATGCCCTACCGGTTGGTTGTAAGCGAAGCTTTCGGCGAGCTCATGGCCTGCGCAGTCCCACGCTATGACCTACCCAGTCGGCACTTCTTTTCTCGAAAAGCCATCCCAGCCCTCCACCTGCATGTGAAAGACAGCATTGTCCATGCTCTCAAGCAATCAGTGAGTGGCAAGGTGCACCTCACAACAGATGCATGGTCCATTTGGCATGGTCAGGGCTGTTACGTGTCCATCACTGCGCACTGGGTTAATGTGGTGGATGCAGACTCCACAGGGGACAGCGGTGGTGGAACAGTGCTGCCTAGCCCACGGTATAGGAATCAGTTGGTTGCAGGCTTTCGACCCTCCTCCTCCATAAGCGAAAGCTCGTCCACAGAGCGCAGTCGCACGAGCACTCCATCCGCAGCTGGCAGTGTTGCACATGAGTTGTCCCACTATCGAACAGCTAGTGGTAAGCGTCAGCAGGCTGTGTTAAAGATGATGTCATTGGGTGACAACAGATACACCATGGAGGTACTGGCCGACTACTTGCAGCGACAAACATGGCTGGGCAGTCTACATCTTGAGCCAGGCAAGGTAGTCAGTAATAACGGCCATAATTATGTGGCAGCCATAGCCCGTGCAAAACTCACACGCATTACTTGCCTGGCTCACACTTTGAACCTGGTGGTGCAGTGCTTCCTTAATAATTATCCGGAGATAATATCACTGCTCCATAAGGTACGAAGACTGTGCTCACACATCCGTTGCTCGGCCGTACACTCCAAGCACCGCCTAATCATAGACGTTGCAACAAGGTGGAACTCCACCCTGCACATGGTTGAGAGGCTGTGCGAACAGAGGCAGGCTGTAATGCATTTGTGGGAGGATACATGGGCAGGCAGTTTGAGGGAAGACATGGAATTGTCAGGTGTGCAGTGTTCAAAGCTGAAAGACCTCTGTAAAGTCCTTCAGTGTTTTGAGGAATGCACACAGCTGGTAAGCGCAGACGACGGCATCATAAGCATGAGCATCCCACTTATGCGTCTGCTCATGCAAAGTTTGATGCACATTGAGGATCTGGCGTCTGCAGCAGAGGAGGAGGAACAGGAGGAGGAGGGAAGCCTTGCAGACAGTCAGCCATTGTCTGGTCAGGGAACTGTCCTGGACGAGGTGGAGGAAGAGGAGGAGGAGGAGGATGAGGGGGATCATTATTTTGGGCAGCTTGCTTCTCATGGGGAAAGAAAAAATGTTGGCATTCCAAGGTCAGGTACAGGGTTTGTGCGTGACTGTAGGGATGTGGATTTGCCAGAAAGTGCTCCTCCACCCAGCAGTGGCAGTGCGTTATGGACACCTGTAACATTGGCTCACATATGCGATTATGCCTTGCGGATCCTAAAAAGGGACCATTGTATTGCCAAAATGATGAAGGATGACGACTACTGGCTGGCCAGCATCCTCTATCCACGCTACAAAGGCAAATTACACAACATCATGCCACAGGAGAACATAGAGATAATATTGGCTAACAAACAAGCAACTCTGGTAAACCGCTTGTTTGAGGCCTTCACAGCACACAGCAGCGGTGCTGGTTCTCCCATGAGCCGTAGTGGGCACAATGGAATAGGTGTTTGTGTTGCACACAGCTGAAGTGGCGTTGGAGACAGGGGTTTCATGACAATGTTGTGGACTGATTTCTCAAGTACCGCTCACACGACTGCTAATGAACTCTTTATGCATCAAATGGCCAAGTTCTCCAAAAAATATGACATAGTTGTCATGGGAGATTTCAACTATCCAGACATTTGTTGGGAATCTCTCTCAGGCAAAACTAACAGGTCAAGGAAATTCTTATCCTCTCTTGCTGACAACTTTATCTTCCAAAAGGTAAAGGAGAAAACAAGGGGAACTGCTACCTTGGATCTAATCCTTATAAACAGGGAGGAAATGGTTGAGGAGGTAAAAGTGGCTGGGACCCTAGGAGGTAGCGACCATGCTATTTTAGAATTTTGGATAACTAGAGGCGGAAGACCTGTGAAGACTCAGACGTCAAGGTTAGATTTCAGAAAGGCAGATTTTAAGGGATTCAGAAAGAGAATTGGAGGGATCCAATGGCTGGATATCCTTAAAGACAAAAATGTCCAGGAAGGATGGGAAATCTTGAAAAATGAAATTCTCAAAGCACAGTTGTTAACAATTCCGAAAAGAGGGAAGAATAGGAAGCATTTAAGGAAACCAGGATGGATGAACACAGAACTTAAGCACATGCTAAAAAGGAAGCAAAAAATGTTTATAAAATGGAAAGAAGGAGGCATATCTAAAGAAGAATATAATGCTGTCTGCAGAACCTGCAAGGCACAAATCAGATTATCTAAAGCTGAAAATGAATTGAGGCTTGCAAGAGATGTCAAAAGCAATAATAAAGGATTTTGGGGATATGTCAAAAGTAAAAGAAAAGTCAAAGATGCTATAGGATTTTTACAGGATGAAAATGATGAAATGGTAAGACAGGATGTTGAGAAGGCTGAACTTTTAAATTCCTATTTTGCATCTGTTTTCTCTCAGAAAGGAAATGTAACATCAACTGTTATTCACTGTCCTATTAAGGGAATAGAAGAATCCAGGATATCTATAAACAGAAAGATAGTGAGGAAACACTTAGCTAACCTAAATGTATTCAAGTCTCCAGGTCCAGATGAATTACACCCCAGAGTACTGAAGGAGATAGCAGAAGAAATTTTTGAACCCCTCTCCATAATCTTTGAAAATTCTTGGAGAACAGGAGAAGTGCCAGAAGACTGGAGAAGAGCAAATGTTGTTCCTATCTTCAAAAAGGGGAAGAAGGTGGACCCAGGCAACTATAGGCCGGTGAGTCTGACTTCTATACCAGGAAAGATCTTTGAACAAATTATTAAACAACATGTATGTCAATACCTGGATAAGAATGAAGTGATTAAACAGAGTCAGCATGGGTTTGTAACTAATAAGTCATGTCAGACTAATTTAATTTCCTTCTATGATGGTATTACTGATTGGGTGGATCAAGGAAATGCTGTAGATATAGTATATCTTGACTTCAGCAAAGCATTTGACAAAGTCTCTCATACAATCCTTATTGAAAAAATGACTAAGTATGGAATGGACAAGGCAACTGTTAGGTGGATTCATAACTGGCTTAGTGATCGGACCCAAAGAGTGGTCGTAAATGGCTGCACATCCAGTTGGAAGAATGTCTCAAGTGGGATACCACAGGGCTCTGTCCTGGGCCCTGTATTGTTCAACATCTTTATCAATGATTTAGATGAAGGAATTGAGGGTAAACTGATTAAATTTGCTGATGACACAAAGCTAGGAGGGATAGCTAATACTAGAGAAGAGAGAGAGAGGATTCAAAAAGATTTAAATAAACTGGAGAAGTGGGCAGCAACTAACAGAATGGTTTTTAACAGGGAGAAATGCAAAGTACTACATCTGGGCAATAAAAATGAAAAAAGCATATATAGAATGGGAGGAATAGGGCTAAGTGACAGCACATGTGAAAAAGACTTGGGTATACTAATAGATCACAGACTGAATATGAGTCAACAGTGTGATGCAGCAGCAAAAAAGGCAAATGCAATTCTAGGATGTATTAACAGAAGCATACAGTCTAGATCACGTGAAGTAATTATTTCCCTCTACTCCTCTTTGGTCAGACCTCATCTGGAATATTGTGTCCAATTTTGGGCACCACATTTTAAAAAAGACATCAACAAACTGGAGCAAGTTCAGAAAAGAGCGACCAGAATGGTGACCGGTCTGCAAACCCTGTCTTATGAGGAAAGGTTGCAGGATTTGGGAATGTTTAGTTTGCAAAAGAGAAGACTGAGAGGAGACTTAATAGCTGTCTACAAATATCTAAAGGGCTGTCACATTGTAGAAGGATCAACTTTATTCTCATTTGCACAAGGAAAGACTAGAAGCAATGGGATGAAGCTGAATGGGAGGAGACACAGATTAGATATTAGAAAAAACTTTTTGACAGTTAGAGTGATCAATGAGTGGAACAGGCTGCCACGAGAAGTGGTGAGTTCTCCTTCAATGGAAGTCTTCAAACAGAGGCTGGACAGACATCTAACTGGGATGATTTAGCGAATCCTGCTTTGAGCAGGGGGTTGGACCAGATGGCCCAGGAGGTCCCTTCCAACTCTACGATTCTATGATTCTATGATTCTAATACTGCATCGATTAAAAGTGACAGGAGACAGCAGTTGTCAACTATGGTTATAAACTACTTCTTCTCCCATATCGATGTTCTCCCTCACAGGTCATTCCCCTTTGACTATTGGGCTTCTAAACTGGACACCTGGCCTGAATTGGCACAATATGCCTTACAGGAGCTCGCTTGCCCTGCTGTTAGAGTGTTATCTGAAAGATTCTTCAGTGAGCTGGATCAATCCTGACAGAAAAAAGGACCCATCTGTTGACCCAAAATATTGATGATCTAACCTTCATTAAAATGAACCATGCATGGGTTTCAAAGGATTTTGTCCAACCTTCCCCTAAGGACACATAGGTTGCCAGAAAACTGCCTCGCTTTTGTCCTCCTCTTCCTCGGACTTGCCCAATTCCGCCATTTGCAGCTGCTGAATGTCCAGCCTACACATCAACATATGCCATTTTTTAAACCTCCCTAACTGGGCTGCCCACCCCCCAAGGGCTGGGGTCAACACCTGACGCACCCGGGCAAGTGCCGTTGCTCTGAACAGGTGGATGGGCCCACTGATAGCCGATGGCACTGGCACAGGGCCCCTCATAATACAATATAGTGTCTCTGATGGTGGGGGGGCCCACTGGCCGTCAGACACACTGCCGAACTATGAGGGGCCCTTTGCCAGTACTGTCGCCCACGAGTGTGCCCCCCTGCTTGGTCATGGCCACAGCACTTGCAAGTTGCAATACTTACCTCTCCCTGCTCCACTGCTGTGTAGTCTGGCCAGTTAAATCCTTCACAGGAATGGCCACTAGAAATTTGGTGTATTGATCGATGATGTTTAAGATGTAGCTATGGCCTGTCCTGCTGACCGCTACCTTCAGATGATCAATGGCTACCATTTTTAATGGACGTCAACTTACAAGCAGATGCAGTGGTGCTTTATGATCACTTTTCACAGTCCAATCCAATAGAATCGTCTACGGCCTGTGGCTTCTGTCTTTTGCACTCCAAAATGACCAGACACATCATGATAGGCAGTGAGGACCATGTCTACATCTCTCCCTGTGATCACAATTTGATGGAGACGAGTAACGGTGATGGGATCCACGCTACTGCGATAAAGCAATCCTTTCTTCACAAAGAACCGTTTTCGCTGTCTCCACAGACACAGTAATTTAGGGCCTGCATCGCCTCTGCAACGTCTACCGGGAGGTTTTCCCGCGATGAGTAATTTCCAAATTTCTGCAAACACTCGACTTTCCATCTGTGCTGGTGTCCATGTAAGTTCCAGTAGCGGAGAGTCTGGACTGGCTTACTGAAATTGAAATTTATACGAAGATTTAAAAGTACCACAACACTGTATACTGGTGTACGCTTCGAATATCTTTCCCTTTTTCTACTTTTTAAATTCTGGTGTAATACGTACAGAGCCTGTGAGTGTCTGTGTCTGACTCCAGAAGTATAGACGGAAATTTACAATTACCCCTAGACTGGATACACCTGGTACGTGCTGATACAGTACCTTTGCTCAAAATTTTTTATTACGGTATCATCCATAGTGAGTGAGCGTTTGTGGTTTACGCCTTCTATATATACGGTGAATCGGAGATACCAATTTTTACAATATTCTCGAAACAGCTTGTATCTTGTTACACAGTACCTTTGTTTGACATTTAGTATTATGGTCAAATCCATACTGAGTAAGCATCTGAGAGTGACTGCGGGACTATGTATACGGAGATTTCCTATAGTATATTCACTTGATATCTTGTTATCCAGTACCTTTTTTGCAACATTTTTTATTATGGTCAAACCCAGACTGAGTGAGCGTCTGAGGGTGACTCTGGAAATATATACCAAGATTTCAAATTTGGCCAACACTGTATACAGCTGTACGCTTCTGATACAGTAACCTTTTTTGCTATTTAGATTCTGATGTAATCGATAATGAGCCTGTGAACGTCTGTCTGTTACTCTGGAAATATATTTGGAGATTTAAGATTACACCAACACTGTATACAGCTGTACACTTGTGTTACATTACCCATTTACAGCTTTTCATATTCTTGTATAATCCATACTGGGCCTGAGAGCATTTGTGTCTGCCTCCTGAAATATATACGGAGATTCAGATTGTTTATACTATACTATATAAACCTTGCATCTGGTGATACTGTACCCTTTCTCAACTTTTTATTTTATTGTGTATTCCATACTGTGCCTGTGTATGACTCATGAAATATATACGGAGATTTACTGTTATCCCTAGACTGTATAGAGCTGTGCGCTTCTGATACAGTACCATATAGCTGCTGGTATTTTGGGTCCATTTTCCAAAACATGAGGAAGTATGGTAGAAGAGGACGTGGACGTGGGCATGGGGGGCCACCTGTTACTGATGGTGGTGGTGGTGCATCTGCTGGCAGTGCCAAAAACACAATAGCAACTAAGGAAGGAGGTGTTGACCCTGCGTCATGGTGTGGCTCCGGAAGGCCTGTAAGGCTCCCTTTTCTGGGAGTAGGTAGAATGCTTTTAAAGCCGGAGCATCAGGAACTGTTTTTGGCCTACATTGCTGAAACAGCCTCCAGCTCTATCGCCTCCTCTTCTGAAGTTTCAAAAAAATGCAAGCACTGAGTCATCAGTGCAGACTTCTGGTCAGGAGCAACCCCTTTCCTTGTGTCCTTCACCCACACCAAAAGTGTGACAAAGATTTGACAGCACAGACTTCAGATTACTCCATGAAGCTCTTTTCACATACCATGCCCGGGTTCATCAAAAATGGGGCCCATCATATACTGGAGCATTCCAAATGTGGGGCATCAGACACTGGAGCAGCATTTACGGGGCCCATTATACACTGGAGCAATAGAAATGGAGCCCATTATATATGGACCATTATTAGGGCCCATCATACACTGGAGTATCATCCATGAGGCCCAACATATACTGGAGCATTCCAAATGGGGGACATCAGACACTGGGGCAGCAATTACGGGGACCATTATACACTTGAGCATTAGAAATGGAGCCCATTATATAGGGAGCATTATTTGGGCCCATAACACACTGGAGCATCATCCATGGGGCCCATCATATACTGGAGCATTCTAAATGGGGCTGATCAGACACTGGAGCAGCATCTATGGGGCACATTATACACTGGAGCATTAGAAATGGGGTCTATTATATATGAAGCATTATTTGGGCCAAAAAACACACTAGAGCATCGTCCATAGGGACCATTATATACTGTAGCATTATGTGGAGCTCATCATATACTGTATGGAACATTATATGTGACCAATAATTCTGTATTGGGAAATATATGGGGCTCATTATTCTGTATGGCGCACAATGTGGTGGCCATAATACTGAATGGAGTAATATACTGTCCTTTTTTTGAGCTATTGTACAATTTAAAATAGATCAGTCATGTCATGTAAGCAGTGAAGTATTTGTCATTGTACTATACCTATGTTTCAGTGCCGTATCGGAGCATCATGAGTTGTGGTATGTGTTAAAGGGGCGCACTGACACTCTTTGGCCCAGGGCACACGAAAACCTGGAGCCAGCCCTACCCCCTCACAACTTTATCCAAATAACCCCCAGTTTTCAATGCATAAGTAATATTATGAAGTAAATTAAGGTTGACAAGCTTCAGTAATAAGAACTGATGTTTTTGGCATTGAAATGTGCACTGTAGGTGTGTTTACTGTCCTCCACTCCCTGTCGACTTTGCTTCCCCATTGACTTGCATTGGGTTTGGTGTTTCAGTCGGCCTCTGACTTTTCCCTATAGTCGGCCGATTTAGATCAACCCGACTTTTGTGAAAGTCGGGTTTCATGAAACCCGACTCGACTCTAAAAAAGGCAAAGTCGTTCATCTCTAGGGGAAACCTATCAGTAGTGTTGAGCATTCCGATACTGCAAATATCGAGTATCGGCCAATATTCGCGGTATCGGAATTCCGACACTGAGTTCCGATACTTTTAGCATATCGAATACCGGAATCGGAAGTTCCCATAATGCTATGAGCCAGTTTGATTTGATTCAGCCAATGAGGAATCCTAAGAAGTGTGGGCACATCCTGTTAGGCATGTAGACATGTTAACTAATGCATGGCTGTGATTGGCTGCTGAAATGATGTCATCATGCACTATAAAAGCCGCCGCCATTTAGGGTTCACTCTGCTTTGAATTCAGTTAGGGACAGGCTGCTGTTCAAGACTCTGAGGGACAGTTAGAGATAGCGATTTTCAAAATAATATTGTGCTTTTTACCCAGCTACATTACCAATCACTGTAGCTTTCCTTTGCCTTGCAGCAGCGCAGTTCACAGCTGTCTGCAAGGACTGTGTGAGTGCAGCTCACGCTGTGTAGTGTGTCCTGCAGCCACCTCTGGTTGTAGGCCGCTCAGCGTGCGTCACTGCCTCATACATATTTTTCTTTTATTGCTGCTCATTTTTCATTAATTCTCCTATTAGTGTGCAATCCATCCGTATCCATATACATTGGTTGCAAACACTATAGGAGTAGACAGCGGAGCCTTTCTGCAGCCTTTCAGTGCTAGTGCCCAGTTCTCTGCACTGTTAACGGCTGTCTGAGAGGTCTCTGTGTGTGAGTGCAGCTCACGCTGTAGTGTGTTCTGCAGCCACCTCTGGTTGTAGTCCGCTCAGCGTGCATCACTGCCTCATACATTGTCCTTTTTTTGTTTAATTGCAGCTCATTTTTCCAGATTTTTTTCTCCTATTAGTGTGCTTCCATCTGTATCCATCTACATTGGTTGGTTGCAAACACTATATAGGAGTAGATAGAGGAACCTTTTTGCTGGCTTGTGCCCTGCAGGCGCAGCCAGATTAGTATTAGCCTATTTTTTTGGAGCCTCATCTATTGCATTGTAGGTTATCTTCCTGCATTGTAATAGCTCCAAAAAGTTTGGGATACTATGTCTTTCACATCTTTGGTCACATCCTTTTTGTTTTTTTGAAAAAAACAACCACGTAAATAAAGTTCACCAAACACTCCACTTGACAGTTGTGTAGGCCACATTAGCTCATATTAAAGTGTAGTCCACACACTTTATAAAATTAGTGTTTCTTATACCTGTTAGCAGCTGTTCAGGAAAAAGCACATTAAGCCACCACTTTGTACTTTTCTGCCTATCTTTATCAGTCTTCCAAGATGAAGAAGGCAGGGAGTAAGGCACTTGGTGGTTGGCGTGGAGTTTCAGCAGAGAGAGGACGTGGGGATTCTGTGCCTCCTGTGGGCACTAGTGACTCAGCATCCCCCAGTTTTACCAGGCAACAGTCCTTTATGCGCAGCTTTGTAGGACCTCGCCGTACCCCACTGCTGCGGGATGAACAAATTGAAGCCGTTGTCGGATGGATGGCAGCTAACGCATCGACTTCAATGACTTCCACATCCTCTCAGTGCCAGAGCACTGAAGAGCAACTATCTGTATCTTCACCACCTGCCAAATTGCCCAGGCAGTCAGAGAGCCCTGTACAGAAGCCATCTCATTCTCTACTTCTGTTCTCTGAATCTGTTGGCTTGGAAAGAGGGGGCCAGCCAAGCAGCATTCTAGAATGTGAAGAAGAGGGAGTATGCACTGATGCGCAACTGCTTTGTCTCTCTGAATCTAAAGAGGCGGGTGGGCCAGTGCCTATGGTCAGCACACCTCAGTACGCATCTGATGATGATGAGACTCAGGTGCCACTTTCTGGTGCATACGGTGCTGGCGAGACTACCCAGGAGAAGCAGGTGTTTGAAGAGGAGAGTGTAGATGATGAGGTCCTTGACCCATCATCACGTGAGGAACAGGAAGGTGGTGGGAGCAGCTCTGAGGAATAGATTCCCCGAACGGCCAAAACAGGAGGGAGAGGGAGGGGGCAGACTTGGTTGCCTGTAGCCTCCACTTCGGCACCCGTTAGGAGCATTCCTCTTCCAAAACCCAAAATGGGCGCTCCCAGGACTTGCAGTTAGAGTTGAGCGAAACGGGTCAAAAAAATTCAAAAGTCGCCGACTTTTGGCAAAGTCGGGTTTCATGAAACGAAACCCGACCCTAGGATGAGGTCGGCCACGAGGTCGGCGACTTACGAGCCAAAGTCACGTTTCAAAAGTTTGTTTTGCGCTCTTTTTCAGCCAATCAGGATCCACGGACACTGTGGGCAACGTGATGACATAGGCACGGGTCACCACCATCTTTCAGAAGGGCATGCAAGTGATTGGCTTGCTTTGGGGGGCGTCACAGGGGGTATAAAAGGGCGTGCACGCCGACCGCCATGTTACTCATGCTGATCTCAGAATAGGGAGAGCTGCTGCTGCTGCTGATTTTGTAGGGAGAGCGATAGGCAGGGAAGAAGACACCAAAAACTGCTTCTGCTGCTAGCGATTTTGCCTGTACAACACACCAGTCACTGTGCAGTGCAAGGGGAGGCTATATAGTGGTGTATCAGTGGTGTTGGTTGTTGGGCTGCCTTCTAAGGCTTCCTGACATTCCTGCATTGCTGTTTACCCACTGCTCCGCAAACTGCTTTTTTAAAAGCAATCCCAATTTTTTTTTTGTCCTGCTGAGAAGAAAAAAAAACTGCTTCTGCTGCTAGCGATTTGGCCTGTACAGCACACCAGTCACTGTGTGTGCAGTGCAAGGGGAGGCTATATAGTGGTGTATCAGTGGTGTTGGTTGTTGGGCTGCCTTCTAAGGCTTCCTGACATTCCTGCATTGCTGTTTACCCACTGCTCCGCAAACTACTTTTTTAAAAGCAATCCCAATTTTTTTTTTTTGTCCTGCTGAGAAGAAAAAAAAACTGCTTCTGCTGCTAGCGATTTGGCCTTCACAACACATCAGTCACTGTGCAGTGCAAGGGGAGGCTATATTGTGGTGTATCAGTGGTGTTGGTTGTTGGGCTGCCTTTTAAGGCTTCCTGACAGGCTGGCATTGCTGTTTACCCACTGCTCTGCAAACAGCTTTTTTAAAAGCAATCCAATCTCCCTTATCCTCTAGTCACTTTTGTCACAGCGGTGCCATCGAGCCTGTCACATAGCGCTCAGATATTCATTGGGCCTCACACAATCCCAAAGTGTCCAGTGTCCACAAGTGTGTGCAGAAATTCAAAATCTCCTTTATCCTCTAGTCACTTTGGTCACAGCTGTGCCATCGAGCCTGTCACATAGCGCTCAGATATTCATTGGGCCTCACACAATCCAAAAGTGTCCAGTGTCCACAAGTGTGTGCAGAAATTCAAAATCTCCTTTATCCTCTAGTCACTTTGGTCACAGCTGTGCCATCGAGCCTGTCACATAGCGCTCAGATATTCATTGGGCCTCACACAATCCAAAAGTGTCCAGTGTCCACAAGTGTCTGCAGAAATTCAAAATCTCCCTTATCCTCTAGTCACTTTGGTCACAGCTGTGCCATCGAGCCTGTCACATAGCGCTCAGATATCAGTGGGCCTCACACAATCCAAAAGTGTCCAGTGTCCACAAGTGTCTGCAGAAATTCAAAATCTCCCTTATCCTCTAGTCACTTTGGTCACAGCTGTGCCATCGAGCCTGTCACATAGCGCTCAGATATTCATTGGGCCTCACACAATCCAAAAGTGTCCAGTGTCCACAAGTGTCTGCAGAAATTCAAAATCTCCCTTATCCTCTAGTCACTTTGGTCACAGCTGTGCCATCGAGCCTGTCACATAGCGCTCAGATATCAGTGGGCCTCACACAATCCAAAAGTGTCCAGTGTCCACAAGTGTCTGCAGAAATTCAAAATCTCCCTTATCCTCTCGTCACTTTGGTCACAGCTGTGCCATCGAGCCTGTCACATAGCGCTCAGATATTCATTGGGCCTCACACAATCCAAAAGTGTCCAGTGTCCACAAGTGTGTGCAGAAATTCAAAATCTCCTTTATCCTCTAGTCCCTTTGGTCACAGCTGTGCCATCGAGCCTGTCACATAGCGCTCAGATATTCATTGGGCCTCACACAATCCCAAAGTGTCCAGTGTCCACAAGTGTCTGCAGAAATTCAAAATCTCCCTTATCCTCTAGTCACTTTGGTCACAGCTGTGCCATCGAGCCTGTCACATAGCGCTCAGATATCAGTGGGCCTCACACAATCCAAAAGTGTCCAGTGTCCACAAGTGTCTGCAGAAATTCAAAATCTCCCTTATCCTCTAGTCACTTTGGTCACAGCTGTGCCATCGAGCCTGTCACATAGCGCTCAGATATTCATTGGGCCTCACACAATCCAAAAGTGTCCAGTGTCCACAAGTGTCTGCAGAAATTCAAAATCTCCCTTATCCTCTAGTCACTTTGGTCACAGCTGTGCCATCGAGCCTGTCACATAGCGCTCAGATATTCATTGGGCCTCACACAATCCAAAAGTGTCCAGTGTCCACAAGTGTCTGCAGAAATTCAAAATCTCCCTTATCCTCTCGTCACTTTGGTCACAGCTGTGCCATCGAGCCTGTCACATAGCGCTCAGATATTCATTGGGCCTCACACAATCCAAAAGTGTCCAGTGTCCACAAGTGTGTGCAGAAATTCAAAATCTCCTTTATCCTCTAGTCACTTTGATCACAGCTGTGCCATCGAGCCTGTCACATAGCGCTCAGATATTCATTGGGCCTCACACAATCCAAAAGTGTCCAGTGTCCACAAGTGTCTGCAGAAATTCAAAATCTCCCTTATCCTCTAGTCACTTTGGTCACAGCTGTGCCATCGAGCCTGTCACATAGCGCTCAGATATCAGTGGGCCTCACACAATCCAAAAGTGTCCAGTGTCCACAAGTGTCTGCAGAAATTCAAAATCTCCCTTATCCTCTAGTCACTTTGGTCACAGCTGTGCCATCGAGCCTGTCACATAGCGCTCAGATATCAGTGGGCCTCACACAATCCAAAATTGTCCAGTGTCCACAAGTGTCTGCAGAAATTCAAAATCTCCCATATCCTCTAGTCACTTTGGTCACAGCTGTGCCATCGAGCCTGTCACATAGCGCTCAGATATTCATTGGGCCTCACACAATCCAAAAGTGTCCAGTGTCCACAAGTGTGTGCAGAAATTAAAAATCTCCCCTGTCCTATAGACACCTTGTACCTTGTTTTACATTACTATATAGTTTGTTGGATTTTGTCTACATTTCTACCAAAAATGAGGAAGGCTGGTGGAAGAGGCCGTGGAATTGGGCGGGGGTTGGCAGCTGGTAATGATGGTGTTGGTGTTGGATCTGATGGTAGTGGCAAGAGCAAAATAGGACCGAATGCAGGAGGTGTTGAGCCTGCGTCATCGTCTGGCTACATAAGGCCTCGAACGCTTAGTTTTCTAGGAGTTGGCAAACCGCTTTTAAAGCCAGAGCATCAGGAAAAAGTTTTGTCTTACATTGCTGACTCAGCCTCCAGCTCTATCGCCTCCTCTTCTTCAGTTGTAAAAAGTAAAAGCACTGAGTCGTCATTGGAGGCTCATGTTCATGAACCACACCTTTCCTTGTGTCCTTCACCCCAACCAAGATTGAAGGATGACGCAGGCTATACTACTGATTACTCCATGGAGCTGTTTTCACATACCATGCCTGGATTATCAAGTGAAATGGTGAATTACCCAGGCCAAGATGAATCTGACATGGAGTGCACTGATGCACAGCCACTGATGGATGATCCTGCTGGTACATTCACTCAGAGCACTACATTGTCCTCGCAGTGTACAGAGCCAGATTCTGACCCTGATGAGACTCAGGTGCCCCTTCCCACACACTATACCACCATACACGGTGACACAGAGGAAGGTGCACATGACATAGAAGAGGAGGTGATGGATGACCCAGTTGTTGACCCAGATTGGCACCCATTGGGGGAAGAGGGTGCTGCTTCCAATAGCTCAGATGAGGAGCATCCACAGCAGACATCGACATCGCAACAGCTGTTATCTGGCAGGCCCGGAGCACTCCAAAGACAGGTTCCAAACATCAAAATAGTTGCTGGACAGCTTGTCCAGAGGGTCAAAAGATCACAGCGTGCTAGGCCGCAAAATGTCTGCCAAAGTAGGAAGAGTGCAGTGTGGCACTTTTTTGAACAAAATCCTCATGATCAGGCCAAGGTTATCTGTAAGAAGTGCGCAAAGACCTTTAGCCGAGGGAAAAATCTGAAAAATTTGAATACCAGTTGCATGCTTAGACATTTAACCAGCATGCACTTGCAAGCGTGGACACAACACCAAACCTCAAGTGCCACATGTGCAACTGATCACAACGAAAGTAGTCAGCAACGCTACATTGTTTCCCCCACTGTAAGCCCACCGGTTAGCACAGCAGCAAATGTTGAGGTGTCGTTGCAAGGCCACAGCAGTCAGGGAATCCCACTGTTATATCAACGAAAGACTGATTCTAGGCCATCAGAAAGAACAACAACTCCATCACCATCATCAACCCTCTTTCAGTCCGCCCTGTCCACCGCTACTTCCACCATATGCAGCTCTCAAGTCCAGCTCACCCTCCCAGACACTATGAGTAGGTCAAGAAAGTACTCAGTCTCTCATCCGAGTATACTTGGTTTGAACGCCCACATTGCCAAACTAATCTCGTTTGAGATGATGCCCTTTCGGTTGGTGGAAAGCACAGCTTTCCGCGAACTCATGGCCTATGCAGTACCTCGCTATGACCTACCCAGTCGCCACTTCTTCTCTCGCAAAGCCATCCCAGCCCTCCACCATCATGTGAAAGACCGCATTGTCCATGCACTCAAGCAGTCAGTGAGCGGAAAGGTGCACCTCACAACTGATGCATGGTCCAGTCGGCATGGCCAGGGCCATTACGTGTCCATCACTGCGCACTGGGTTAATGTGGTGGATGCAGGGTCCACAGGAGACAGCGGTGGTGGGACAGTGCTTCCTAGCCCACGGTATAGGAAACAGTTGGCTGTAGGCGTTCGACCCTCCTCCTCCTCCTCCTCCAGAAGCGAAAGCTCGTTCACAGAGCGCAGTCGTATGAGCACTCCATCTGCAGCTGCCACTGTTGCACACGATGTGTCCCCCTATCGAGCAGCTAGTGGAAAGCGTTAGCAGGCTGTGTTGCAGATGATGTGTTTGGGCAACAGACACACCGCCGAGGTGCTGGCCGAGTACTTGAAGCGACAAACTGAGTCATGGCTGGGCAGTATACATCTTGAAGCAGGCAAGGTAGTTAGTGATAACGGCCGTAATTTTGTGGCAGCCATAGCCCTTTCAAAACTCAGCCACATACCTTGCTTGGCTCACACCTTGAACCTGGTGGTGCAGTGCTTCCTCAAAAATTATCCGGAGTTAACAGCCCTGCTCCAGAAGGTGCGAAGACTGTGCGCGCACATCCGCCGGTCGCCTGTACACTCCGTTCCTATGCAGAAGCTGCAGCGATTGCTCCACCTTCCCAACCACCGCCTCATTATCGACATTGCAACAAGGTGGAACTCCACCCTGCACATGGTGGAGCGGCTGTGCGAGCAGAGGCAGGCCATAATGCATTTGTGGGAGGATACACGGCCAGGCACTTTGAGAGCAGACATGGAGTTGACAGGCGTGCAGTGGTCGAAGCTGAAAGACCTCTGTAAAGTCCTTCAGTGTTTTGAGGAATGCACACGGCTGGTAAGCGCAGACGACGCCATCCTAAGCATGAGCATCCCACTTATGCGTCTGCTCATGCAAACTTTGACGCACCTTAAGGAGCAGGCGTCTGCAGCCAATGTTGATGAGGAGGAAGAGGAGGAGGGAATCCTTGATGACATTCAGCCATTGTCTGCTCAGGGACCTCTCCTGGACGAGTTGGAGGAAGAAGAGGAGGAGGAGGATGATGATGGGGATGATTACTTAGGGGAGGAGGATGCATCTCGTGGGGCAAGTGAAAATGTTGGCGTGGCAAGGTCTGGTACAGGGTTTGTGCGTGACTGGAGGGATGTGTATTTGCCAGAAAGTGCTCCTCCACCCAGCACTCGCAGTGCATCATTGACACCGGGAACATTGGCCCACATGTCAGGTTATGCCTTGCAGATCCTAAAAAGGGACCCCCGCATTGCCAAAATGATGAACGATGACGACTACTGGTTGGCCAGCATCCTGGATCCACGCTATAAAGGCAAATTACAAAACATCATGCCACAGGAGATCCTTGACCTAATATTGGCTAATAAACAAGCAACTCTGGTAAATCGGTTGCTTGAGGCATTCCCAGCACACAGCAGCGGTGATGGTTTTCACACGAGCCGTACGGGCCGGGGGCAGCTTGGCAGAGGTGTTCATGGTGCACACAGCAGAAGTGGCGTTGGAGACAGGGGTTTCATGACAATGTTATGGACTGATTTTTCAAATACCGCTCACACAACTGGTAATACTGCATCGATGGAAAGTGACAGGAGACAGCAGTTGTCAACTATGGTTACAAACTACTTTTCCTCCCATATCGATGTTCTCCCACACAGGTCATTCCCCTTTGACTATTGGGCCGCTAAACTGGACACCTGGCCTGAATTGGCCCAATATGCCTTACAGGAGCTCGCTTGCCCAGCTGCAAGTGTGCTATCGGAAAGAGTCTTCAGTGCAGCTGGATCAATCCTGACAGAAAAAAGGACCCGTCTGTCAACCCAAAATGTGGATGATCTAACCTTCATTAAAATGAACCATGCATGGGTTTCCAAGGATTTTGTCCCACCTTCCCCTGATGACACATAGGGTGACAGAAAAATGGCTTGCTTTGGTCCACCTCTTCCTGGGACTTCACCTATTTCGCCTTTTGCATCAGCTGAATGTCCAACATCAACATATGCCACTTCTAAAACTCCCTAACTGTGCTGCCTCCCCCCCAGGGCCGGGGTCACCACCTAGCGCACGACACCGTGCGAGTGCCGTTGCCCTGGACAGGTGGGTAGGCCGACTCTTGGGCGCGGGCACTAGCACAGGGTCCCTCATAGTGCAATCAAGTGTCTCTGACGGTGGTGGTGCACACCCGCCGTCAGACACACCGCTGTACTATGAGGGGCCCAGTGCCAGTACCGACGCCCACGAGTGGGCCCCCCTTGCTTGGGCAGGGCCCCAGCATTTGCAATCTTTACCTCTCCCTGCTCCTCCGCTGTGTAATCTGGGCCGTCAAATCCATACTGTGCCTGACACCGTCTGAGCCTGCCTCCTGATGTATAGACATATATTTTGAATGTGTACGCTATCCATACATGTTATCCAGGGATACGGTACCCTTTCTAACCTTTGTGCAATCACGTGCAATCCATACTGGGCCTAACACCGTCTGAGCCTGCCTCCTGATGTATAGACATATATTTTGAATTTGTACGCTATCCATACATGTTATCCGGGGATACGGTACCCTTTCTATCCTTTGTGCAATCACGTGCAATCCATACTGGGCCTAACACAGTCTGAGCCTGCCTCCTGATGTATAGACATATATTTTGAATGTGTACGCTATCCATACATGTTATCCGGGGATACGGTACCCTTTCTAACCTTTGTGCAATCACGTGCATTCCATACTGGGCCTAACACCGTCTGAGCCTGCCTCCTGATGTATAGACATATATTTTGAATGTGTACGCTATCCATACATGTTGTCCGGGGATACGGTACCCTTTCTAACCTTTGTGCAATCACGTGCAATCCATACTGGGCCTAACACCGTCTGAGCCTGCCTCCTGATGTATAGACATATATTTTGAATGTGTACGCTATCCATACATGTTATCTGGGGATACGGTACCCTTTCTCACCTTTGTGCAATCACTAGAGTTGAGCGACTTTTGGTTTTTTAGGGTCGCGTTTCTTTTCGTGAAACCCGACTTTTCCAAAAGTCGGGTCGAGCAAGATCGTCTGATTATAGGGAAAAGTCGGGGTCGTCCCGAAACACGAAACCCAATGTAAGTCAATGGGGAATAAAAGTCGGCAGTGAGAGGAGGACAGGAAACACACCTACAGTGCCCATTTGAATGCCAAAAGCATCAATTCTTCTTACTTAAGCTTGTCAACCTTAATTAACTTCATAATTCAAGTTACGCACTGAAAAATGGGGGTTATTTGGCTAAAGTTGTGGGGGGGAGGGCTGGCTGCAGGTTTTCATGTGCCCTGGGCGAAAGAGCGCCCCTTTAACACATACCACAACTCATCATGCTCCGATACGGCAGATAAATAGCGGTATAGTACAATGAAAAATACCTCACTTTTTACATCTCATGACGAGGCCCATCTATTTCTCCATACAGAATCATTGGTCCCATATAATGTTTGAAACAGTATATGATGAGCTCCACATAATGCTACAGTATATGTTGGTCCCCATGGATGAAGCTCCACTGTCTTATGGGCCCAAATAATGCTCCAAACATAATGGGCCCCATTTCTAATGCTCTAGTGTATAATGGGCCCTGTAAATGCTGCTCCAGTGTCTGATGTCCACCTTTGGAATGTTCCAGTGTATGGTGGGCCCCATCTATCATTCTCCAGAGTATAGTGCTCCCCAAAAATTGCTGTCCCAACATAGAAAACAATCAAATAAGTCTCCTCGCTAGGGAATCCCTGTACTTGTCTGGACAGGTGCTGTAGCTTGCTTAACAGCTCGCCAGCCGTTCTCACGCCCAGTATGGATTGCACGTGATTGCACAAAGGTTAGAAAGGGTACCGTATCCCTGGATAACATGTATGGGTAGCGTACACATTCAAAATATATGTCTCAGGAGGCAGGCTCAGACGGTGTCAGGCCCAGTATGGATTGCACGTGATTGCACAAAGGTTAGAAAGGGTACCGTATCCCTGGATAACATGTATGGATAGCGTACACATTCAAAATATATGTCTCAGGAGGCAGGCTCAGACGGTGTCAGGCACAGTATGGATTGCACGTGATTGCACAAAGGTTAGAAAGGGTACCGTATCCCCGGATAACATGTATGGATAGCGTACACATTCAAAATATATGTCTCAGGAGGCAGGCTCAGACGGTGTTAGGCCCAGTATGGATTGCACGTGATTGCACAAAGGTTAGAAAGGGTACCGTATCCCTGGATAACATGTATGGATAGCGTACACATTCAAAATATATGTCTCAGGAGGCAGGCTCAGACGGTGTCAGGCCCAGTATGGATTGCACGTGATTGCACAAAGGTTAGAAAGGGTACCGTATCCCTGGATAACATGTATGGATAGCGTACACATTCAAAATATATGTCTCAGGAGGCAGGCTCAGATGGTGTCAGGCACAGCATGGATTGCACGTGATTGCACAAAGGTTAGAAAGGGTACCGTATCCCTGGATAACATGTATGGATAGCGTACACATTCAAAATATATGTCTCAGGAGGCAGGCTCAGACGGTGTTAGGCCCAGTATGGATTGCACGTGATTGCACAAAGGTTAGAAAGGGTACCGTATCCCCGGATAACATGTATGGATAGCGTACACATTCAAAATATATGTCTCAGGAGGCAGGCTCAGACGGTGTCAGGCCCAGTATGGATTGCACGTGATTGCACAAAGGTTAGAAAGGGTACCGTATCCCTGGATAACATGTATGGATAGCGTACACATTCAAAATATATGTCTCAGGAGGCAGGCTCAGACGGTGTCAGGCACAGTATGGATTGCACGTGATTGCACAAAGGTTAGAAAGGGTACCGTATCCCTGGATAACATGTATGGATAGCGTACACATTCAAAATATATGTCTCAGGAGGCAGGCTCAGACGGTGTCAGGCACAGTATGGATTGCACGTGATTGCACAAAGGTTAGAAAGGGTACCGTATCCCCGGATAACATGTATGGATAGCGTACACATTCAAAATATATGTCTCAGGAGGCAGGCTCAGACGGTGTTAGGCCCAGCATGGATTGCACGTGATTGCACAAAGGTTAGAAAGGGTACCGTATCCCCGGATAACATGTATGGATAGCGTACACATTCAAAATATATGTCTCAGGAGGCAGGCTCTGACGGTGTTAGGCCCAGTATGGATTGCACGTGATTGCACAAAGGTTAGAAAGGGTACCGTATCCCCGGATAACATGTATGGATAGCGTACACATTCAAAATATATGTCTCAGGAGGCAGGCTCAGACGGTGTCAGGCACAGTATGGATTTGACGGCCCAGATTACACAGCGGAGGAGCAGGGAGAGGTAAAGATTGCAAATGCTGGGGCCCTGCCCAAGCAAGGGGGGCCCACTCGTGGGCGTCGGTATTGGCACTGGGCCCCTCATAGTACAGCGGTGTGTCTGACGGCGGGTGTGCACCACCGCCGTCAGAGACACTTGATTGCACTATGAGGGACCCTGTGCTAGTGCCCGCGCCCAAGAGTCGGCCTACCCACCTGTCCAGGGCAACGGCACTCGCACGGTGTCATGCGGTAGGTGGTGACCCCGGCCATGGGGGGGAGGCAGCACAGTTAGGGAGTTTTAGAAAGTGGCATATGTTGATGTTGGACATTCAGCTGATGCAAAAGGCGAAATAGGTGAAGTACCAGGAAGAGGTGGACCAAAGCAAGCCATTTTTCTGTCACCCTATGTGTCATCAGGGGAAGGTGGGACAAAATCCTTGGAAACCCATACGTGGTTCATTTTAATGAAGGTTAGATCATCCACATTTTGGGTTGACAGACGGGTCCTTTTTTCTGTCAGGATTGATCCAGCTGCACTGAAGACTCTTTCCGATAGCACACTTGCAGCTGGGCAAGCGAGCTCCTGTAAGGCATATTGGGCCAATTCAGGCCAGGTGTCCAGTTTAGCGGCCCAATAGTCAAAGGGGAATGACCTGTGTGGGAGAACATCGATATGGGAGGAAAAGTAGTTTGTAACCATAGTTGACAACTGCTGTCTCCTGTCACTTTCCATCGATGCAGTATTACCAGTTGTGTGAGCGGTATTTGAAAAATCAGTCCACAACATTGTCATGAAACCCCTGTCTCCAACGCCACTTCTGCTGTGTGCACCACGAACACCTCTGCCAAGCTGCCCCCAGCCCGTACGGCTCGTGTGAGAACCATCACCGCTGCTGTGTGCTGGGAATGCCTCAAGCAACCGATTTACCAGAGTTGCTTGTTTATTAGCCAATATTAGGTCAAGGTTCTCCTGTGGCATGATGTTTTGTAATTTGCCTTTATAGCGTGGATCCAGGATGCTGGCCAACCAGTAGTCGTCATCGTTCATCATTTTGGCAATGCGGGGGTCCCTTTTTAGGATCAGCAAGGCATAATCTGACATGTGGGCCAATGTTCCCGGTGTCAATGATGCACTGCGAGTGCTGGGTGGAGGAGCACTTTCTGGCAAATCCACATCCCTCCAGTCACGCACAAACCCTGTACCAGACCTTGCCACGTCAACATTTTCACTTGCCCCACGAGATGCATCTTCCTCCCCTAAGTAATCATCCCCATCATCCTCCTCCTCCTCCTCTTCTTCCTCCACCTCGTCCAGGAGAGGTCCCTGAGCAGACAATGGCTGAATGTCATCAAGGATTCCCTCCTCCTCTTCCTCCTCATCAACATTGGCTGCAGACGCCTGCTCCTTAAGGTGCGTCAAAGTTTGCATGAGCAGACGCATAAGTGGGATGCTCATGCTTAGGATGGCGTCGTCTGCGCTTACCAGCCGTGTGCATTCCTCAAAACACTGAAGGACTTTACAAAGGTCTTTCAGCTTCGACCACTGCACGCCTGTCAACTCCATGTCTGCTCTCAAAGTGCCTGGCCGTGTATCCTCCCACAAATGCATTATGGCCTGCCTCTGCTCGCACAGCCGCTCCACCATGTGCAGGGTGGAGTTCCACCTTGTTGCAATGTCGATAATGAGGCGGTGGTTGGGAAGGTGGAGCAATCGCTGCAGCTTCTGCATACGAACGGAGTGTACAGGCGACCGGCGGATGTGCGCGCACAGTCTTCGCACCTTCTGGAGCAGGGCTGTTAACTCCGGATAATTTTTGAGGAAGCACTGCACCACCAGGTTCAAGGTGTGAGCCAAGCAAGGTATGTGGCTGAGTTTTGAAAGGGCTATGGCTGCCACAAAATTACGGCCGTTATCACTAACTACCTTGCCTGCCTCAAGATGTACACTGCCCAGCCATGACTCAGTTTGTCGCTTCAAGTACTCGGCCAGCACCTCGGCGGTGTGTCTGTCGCCCAAACACATCATCTGCAACACAGCCTGCTGACGCTTTCCACTAGCTGCTCGATAGGGGGACACATCGTGTGCAACAGTGGCAGCTGCAGATGGAGTGCTCGTACGACTGCGCTCTGTGGATGAGCTTTCGCTTCTGGAGGAGGAGGAGGAGGAGGGTCGAACGCCTACAGCCAACTGTTTCCTATACCGTGGGCTAGGCAGCACTGTCCCACCACCGCTGTCCCCTGTGGACCCTGCATCCACCACATTAACCCAGTGCGCAGTGATGGACACGTAACGGCCCTGGCCATGCCGACTGGACCATGCATCAGTTGTGAGGTGCACCTTTCCGCTCACTGACTGCTTGAGTGCATGGACAATGCGGTCTTTCACATGATGGTGGAGGGCTGGGATGGCTTTGCGAGAGAAGAAGTGGCGACTGGGTAGGTCATAGCGTGGTACTGCATAGGCCATGAGTTCGCGGAAAGCTGTGCTTTCCACCAACCGAAAGGGCATCATCTCAAACGAGATTAGTTTGGCAATGTGGGCGTTCAAACCCAGTGTACGCGGATGAGAGACTGAGTACTTTCTTGACCTACTCCTAGTGTCTGGGAGGGTGAGCTGGACTTGAGAGCTGCATATGGTGGAAGTAGCGGTGGACAGGGCGGACTGAGAGAGGGTTGATGATGGTGATGGAGTTGGTGTTCTTTCTGATGGCCTAGAATCAGTCTTTCGTTGATATAACAGTGGGATTCCCTGACTGCTGTGGTCTTGCAAGGACACCTCAACATTTGCTGCTGTGCTAACCGGTGGGCTTACAGTGGGGGAAACAATGTAGCGTTGCTGACTACCTTCGTTGTGATCAGTTGCACATGTGGCACTTGAGGTTTGGTGTTGTGTCCACGCTTGCAAGTGCATGCTGGTTAAATGTCTAAGCATGCAACTGGTATTCAAATTTTTCAGATTTTTCCCTCGGCTAAAGGTCTTTGCGCACTTCTTACAGATAACCTTGGCCTGATCATGAGGATTTAGGTCAAAAAAGTGCCACACTGCACTCTTCCTACTTTGGCAGACATTTTGCGGCCTAGCACGCTGTGATCTTTTGACCCTCTGGACAAGCTGTCCAGCAACTCTTTTGATGTTTGGAACCTGTCTTTGGAGTGCTCCGGGCCTGCCAGATAACAGCTGTTGCGATGTCGATGTCTGCTGTGGATGCTCCTCATCTGAGCTATTGGAAGCAGCACCCTCTTCCCCCAATGGATACCAATCTGGGTCAACAACTGGGTCATCCATCACCTCCTCTTCTATGTCATGTGCACCTTTCTCTGTGTCACCGTGTATGGTGGTATAGTGTGCGGGAAGGGGCACCTGAGTCTCATCAGGGTCAAAATCTGGCTCTGTACACTGCGAGGACAATGTAGTGCTCTGAGTGAATGTACCAGCAGAATCATCCATCAGCGGCTGTGCATCAGTGCACTCCATGTCAGATTCATCTTGGCCTGGGTAATTCACCATTTTACTTGATAATCCAGGCATGGTATGTGAAAACAGCTCCATGGAGTAATCAGTAGTATGGCCTGCGTCATCCTTCAATCTTGGTTGGGGTGAAGGACACAAGGAAAGGTGTGGTTCATGAACATGAGCCTCCAATGACGACTCAGTGCTTTTACTTTTTACAACTGAAAAAGAGGAGGCGATAGAGTCAGCAATGTAAGTCAAAACTTTTTCCTGATGCTCTGCCTTTAAAAGCGGTTTGCCAACTCCTAGAAAACTAAGCGTTCGAGGCCTTATGTAGCCAGACGATGACGCAGGGTCAGCACCTCCTGCATTCGGTCCTATTTTGCTCTTGCCACTACCATCAGATACACCACCAACACCATCATTACCAGCTGCCAACCCTCGCCCAATTCCACGGCCTCTTCCACCAGCCTTCCTCATTTTTGGTAGAAATGTAGACAAAATCCAACAAACTATATAGTAATGTAAAACAAGGTACAAGGTGTCTATAGGACAGGGGAGATTTAGAATTTCTGCACACACTTGTGGACAGTGGACACTTGTGGATTGTGTGAGGCCCACTGATATCTGAGCGCTATGTGACACGCTCGATGGCACAGCTGCCTGTGACCAAAGTTACGAGAGGATAATGGAGATTTTGAATCTCTGCGCACACTTTTGGACACTGGACACTTGTGGATTGTGTGAGGCCCACTGATATCTGAGCGCTATGTGACAGGTCGATGGCACAGCTGCCTGTGACCAAAGTGACGAGAGGATAATGGAGATTTTGAATCTCTGCGCACACTTTTGGACACTGGACACTTGTGGATTGTGTGAGGCCCACTGATATCTGAGCGCTATGTGACAGGCTCGATGGCACAGCTGCCTGTGACCAAAGTGACGAGAGGATAATGGAGATTTTGAATCTCTGCGCACACTTTTGGACACTGGACACTTGTGGATTGTGTGAGGCCCACTGATATCTGAGCGCTATGTGACACGCTCGATGGCACAGCTGCCTGTGACCAAAGTGACGAGAGGATAATGGAGATTTTGAATCTCTGCGCACACTTTTGGACACTGGACACTTGTGGATTGTGTGAGGCCCACTGATATCTGAGCGCTATGTGACACGCTCGATGGCACAGCTGCCTGTGACCAAAGTGACGAGAGGATAATGGAGATTTTTAATCTCTGGACACTTGTGGATTGTGTGAGGCCCACTGATATCTGAGCGCTATGTGACACGCTCGATGGCACATCTGCCTGTGACCAAAGTGACGAGAGGATAATGGAGATTTTGAATCTCTGCGCACACTTTTGGACACTGGACACTTGTGGATTGTGTGAGGCCCACTGATATCTGAGCGCTATGTGACACGCTCGATGGCACAGCTGCCTGTGACCAAAGTGACGAGAGGATAATGGAGATTTTGAATCTCTGCGCACACTTTTGGACACTGGACACTTGTGGATTGTGTGAGGCCCACTGATATCTGAGCGCTATGTGACAGGCTCGATGGCACAGCTGCCTGTGACCAAAGTGACGAGAGGATAATGGAGATTTTGAATCTCTGCGCACACTTTTGGACACTGGACACTTGTGGATTGTGTGAGGCCCACTGATATCTGAGCGCTATGTGACAGGCTCGATGGCACAGCTGCCTGTGACCAAAGTGACGAGAGGATAATGGAGATTTTGAATCTCTGCGCACACTTTTGGACACTGGACACTTGTGGATTGTGTGAGGCCCACTGATATCTGAGCGCTATGTGACACGCTCGATGGCACATCTGCCTGTGACCAAAGTGACGAGAGGATAATGGAGATTTTGAATCTCTGCGCACACTTTTGGACACTGGACACTTGTGGATTGTGTGAGGCCCACTGATATCTGAGCGCTATGTGACAGGCTCGATGGCACAGCTGCCTGTGACCAAAGTGACGAGAGGATAATGGAGATTTTGAATCTCTGCGCACACTTTTGGACACTGGACACTTGTGGATTGTGTGAGGCCCACTGATATCTGAGCGCTATGTGACACGCTCGATGGCACAGCTGCCTGTGACCAAAGTGACGAGAGGATAATGGAGATTTTGAATCTCTGCGCACACTTTTGGACACTGGACACTTGTGGATTGTGTGAGGCCCACTGATATCTGAGCGCTATGTGACACGCTCGATGGCACAGCTGCCTGTGACCAAAGTGACGAGAGGATAATGGAGATTTTGAATCTCTGCGCACACTTTTGGACACTGGACACTTGTGGATTGTGTGAGGCCCACTGATATCTGAGCGCTATGTGACAGGCTCGATGGCACAGCTGCCTGTGACCAAAGTGACGAGAGGATAATGGAGATTTTGAATCTCTGCGCACACTTTTGGACACTGGACACTTGTGGATTGTGTGAGGCCCACTGATATCTGAGCGCTATGTGACAGGCTCGATGGCACAGCTGCCTGTGACCAAAGTGACGAGAGGATAATGGAGATTTTGAATCTCTGCGCACACTTTTGGACACTGGACACTTGTGGATTGTGTGAGGCCCACTGATATCTGAGCGCTATGTGACACGCTCGATGGCACATCTGCCTGTGACCAAAGTGACGAGAGGATAATGGAGATTTTGAATCTCTGCGCACACTTTTGGACACTGGACACTTGTGGATTGTGTGAGGCCCACTGATATCTGAGCGCTATGTGACACGCTCGATGGCACAGCTGCCTGTGACCAAAGTGACGAGAGGATAATGGAGATTTTGAATCTCTGCGCACACTTTTGGACACTGGACACTTGTGGATTGTGTGAGGCCCACTGATATCTGAGCGCTATGTGACACGCTCGATGGCACATCTGCCTGTGACCAAAGTGACGAGAGGATAATGGAGATTTTGAATCTCTGCGCACACTTTTGGACACTGGACACTTGTGGATTGTGTGAGGCCCACTGATATCTGAGCGCTATGTGACAGGCTCGATGGCACAGCTGCCTGTGACCAAAGTGACGAGAGGATAATGGAGATTTTGAATCTCTGCGCACACTTTTGGACACTGGACACTTGTGGATTGTGTGAGGCCCACTGATATCTGAGCGCTATGTGACACGCTCGATGGCACAGCTGCCTGTGACCAAAGTGACGAGAGGATAATGGAGATTTTGAATCTCTGCGCACACTTTTGGACACTGGACACTTGTGGATTGTGTGAGGCCCACTGATATCTGAGCGCTATGTGACACGCTCGATGGCACAGCTGCCTGTGACCAAAGTGACGAGAGGATAATGGAGATTTTGAATCTCTGCGCACACTTTTGGACACTGGACACTTGTGGATTGTGTGAGGCCCACTGATATCTGAGCGCTATGTGACACGCTCGATGGCACAGCTGCCTGTGACCAAAGTGACGAGAGGATAATGGAGATTTTGAATCTCTGCGCACACTTTTGGACACTGGACACTTGTGGATTGTGTGAGGCCCACTGATATCTGAGCGCTATGTGACAGGCTCGATGGCACAGCTGCCTGTGACCAAAGTGACGAGAGGATAATGGAGATTTTGAATCTCTGCGCACACTTTTGGACACTGGACACTTGTGGATTGTGTGAGGCCCACTGATATCTGAGCGCTATGTGACAGGCTCGATGGCACAGCTGCCTGTGACCAAAGTGACGAGAGGATAATGGAGATTTTGAATCTCTGCGCACACTTTTGGACACTGGACACTTGTGGATTGTGTGAGGCCCACTGATATCTGAGCGCTATGTGACACGCTCGATGGCACATCTGCCTGTGACCAAAGTGACGAGAGGATAATGGAGATTTTGAATCTCTGCGCACACTTTTGGACACTGGACACTTGTGGATTGTGTGAGGCCCACTGATATCTGAGCGCTATGTGACAGGCTCGATGGCACAGCTGCCTGTGACCAAAGTGACGAGAGGATAATGGAGATTTTGAATCTCTGCGCACACTTTTGGACACTGGACACTTGTGGATTGTGTGAGGCCCACTGATATCTGAGCGCTATGTGACACGCTCGATGGCACATCTGCCTGTGACCAAAGTGACGAGAGGATAATGGAGATTTTGAATCTCTGCGCACACTTTTGGACACTGGACACTTGTGGATTGTGTGAGGCCCACTGATATCTGAGCGCTATGTGACAGGCTCGATGGCACAGCTGCCTGTGACCAAAGTGACGAGAGGATAATGGAGATTTTGAATCTCTGCGCACACTTTTGGACACTGGACACTTGTGGATTGTGTGAGGCCCACTGATATCTGAGCGCTATGTGACACGCTCGATGGCACAGCTGCCTGTGACCAAAGTGACGAGAGGATAATGGAGATTTTGAATCTCTGCGCACACTTTTGGACACTGGACACTTGTGGATTGTGTGAGGCCCACTGATATCTGAGCGCTATGTGACAGGCTCGATGGCACAGCTGCCTGTGACCAAAGTGACGAGAGGATAATGGAGATTTTGAATCTCTGCGCACACTTTTGGACACTGGACACTTGTGGATTGTGTAAGGCCCACTGATATCTGAGCGCTATGTGACAGGCTCGATGGCACAGCTGCCTGTGACCAAAGTGACGAGAGGATAATGGAGATTTTGAATCTCTGCGCACACTTTTGGACACTGGACACTTGTGGATTGTGTGAGGCCCACTGATATCTGAGCGCTATGTGACAGGCTCGATGGCACAGCTGCCTGTGACCAAAGTGACGAGAGGATAATGGAGATTTTGAATCTCAGCGCACACTTTTGGACACTGGACACTTGTGGATTGTGTGAGGCCCACTGATATCTGAGCGCTATGTGACACGCTCGATGGCACATCTGCCTGTGACCAAAGTGACGAGAGGATAATGGAGATTTTGAATCTCTGCGCACACTTTTGGACACTGGACACTTGTGGATTGTGTGAGGCCCACTGATATCTGAGCGCTATGTGACAGGCTCGATGGCACAGCTGCCTGTGACCAAAGTGACGAGAGGATAATGGAGATTTTGAATCTCTGCGCACACTTTTGGACACTGGACACTTGTGGATTGTGTGAGGCCCACTGATATCTGAGCGCTATGTGACACGCTCGATGGCACAGCTGCCTGTGACCAAAGTGACGAGAGGATAATGGAGATTTTGAATCTCTGCGCACACTTTTGGACACTGGACACTTGTGGATTGTGTGAGGCCCACTGATATCTGAGCGCTATGTGACAGGTCGATGGCACAGCTGCCTGTGACCAAAGTGACGAGAGGATAATGGAGATTTTGAATCTCTGCGCACACTTTTGGACACTGGACACTTGTGGATTGTGTAAGGCCCACTGATATCTGAGCGCTATGTGACAGGCTCGATGGCACAGCTGCCTGTGACCAAAGTGACGAGAGGATAATGGAGATTTTGAATCTCTGCGCACACTTTTGGACACTGGACACTTGTGGATTGTGTGAGGCCCACTGATATCTGAGCGCTATGTGACAGGCTCGATGGCACAGCTGCCTGTGACCAAAGTGACGAGAGGATAATGGAGATTTTGAATCTCTGCGCACACTTTTGGACACTGGACACTTGTGGATTGTGTGAGGCCCACTGATATCTGAGCGCTATGTGACACGCTCGATGGCACAGCTGCCTGTGACCAAAGTGACGAGAGGATAATGGAGATTTTGAATCTCTGCGCACACTTTTGGACACTGGACACTTGTGGATTGTGTGAGGCCCACTGATATCTGAGCGCTATGTGACAGGCTCGATGGCACAGCTGTGACAAAAGTGACTAGAGGATAAGGGAGATTGGATTGCTTTTAAAAAAGCAGTTTGCGGAGCAGTGGGTAAACAGCAATGCCAGCGTGTCAGGAAGCCTTAAAAGGCAGCCCAACAACCAACACCACTGATACACCACAATATAGCCTCCCCTTGCAGTGCACACACAGTGACTTGTGTGTTGTGCAGGCCAAATCGCTAGCAGCAGAAGCAGTTTTTTTGTCTTCTTCCCTGCCTAACGCTCTCCCTACAGAATCAGCAGCAACCTCTCCCTATACTAAGATCGGCAGAAGTAAGATGGCGATCGGCGTGCACGCCCTTTTATACCCCCTGTGACGCCCACCAAAGCAAGCCAATCACTTGCATGCCCTTCTGAAAGATAGTGGTGACCCGTGCCTAGGTCATCACGTTGCCCACAGTGTCCGTGGATCCTGATTGGCTGAAAAAGAGCGCAAAACAAACTTTTGAAACGCGACTTTGGCGGGTAAGTCGCCGACCTCGTGGCCGACCTCATCCTAGGGTCGGGTTTCGTTTCATGAAACCCGACTTTGCCAAAAGTCGGCGACTTTTGAATTTTTTCGACCCGTTTCGCTCAACTCTAGCAATCACGTGTAATCCATACTGGGCATGAGAACGGCTGGCGAGCTGTTAAGCAAGCTACAGCACCTGTGGTTTGCACACGTAAGTTTTTAATTTTTTCAGGAATGACGGTTAGGCCTAATTCCGGAACTGCGGTTGATCTGCACTTACTGGGAAATCATTGTTCGCGGGTAATAATTGTAATCACAGATCCCCATCACTAACGTTGTTCAGCGGGTTATCTGCACCTGTAAGCGACAAACGCTGGCCTTTTCAGTGTAGCGCACATGCAGCCACGGACATGTAAGGGCATGACACACCAGTTATTGGCCAATCTCATGTGCCAGAGCCTCACGTGTCCCTCTAGTAAGCCGGACTCGGACCGCGGGTCATGACGGAGTCTCGTTCGTTAACGGAATTAAGCTTGCAATGTGTGCATCTGTTCTGTAGCTGGCATGGTTGAGGTTGCCCGTGTTGAGTCAAATTACGCAGTAGGCTCCACTCCTGGTGGTGCCCTTCTGGACATTCCTTTAAGGTTCAGCTTTGCAACCATACTGCCCACGTAAAACAAACACTTTGCCTTCATGAACGCTGTTTGGAGGGTCATGACTCATGGGAATAACGCCGCCCAATCAGTTAACCTGCTAGAGAGATCCTTCGTTGCTCCCAAGCATGACATCACACTCCCTAGGAGGAAGGTAATGCCACTGTGGCGACCGTACTCCTGGGGGCGACACAAGTGCACTGATGCCCAGCCACTGCTCGATGAATCTGCTGGTACATTGACCCAGACCACTACATTCCCCTCGCACGCTACCCGGCCTGAATCTGACCCTGATGAAACTCAGGTTACCCTTCCCATATACAGTTCCATCTTACACGGTGACAAAGAGGAAGCTGCAGATGAAAGTGCAGGTTCGGCCCACCCGCCATCAGACACACCACCGTACTATCAGGGGCCCTGTGCCAGTGCCGTCGCCAACGAGTGGGCCCCCCCTGCTTGCTCAGGATCACAGCACTTGCAAGGTTGAAATACTGTGCAGTGAGATGGAAGATGGGGACGACGAGGAGTCCAGACTAGTACAGGGATTCCCTAGCGAGGAGACTTATTTGATTGTTTTCAATGTTGGGACAGCAATTTTTGGGGAGCACTATACTCTGGAGAATGACAGATGGGGCCCACCATACACTGGAACATTCCAAAGGTGGACATCAGACACTGGAGCAGCATTTACAGGGCCCATTATACACTAGAGCATTAGAAATGGGGCCCATTATGTTTGGAGCATTATTTGGGCCCATAAGACAGTGGAGCTTCATCCATGGGGACCAACATATACTGTAGCATTATGTGGAGCTCATCATATACTGTTTCAAACATTATATGGGACCAATGATTCTGTATGGAGAAATAGATGGGCCTCGTCATGAGATGTAAAAAGTGAAGTATTTTTCATTGTACTATACCGCCATTTCTCTGCCGTATCGGAGCATGATGAGTTGTGGTATGTGTTAAAGGGGCGCTCTTTCGCCCAGGGCACATGAAAACCTGGAGCCAGCCCTCCCCCCGCCCACAACTTTAGCCAAATAACACCCATTTTTCAGTGCGTAACTTGTATTATGAAGTTAATTAAGGTTGACAAGCTTAAGTAAGAAGAATTGATGCTTTTGGCATTCAAATGGGCACTGTAGGTGTGTTTCCTGTCATCCTCTCACTGCCGACTTTTATTCCCCATTGACTTACATTGGGTTTCATGTTTCGGGACGACCCCGACTTTTCCCTATAATCGGACGATCTTGCTCGACCCGACTTTTGGAAAAGTCGGGTTTCACGAAACGAAACTCGACCCTAAAAAACCAAAAGTCGCTCAACTCTACTTGCAGTGCGTGGTCCTTTTTTGACACAGTTGCAGATGACATTTGCTTTGTCAAATGCAAGCTGTGTCATCAGAAAGTCAAAAGAGGGAAAAGTGTCAGCAACCTCAATACCACAAATATGTAGAAACATGTGCTGACCAAGCACTTGTTGGAGTTGCAAAGACACACTGAAGATGTAGGCCAACCTACAGCGCCACCTACCACCTCTTCAGCTCGTGTTGTAGCCTCTTCCTCCAGCTCACACACAGCTGGTTCGGCTTCCTCACAGGATCGTCATGGAAGAAGCTCTGGCACTGTTGTCCAGAGACCCAGTGACATTCCACCCACAGCACCACGTTCCCTGTCATCCTCACACTCCCAGGCCACTCTGCAGCCATCGGTAGCACAGGCATGGGAGAAAAGGTGGCCATATTCGGCAAACCATCCCCGAGCACAGGCTCTGAATGCTGGCATTGCCAAACTACTGGCCCTTGAAATGCTCTCATTCAGGCTGGTGGAGACTGACAACTTCTGTAACTTCATGGCATTGGCAGTCCCACAATACATTGTGCCCAGCCACTTTTATTTCAGCAGGCAAGCCGTCCCTGCCCTGCAAAAGCACGTGGAGGGAAAAATTAAACATACGCTACTAAACGCCATCAGTAGCAAGGTTCACCTGACCTCCGATGCGTGGACCAGTAACCATGGACAGGGATGATACCTTTCCCTCACTGCCCATTGGGTAAATGTTGTGGAGCCGGGTACAGATCTTGAGAGTGGCGCTGTACATGTTCTGCCAAATCCAAGGATTGTAGGAATCCAGTCTGTACACATTGACTCCTCCTCATACTCCAGTTCCTCAGAATCAGCGCTGCAGGAGCCATCATGGTCTACCTCCACATGAACCCGTGAACGCTTACCTGTTACGACCGATATGAGCACAGCCGTGGCCAAACGTCAACAGGCCGTACTGAAATTAATTTCTTTGAGGAATCGAAGCCACACAGCGCAGGAGCTCTGAAATGCCATCAAGCAGGAGAGCGATGTGTGGTTTGTGCCAGCGAATCTCCAGCCAGGCTTGGTAATGTGTGACAATGGCCGAAATCTGGTGGCAGCTCTGGGCCTAGGCAACCTCACTCACATCCCATGTCTGGTACATGTGCTGAACTTGGTCATGCAGAGCTTTCTGAGGGACTATCCAGATCTTGATGCACTGCTGCACAAGGTCCGCATAGAGTCCGCTCACTTGCGGCATTCCAGCATGCCAAGATCGGGCATTGCAGCTCTGCAGCACCGATTCCGCTTTCCGGAACATCGCATCATATGTGACATATCCACCAGGTGGAATTCAACTTTACATATGTTGGAGCGGTTGTGTGAGCAGCAGGCAGCAGTAATGGAGTACCAGCTGCATCAGGCGCAAACAAGTCGCACTGTGCGCCGGTCACACTTCAGCACCACTGAGTGGGCCTCTATGAAGGATATCTGCCTCATTTTGTGTGCCTTCGATGATTCCATGCAGATGGCGAGTGCAGATGATGCACTAGTCAGCATGACTGTCCGCCTTATCTGCCTGCCTCAAAAAACACTGCAAGCACTAAGGGGGGAGGTTTTGGAAGAGGTGAAGGATGAGGAGTCACAAATGCCATCTGCTTCTGAACAGTCTGCACAACGTGGCTCCTCACAAAGGCCTAGGCAGGGGACACTTTGTGAGGAGGATGAGGAGGAGTCAATGGAGGAGGAAGACATCGCTCCAGAGGAGGGAGGTACACAATGCTTTAGTAGTCAGTATGTACAGCGAGGGTGGGGTGATGCAGAGCAGGAAGAGATGACGCCAAAAGCAGGGGACAGTGTTTCTTGGGCAGTTGGGAGTCTGCAGCACATGGTTGATTTCATGCTGCAGTGCCTGAGAAACGACCGCCGCATCGCCCACATTCTCAACACGGATGATTATTGGGTGTACACCTTCCTAGATCCTTGCTGCCGGGACAACTTACAAAGCCTCATAACACTGTTGAACCGGGAGCGTAAAATGCGGGAGTACCAAGACACACTGGTGCATTCCATCACGTTCTCCATTCCACCCGAGAGCAGTGCTGCTAGTCCTTTACAAAGCTGCTCTGTGCATCGAGGCAGTGGAGGAAGCTCTGCCCAAAGAGGGAGCAGACCATCACAGACGGCTCCAGTCAGCAGGAGGCAACGTTTCCGTCAGATGGTGACAGATTACATGTCTTGCCCTGTCAGTGTACTGCCAGACAGCTCTTCCCCTTCAAGTTTTGGGTCTCTAAGTTGGATACATGGCCAGAGCTTAGCCAGTATGCATTGGAGGTTCTGGCTTGCCCTGCTGCTAGTGTATTATCGGAACGCATCTTTAGTGCCGCAGGTGGTGTACTAACAGACCGTTGCACGCGACTATCCTCCAATAACGTTGACCGGCTTACATTTCTGAAAATGAACAAGGCCTGGATCTCGCCGGAATTTGCCAGTCCTCTTCCAGAATAAATATTTGGTTGGCAACAGTATCCAGGTCTCCTGTTGTTTTCATGTTTCTACCACCTGAAATGTAATCCCTCCGCTCCAACACCGCCAGTTGTTGGTCAAAAGTGCCATCTGCACAGAGAAAAACACTAGCTCCTGTGTTAGTGGGGTTCAGTAATGCCAGCTGCTCCCCTGCTGTGTGTCTGGCAATATCTCCTGCTCCCTCCATATTCAAACTACATCACATTTTAGTTCTTGGTCCGTGCAGGCCTCAGCCTACATCCTGATTGTTCCTGGGCTCCAACATCGCCAGTTTTTGCTCAGAAGTGCCGTCTGCACAGAGAAAAACACTAGCTCCTGTGTTAGTGGGGTTCAGTAACATGAGCTGCTCCCCTGCTGTGTGTCCGGCAATATCTCCTGCTCCCTCCACATTCAAACTACATCACATTTTAGCACTTGCTCCAAGTAGGCCTCAGCCTACACCCTGATTGATCCTGGGCTCCAACATCGCCAGTTGTTGCTCAGAAGTGCCGTCTGCACAGAGAAAAACACTAGCTCCTGTATTAGTGGGGTTCAGTAACATCAGCTGCTCCCCTGCTGTGTGTCCGGCAATATCTCCTGCTCCCTCCACATTCAAACTACATCACATTTTAGTACTTGCTCCAAGTAGACCTCAGTCTACACCCTGATTGATCCTGGGCTCCAACATCGCCAGTTGTTGCTCAGAAGCACCGTCTGCACAGAGAAAAACACTAGCTCCTGTGTTAGTGGGGTTCAGTAATGCCAGCTGCTCCCCTGCTGTGTGTCCGGCAATATCTCCTGCTCCCTCCACATTCAAACTACATCACATTTTAGTACTTGCTCCAAGTAGGCCTCAGCCTACACGCTGATTGATCCTGGGCTCAATCATCGCCAGTTGTTGCTCAGAAGTGCCGTCTGCACAGAGAAAAACACTAGCTCCTCTGTTAGTGGGGTTCAGTAACATCAGCTACTCCCCTGCTGTGTGTCCGGCAATATCTCCTGCTCCCTCCACATTCAAACTACATCAAATTTTAGAACTTGCTCCAAGTAGGCCTCAGCCTACACCCTGATTGATCCCGGGCTCCAACATCACCAGTTGTTGCTCAGAAGTGCCGTCTGCACAGAAAAAACACTAGCTCCTTTGTTAGTGGGGTTCAGTAACATCAGCTGCTCCCCTGCTGTGTGTCCGGCAACATCTCCTGCTCCCTCCACATTCAAACTACATCACATTTTTCACTTGCTCCAAGTAGGTCTCAGCCTACACCCTGATTGATCCTGGGCTCCAACACTGCCAGTTGCTGTTCAAAAGTGCCGTCTGCACAGAGAAAAGCACATGCTGCAGTGATAGTGGGGTTCAGTAACGCCAGCTGTTCCCCTGCTGTGTGTCCGGCAATGTCTACTGCTGCCTCCACATTCACACTACAACTGATTTAAAACGTGCTCTAATTAGGCCTCTGCCTTCACTCTGTCTCTAGTATTTACCCTGGCCTCCAACACCGCCAGTTGCTGCTCAGAAGTGCCGCCTGCACAATCAACACTTGTTCCTGTGTTACTGGGGTTCAGTAACGTCAGCTGATCCCCTGATGTGTGTACGGCAATGTCTCCTGCTCTGTCTACATTCCCAATACTAGAGACAGAGTGGAACCAGAGGCCTAATTGGAGAACGTTTAAAATCAGTAGTAGTCTACAACAGATATTAATCTTGATGAAATTAGGCCTCAGCCTACACCCTGATTGACCCTGGGCTCCAACATCGCCAGTTGCTGCTCAGAAGTGCCGTCTGCACAGTCAACATATGCTCCAGTGTTATTGGGGTTCAGAAATGTAATCTGATCCCCAGCTGTGTGTCCAGCAATTTCTCCTGCTCTGTCCACACTCACACAACTACAGATTTTAAACTTGCTCCAATTAGGCCTCTGTCTCCACTCTGTGTGTAGTATTTTCACTGGGTTCCAGCACCGCCTGCTGTTTCCGGGCATTGTCTTTGGCACAGGTATTCCCTCCTGCCCAGCCTGATTCCAGCCCGCCTGCTGTTTCCGGATAGAGTCAATGTCACTTTGCCACCAATACGTTGTCCTGTCGTGTTGCGGTCGGGTTAGCCAAGTCTATGGTGCCTGCAGTTTATGGGCTTCCTATGTGGTCTGTGGAATCTGGCAACAAAGGCTGGTTCCGTAATGCCAATAGGACAAGCACCCCCTGTAGGACTGTGAGTTTCGGTAACTGCGGCCAGCTCGCGGCCTTGCAGCGTTGTTTTTCAGGGGTACTTTCTGCTACCCCTCTGGGTTCTAGCACCATCAGCTAGTTCTCGGCAGTGTCTTTGGCATGGGTACTCCCTCCTGCCCAGCCTGGTTCCAGCACGCCTGCTGTTTCCGGGTAGTGTCAACGTCACTTTGCCACCAATACGTTGTCCTGTCGTGTTAGCCGAGTCTATGGTGCCTGCAGTTTATGGGCTTCCTATGTGGGCTGCGGGATCTGGCAACAAAGGCTGGTTCTGTAGTGCCAATAGGACAAGCACCCCCTGTAGGACTTTTGGTTTCGGTAACTGCGGCCGGCTCGTGGCCTTGCAACTTTGTTTTTCATGGGTACCTTCTGCTACCCATCCGGGTTCCAGTACCGTCAGCTGGTTCTCAGCAGTGCCTTTGGCTTAGGTGCCTCCTTCTCGGTATCCGAGTTCCAGCAGCGTCTGCTGGTCCTTGGTAGTGCTTTGTAGCACAGGTACCTCCTGCTTAGTAGCCGGGTTCCAGCACCATCAGCTGGTACTCGGTAGTGCCATTGGCTCTTGTTCCTTCTGCTGCCCCTCCGGGTTCCAGCACCGTCAGCTGGTCCTCACTAGTTCCATTGGCTCTTGCAGCTTCTGCTACCCATCCGGGTTCCAGTACCGTCAGCTGGTTCTCGGCAGTGCCTTTGGCTTAGGTGCCTCCTTCCCAGTATCCGAGTTCCAGCAATGTCTGCAGGTCCGTGGTAGTGCTTTCTAGCACAGGTACCTCCTGCTTAGTGACCAGGTTCCAGCACTGTCAGCTGGTCCTTGGTAGTGCCATTGGCTCTTGTTCCTTCTGCTGCCCCTCCGGGTTCCAGCACCGTCAGCTGGTCCTCGCTAGTTCCATTGGCTCTTGCAGCTTCTGCTACCCCTCCGGGTTCCAGTACCGTCAGCTGGTTCTCGGCAGTGCCTCTGGTTTAGGTGCCTCCTTCTCGGTATCCGAGTTCCAGCAACTCCTGCTGGTCCTTGGTAGTGCTTTCTAGCACAGGTACCTCCTGTTTGGTAACCGGGTTCCATCACCGTCAGCTGGTCCCCGATAGTGCCATTGGCTCTTGTTCCTTCTGCTGCCCCTCCGGGTTCCAGCACTGTCAGTTGGTCCTCGCTAGTTCCATTGGCTCTTGCAGCTTCTGCTACCCCTCCGGGTTCCAGTACCGTCAGCTGGTTCTCGGCAGTGCCTTTGCCTTAGGTGACTCCTTCTCGGTATCCGAGTTCCAGCAACGTCTGCTGGTCCTTGGTAGTGCTTTCTAGCACAGGTACCTCCTGCTTAGTAACCGTGTTCCAGCACCGTCAGCGGGTCATCGGTAGTGCCATTGGCTCTTGTTCCTTCTGCTGCCCCTCGGGGTTCCAGCACCATCAGCTGGTCCTCGCTAGTTCCATTGGCTCTTGCAGCTTCTGCTACCCCTCCGGGTTCCAGTACCGTCAGCTGGTTCTCGGCAGTGCCTTTGGCTTAGGTGCCTCCTTCTTGGTATCCGAGTTCCAGCAGAGTCTGCTGGTCCTTGGTAGTGCTTTCTAGCACAGGTACCTCCTGCTTAGTAACCGTGTTCCAGCACCGTCATGCTGGTCCTCGGTAATGCCATTGGCTCTTGTTCCTTCTGTTGCCCCTCCGGGTTCCAGCACCATCAGCTGGTTCTCGGCAAGGTCTTTGGCACGGGTACTCCCTCCTGCCCAGCCTGGTTCCAGCACGCCTGCTGTTTCCGGATAGTGTCAATGTCACTTTGCCACCAATATGTTGTCCTGTCGTGTTGCAGTCAGGTTAGCCGAGTCTATGGTGCCTGCAGTTTATGGGCTTCCTATGTGGGCTGCGGGATCTGGCAACAAAGGCTGGTTCCGTAGTGCCAATAGGACTAGCACCCCCTGTAGGACTGTGGGTTTCGCTAAATGCGGCCGGCTCACGGCCTTGCAACTTTGTTTTTCATGGGTACCTTCTGCTACCCATCCGGGTTCCAGTACCGTCAGCTGATTCTCTGCAGTGCCTTTGGCTTAGGTGCCTCCTTCTCGGTATCCGAGGTCCAGCAACGTCTGCTGGTCCTTCTTAGTGCTTTCTAGCACAGGTACCTCCTGCTTAGTAACCTGGTTCCAGCACCGTCAGCTGGTCCTCGGTAATGCCATTGGCTCTTGTTCCTTCTGCTGCCCCTCCAGGTTCCAGCACCGTCAGATGGTTCTCGGCAGTGTCTTTGGCATGGATACTCCCTCCTGCCCAGCCTGGTTCCCGCATGCCTGCTGTTTCCGGATAGTGTCAATGTCACTTTGCCACCAATACGTTGTCCTGTCGTGTTGCGGTCAGGTTAGCCGAGTCTATGGTGCCTGCAGTTTATGGGCTTCCTATGTGGGCTGTGGGATCTGGCAACAAAGGCTGGTTCCATAGTGTCAATAGGAAAAGCACCCCCTGTAGGACTGTGGGTTTCGGTAACTGCGGCCGGCTCGCGGTCTTGCAACTTTGTTTTCCATGGGTACCTTCTGCTACCCATCCGGGTTCCATTACTGTCAGCAGGTTCTTGGCAGTGCCTTTGGCTCTTGTTCCTTGTGCTGCCCCTCTGGGTTTCAGAACCATCAGCTGGTCCTCGCTAGTTCCATTGGCTCTTGCAGCTTCTGCTACCCCTCCGGGTTCCAGTACCGTCAGCTGTTTCTTGGCAGTGCCTTTGGCTTAGTTGCCTCCTTCTCGGTATCTGAGTTCCAGCAACATCTGCTGGTCCTTGGTAGTGCTTTCTAGCACAGGTACCTCCTGCTTAGTAACCAGGTTCCAGCACCGTCAGCTGGTCCTCGGTAGTGCCATTGGCTCTTGTTCCTTCTGCTGCCCCTCCGGGTTCCAGCACTGTCAGCTGGTCCTCGCTAGTTCCATTGGCTCTTGCAGCTTCTGCTACCCCTCCGGGTTCCAGTACCGTCAGCTGGTTCTCGGCAGTGCCTTTGGCTTAGATGACTCCTTCTCGGTATCTGAGTTCCAGCAACGTCTGCTGGTCCTTGGTAGTGCTTTCTAGCACAGGTGCCTCCTGCTTAGTAACCAGGTTCCAGCACTGTCAGCTGGTCCTCGGTAATGCCATTGGCTCTTGTTCCTTCTGCTGCCCCTCCGGTTTCCAGCACAGTCAGCTGGTGCTTGGTAGTGCCATTGGCTCTTGTTCCTTCTGCTACCCATCCGGGTTCCAGTACCGTCAGCTGGTTCTCGGCAGTGCCTTTGGCGTAGATGCCTCCTTCTCGGTATCCGAGTTCCAGCAATGTCGGCTGGTCCTTGGTAGTGCTTTCTAGCACAGGTACCTCCTGCTTAGTAACCATGTTCCAGCACCGTCAGCTGGTCCTCGGTAGAGCCATTGGCTCTTGTTCCTTCTGCTGCCCCTCCGGGTTCCAGCACTATCAGCTGGTCCTCACTAGTTCCATTGGCTCTTGCAGCTTCTGCTACCCCTCCGGGTTCCAGTACCGTCAGCTGGTTCTCGGCTTTGCCTTTGGCTTAGATGACTCCTTCTCGTTATCCGAGTTCCAGCAACGTCTGCTGGTCCTTGGTAGTGCTTTCTAGCACAGGTACCTCCTGCTTAGTAACCAGGTTCCAGCACCGTCAGCTGGTCCTCGGTAATGCCATTGGCTCTTGTTCCTTCTGCTGCCCCTCCGGGTTCCAGCACAGTCAGCTGGTCCTCGGTAGTGCCATTGGCCCTTGTTCCTTCTGCTACCCATCCGGGTTCCAGTACCGTCAGTTGGTTCTCGGCAGTTCCTCAGCCTTCTTGTACCTTCTGCTACATTTCCAAGTTCAAGATTTTTTAAATGATTTTTGGTAATCACTCTGGATCTCCCTGACGACGACCCTAAAGACGACAATCCTGAAGACCACTCCGAAGAAGACGACGACCCCGAAAACGACAACCCTGGAGATGACGACCCTGAAGACTACCCCAAAGAAGACGATGACCCCGAAGACGACGACCCTGAAGACCACCTCGAAGAAGACCAAGAATATGACCCTGAAGAAGATGACCAAGAGGACAAAGAACAAGAAGACAACTGCCAAGATACAGAAGAACAAGAGATGGAAGACCAAGAAGCAGAAGAACAAGAAGCTGCAGAACAAAAAGCAGAAGAACATTAACCATAAGACTAAAAATCAGAGCAAAAGATGTTATCTAAATTATAAGCAGAAGAAGACTAAGCAGTGTATGGGGGTGAGTCCGTTCCTCCTCGTGGTGCCCCTGGAAAATGCCTGCTGCTGCAGGCCAAACTGAGCGCGGACAAATCCTGTTGCCTTTGGCTTAGGTGCCTCCTTCTCGGTATCCGAGTTCCAGCAACGTCTGCTGGTCCTTGGTAGTGCTTTCTAGCACAGGTACCTCCTGCTTCGTAACCAGATTCCAGCACCGTCAGCTGGTCCTCGGTAGTGCCATTGGCTCTTGTTCCTTCTGCTGCCCCTCCGGGTTCCAGCACTGTCAGCTGGTCCTTGCTAGTTCCACTGGCTCTTGCAGCTTCTGCTACCCCTCCGGGTTCCAGTACCGTCAGCTGGTTCTTGGCAGTGCCTTTGGCTTAGGTGACTCCTTCTCGGTATCTGAGTTCCAGCAACGTCTGCTGGTCCCTGGTAGTGCTTTCTAGCACAGGTACCTCCTGCTTAGTAACCAGGTTCCAGCACCGTCAGCTGGTCCTCGGTAATGCCATTGGCTCTTGTTCCTTCTGCTGCCCCTCCGGGTTCCAGCACAGTCAGCTGGTGCTCGGTAGTGCCATTGGCTCTTGTTCCTTCTGCTACCCATCCGGGTTCCAGTACCGTCAGTTGGTTCTCGGCAGTTCCTCAGCCTTCCTGTACCTTCTGCTACATTTCCAAGTTCAAGCTTTTTGAAATGATTTTTGGTAATCATACTGAATCTCCCTGGCGACGACCCTAAAGACGACAATCCTGAAGACCACCCCGAAGAAGACGACGACCCCGAAAACGACAACCCTGGAGATGACGACCCTGAAGACTACCCCGAAGAAGACGATGACCCCGAAGACCACATTGAAGAAGACCAAGAATATGACCCTGAAGAAGATGACCAAGAGGACAAAGAACAAGAAGACAACTGCCAAGATACAGAAGAACAAGAGATGGAAGACCAAGAAGCAGAAGAACAAGAAGCTGCAGAACAAAAAGCAGAAGAACATTAACCATAAGACTAAAAATCAGAGCAAAAGATGTTATCTAAATTATAAGCAGAAGAAGACTAAGCAGTGTATGGGGGTGAGTCCGTTCCTCCTCGTGGTGCCCCTGGAAAATGCCTGCTGTTGCAGGCCAAACTGAACGCGGACAAATCCTGTTGTAAATTTTTGTGACAGGCAGAATGGAAGATGTAATCTTCAAACTTTTATAGATAACAACTACAGGAATGACTGTCACACATAAGAATATGATGAAGAAGAAGAATAGGAAGAAGATGAAGAAGTAGAATATGAAGAAGAATAATAGTTGAATAAGAAGAATATGAAGAATGTAAAAAAAAGAATAATAGGAAGAAGGTGAAGAAGAAGATCAATAAGGTGATGAAGAAGTTGATGAAAAAGATGCAGCTTCTGAGGATCATGAAGGAGAAAGTGTGGGAGAGTAAAAAAGAAGGTGAGGAGCATGGAAGTAGTGAAACATACATATCTGACAAAATATAAAAATTTTTAACATAGTCAATATCTTTGTAACTCAGAACGTCTTTAAAAAAGAAATTATTCCTGCAATTCCATTTGATTGGGCTAAACCTCTATGCCTTTAATGTCTCCTCCACCTCCCCCAATACATTCTACATTATTATTAGTTGTTTTTCTTTATGTAGAATTAACCTACAAGGAAAGAAAGGGTTTTTTTTTAATTCCGATATTTCTGTCCCATTGACTTGCATTGGTTTCCGGTATCGTAATCGGCGATACCCGATACTTTTTGGATATCGGTCCGATACAATCCGATCCGATATTTCACGATATCGGATGGTATCGCTCAACACTCCCTATCAGTCAAAATGTATCAGGAATGGTTCAGTCCTGTCTGCCATTTACTTATGGCTTATGCCAATAATTAGGCAATTAAGCAATACCTCAAATCTGTCTTCTGTTTTCTACACTGTTCTGCTGCTGCCACCAGAGCCACATTCAGTCAGGCACCTACACCCTGTCTCTCATGTCATCCATACTGTAGTACTTCTGCTCCTGAAGCTGCCATCTCTGGCCATAATCGGCCACACATCTTCTTGCCAGCCCCGTTCTAACTCTCCCCTATGGTGCTCCTTATGCCGCTCTTGTACAGCCATGCCATTCTAAAAACTCTCTTGAGGGTACACAAACATGCAAAAGCTATCAAAATAAAGTTATTTTCAATAATGTTAGTGACAACAAGCCAAAGCTTTTTCACTTTGAAAACAGTACTACTTTTTCACCTCCCTAAAAAGCCATTTTTAAAAAGCTTGAAAAAAGCCTTTGTATTTGCCTAGTCATTTTGTGATTAGCAAATCATTTGTGGCTCTTCCTTTGATTCATTTTATTCTATAGTTTTTTTTCCATTTTTCCTTGTAAGAAATATTGTTTTGTAATCGCAAATGCATGGAGGATTGCTTGTAAAGTTAAGATTAAAAAGACATGTAGAATTTAATCCGCTTTCACCTTTATTACCTTCGCTTTTAATTCATGTTTTTTTCTTGCTGGCTTTTTGTATTATATTTTATGTGTTAATACAATACAGGATATATATATTTACAGATGACGCCAGAAATTTACATATATTATATAAAAAGACACATATGCATGTTTTTATCAATATCTGGCATGAAATCAGAATAAACTCCCTTTTAAGTCAATTAGGATTACCATAGTTATTATTACTTGCCAAATGCCAGAATAATGAGAGAGAGAGAATGTTTTAAGGCATTTTTATTTCTTACTGCAAACTCAAAAGTTTACATACATTTCATTAGGATTTGGCACCATTGCCCTTAAACTGAATGTCTTGGGTCAAACATTTGGGATATCCTTACACAAGTTTCTCACAGAAGTAGGTTGGAATTTGGGCCCATTCCTCCTGAGAAAACTGGAGTAACTGATCCAGGTTTGTAGGTCACCTTGCTCGCACCTTTTTCACCTTTTTCAGCTTAGCCCATACATTTTCAATTGGATTGAGATCAGGGCTTTGTGATGGCCACTCCAAAACATTGACTTTTGTTATCCAAAGTCACTTTTTTGCCATTTTAGCAGTATGCTTTGTGTCACTGTCCAGCACCATGTCCATTTAGAAGACCCATTTCCAGCCATGCTTTAATTTCCTGACTGCTGTCTTGAGATATTGCTTCAGTATTACCACATAATCTTCTTTCCCCATGATGCCATCTATTTTGTGAAGTGCACCAGTCCCTCCTGCAGCAACACAACCCCACAACATGATGCTGTCACCCCCATTTTTCACAGTTTGCATGGTGTTCTTAGGCTTCCAAGCTCCTCCCTTTTTCCTCCAAACGTAATTGTCACAATCCATGTTTGGATCTTTGGCAGATCTGGGCCCACATATAACTTTCTTTTTTCCTTCAAGCCTCTGGCTTAATGTTAGTTTTTGCCCCCTGGTGGCTGCTGGGGTTGTTACAACCTTAGTGGCTGCTAATGGGTTTTAGCCCCCCGGTGGCCGCTGGGGTTATTACAACCTTGGTTGCTGCTAATGGGTTGCCCCCGGTGGCCGCTGGGGTTACTACACATTAAATTAGCCAGCAGGTGTTATCCCTCCCTTCCTTCCTATAAAAGGGTGTCAGGTGCTCTGGATCACTGTTGGTGATACTGGTCATTTCCTAACCAACCTTGGAGGAGAGAGGAGCTAATTGGAGCAGTGCTTTGCAGCTCATCCAGAGCTTTGGTGTTTCAGCTGTTCAGTTGGAAGCTGTATCAGGGTGCCATACTCTGTTGCCTCAGGAGCATTGGCAACAGAGAAAGCTAAGTTTTCCTTGTTCATTATTTTCCCTAATGTTATATTAGTACAGCGGTGGGAACAGTGTCTGCACAAGCCAGTTCCCTAGTAAGGGATAGGTGCAGGGCTAGTGAGGGATTCAGATATCCTGGTCAGCGACAGGTGAAGAGCCTGTATAGGGAACGTTAGGAGGGTTCAGGGACACAGCCTCAGGAGAGTGCAGCAGGTGTCCACGTCCCCGTTCCCTATTGTAGAGCCCACCATTGTAACTGTGTCCCCGGTGTTGCCTTGTTTGTCTTGTCATTCTAGTTACCGACATGCTGGTCGAGTCACACAGGACAAGTCACTACGTGACAGTAATAATGGTCAATGTGCCCAAAAAGATCAATTTTAGTTTCATCAGACCTCAGGACTAGAGTTGAGCGAAATGGGTTGGTAAAATTGATAAGTCGCCGACTTTCGCTAAAGTCGGGTTTCGCCGAACGAAACCCAACCATAGTGTGAGGTTGGCCATGAGGTCGCCGACCCGCGCGACAAAGTCAAATTTCCCATGATGCTCCCAGCGCATTTTCTCAGCCAATCATGAAGGACACACACTGTGGGCAACGCGATGACATCGACAGCGGCCACCACCATCTTAGAGAAGGGCATTTGTGTGATTGGCTTGCTTTGTGTGGCATCACAGTGGCTATAAAAGCCCTGACCGCCGACTGCCATGTTACTTCTGCCGATCATGGCAAAGGAGAGGTTGCTGCTGATGATTCTCAATAGGGAGAGCGTTAGGGAACAAAGAAAAAAAAAACTGTGCTTCTTCTGATAGCGATTTCAACTGTAAAGTTAGTGTGCAGTGATAGGGGAGGATTTTTGTGTGTGCAGCAGCGCTGGTGGTTATTAGGCTGCCTTACAAGGCTACCTGATAGCTGCATTGCTGTGTGCACTGCACACTCCTGTGCAGACTGCTTTTTTAAAAGCAAAAAAACTTTTATTCTGATTTTCTGCACTGTTACAGAGCGTTCATTTTTTCACACACCGTATAGAGATGTACGCGACTCACACACTACCTTGTACCTGCTGGTATCACAGACAAATACATGCTATGTGCGTGTGACTCCGTTAAAAAATAGACGGAGACTTTAAATTTTCCATACATACACCGTATAGAGCTGTCTGCTTCGCAAACAGTATCGTATATCTGCTGTTTGATCACGGTCAAATCTATACAGCGACAGCGTGTGTGTGTGACTCCGTAAATACATATACGGACATTTCAATTTTTCCATACACCATATAGAGCTGTCCACTTGTCAAACAGTATCGTACATCTGCTGTTTGATCACGGTCAAATCTATACAGAGACAGCGTGTGTGACTCCGTAAAAAAATAGACGGAGATTTAAAATTTTCCATATATACACCGCATAGAGCTGTATGCTTCTCACACACTACCGTGTACCGGCTGGTATTACAGACAAATACATGCTATCTGTGTGTGACTCTGTAAAAAAATAGACGGAGATTTAAAAATTTCCATACACAGACCAAATAGAGCTGTCCACTTTTCAAACAGTTTCGTTTATCTGCTGTTTCATTATGGTCAAATCTCTACAGAGACAGCGTGTGTGACTCCGTAAAAAAATAGACGGAGATTTAAAATTTTCCATACATACACCGGATAGAGCTTTCCTCTTGTCAAACAGTATCGTATATCTGCTGTTTGATCACGGTCAAATCTATACAGAGTCAGCGTGTGTGACTCCGTAAAAAAATAGACGGAGATTTTCATTTTTCCATACATGCTCCGTATAGAGCTGTCCGCTTCTGATACAGTACCGTATATCTGCTGGTTGGATTACGGTCAAATACATACTGGGAGAGCGTCTGTGACTAAGGAAATATATACGGAGATTTAAATTTTTACCTACACCTTACACAGCTGTACGCTCCTCATACAGTACCATATACCTCAAACAGATCAAGGAAGCATAATGCCATAAAATACAAATTGCTTTATTGAAATACGTACAACAGACATAAGCATGATAAAAAAGAGATGGATATATCGATGGATATCACAGATACAAATGTGCTAATCGTGTAAAGATACACAAAAACTGGTACACCAAACAATAAAATATCAAAAAATCGCAATAAAGTGTATCAATATGAGGTATAAGGGGTATGCAAAACCATATGCATTTCTAAGCAGCTAGATTGTAGTCTACTGCAATGGTGATGCTGACAGGAAAAAGTACTGGAAGTATCCAATATAGCATGACAGTGAGATAGACACTACCAAAATATATGCCCTACATGGCGGAAAAAAGATCTCAGCAGATAATGTAAAATATGGTCAAATTAGATGCACGACACTGCTGTAAGAAGTTTAGACAAAAAACCGTGTCCTAAACAGGTACTGATGATACAAGCATTGGCCTGTTGTCATGACAGTAATATTTAGCAAACGTGCATAGAGAATGGCCAGACTACTGAGTGTTTGTAAATATGTTGCCATCGGCAATATTAAACACTGTCTAAGTCAGGGTTTAGACAAAAAATCGTGTCCTAAACAAGTGCTGATGGTACACGTACTGACCTGTTGTCATGACAATAATATGGCACACGTGCATAAGAAATGGCCAAAAGGCTGAGTATTTATGAATATGCTGCCATTAGCAAGATTAAACACTGTCTAAATCAGGGTTCAGAGGGTAGTGTATACCCACAAAGTCATGTCATAACATGGGTGCAATGAACGACACAAGTGTGTCCATAGCATGTATGCCCCCATTTAAAGTGCAATGCAACCCCCCTAAGTGAAAAGCACATATGACCTGAGATACCGCAGTCCCTGACGCGCGTTTCGCCTTAGCTTCGTCCTGGGAGGTAGGTGAATGTAGCTGCAAGGTGTGTTGAAGTATATATAGCAACATAATTACAGATCACTCACAGCTGAGAGATCACCCAGTGCCCGGCGTGTGATGTCATCATGGCGCGCGTCTCACGGCCGCACAGCCACTCCCCATCATACACGTCATGATGTGGAGATGGCTGGATGAAGCCAGGGAGAACGCGTTGCCAAGGCGACGCACCACGCTGCAGGATGACGCTGCAGATAGGTAAGCCACTCCTCCGCCCGACGTGTCAGGGTAGAGAGGTGGACTTAACCCATCCCACAGACGTTTCCACACAGAATGTGCACAGTGCTCTGGGGAAATATATGGGAATGGCGGTATAGTGGAATATCTTAAGACTGTGCTGCTCAGATGCATCTTTTATAAACACATAGTGGGCATAAATAGCGCCCTACCGAGCTGTATACAAAAGTCTGTATTTCCAAAAATATGCAATATGTAATGGATAGATATCTGACTATTGATGAAATATAAAGAAAAATTCCAAAGACATTGATATGGATATGGTAATATGAGGAAAGCGATATTGATGGCCCTTATTTAGTAGATTTAATTTGACAATAACATATATAATAGAGAATTAAGGGTCTCGACTTTATATAGTGTAAATCACCGAGTACACGAGAAATATAATATCATGGAATGTCCCCCTGGTCATCAGTGACATTTGAGCAATACCACACCATTAAACGGGAAATGACCATATGGAAATTAATCTGAATAAGCATATACCATGCATGTTTGATTCTAGGTCCATAATTCTACAGGAATATAAACATAGCATCATCATTTCCCAGACACATTACATGAAATATGATTACTACTAAAGTGTCTACCCATCCCTAACATAATGCAGATCCATTGGCACATACGTATTAGGATTAAAAGAGTAAGAATCCAAAGGAAATATTATGCGGACCCAAGAACATATGTACATATATATACTAATGCCTGCATCCTTTATACAGACAAAAAAGTCCACAGTGTAGACATGCAGCAGTCCTGAAAAACAGATCCCACGATGATCAAGTTCTCTCTTGACTTCTCATAGATGTGGACCAGTTGTTATTTTGGATACCCTCCAATGTAAGGTGGTTTGTAGCAACTTCTCCAACAATAGGCTTGAAGACGCCATCCTAACCCGATGTCCATACACACCACACAGCAATGTGATAAAAAGAAGATAAGCTGAAAATAAAACTGAAAATTAAAAGAAAATTAAAAACATAAAGAGCAAACCTACACCATACATCTATAGCATCCTACAGAAATGGGGCAAAGCTCAGAACCTCATTAAGTCCCCTCGGTTGAACCGTTCCCAGCTTGTAGAATCATAGAATCATAGAATCATAGAATCGTACAGTTGGAAGGGACCTCCTGGGCCATCTGGTCCAACCCCCTGCTCAAAGCAGGATTCGCTAAATCATCCCAGTCAGATGTCTGTCCAGCCTCTGTTTGAAGACTTCCATTGAAGGAGAACTCACCACTTCTCGTGGCAGCCTGTTCCACTCATTGATCAGTCTAACTGTCAAAAAGTTTTTTCTAATATCTAATCTGTGTCTCCTCCCATTCAGTTTCATCCCATTGCTTCTAGTCTTTCCTTGTGCAAATGAGAATAAAGTTGATCCTTCTACAATGTGACAGCCCTTTAGATATTTGTAGACAGCAATTAAGTCTCCTCTCAGTCTTCTCTTTTGCAAACTAAACATTCCCAAATCCTGCAACCTTTCCTCATAAGACAGGGTTTGCAGACCGGTCACCATTCTGGTCGCTCTTTTCTGAACTTGCTCCAGTTTGTTGATGTCTTTTTTAAAATGTGGTGCCCAAAACTGGACACAATATTCCAGATGAGGTCTGACCAAAGAGGAGTAGAGGGAAATAATGACTTCACGTGATCTAGACTGTATGCTTCTGTTAATACATCCTAGAACTGCATTTGCCTTTTTTGCTGCTGCATCACACTGTTGACTCATATTCAGTCTGTGATCTATTAGTATACCCAAGTCTTTTTCACATGTGCTGTCACTTAGCCCTATTCCTCCCATTCTATATATGCTTTTTTCATTTTTATTGCCCAGATGTAGTACTTTGCATTTCTCCCTGTTAAAAACCATTCTGTTAGTTACTGCCCACTTCTCCAGTTTATTTAAATCTTTTTGAATCCTCTCTCTCTCTTCTCTAGTATTAGCTATCCCTCCTAGCTTTGTGTCATCAGCAAATTTAATCAGTTTACCCTCAATTCCTTCATCTAAATCGTTGATAAAGATGTTGAACAATACAGGGCCCAGGACAGAGCCCTGTGGTACCCCACTTGAGACATTCTTCCGACTGGATGTGCAGCCATTTACGACCACTCTTTGGGTCCGATCACTAAGCCAGCTATGAATCCACCTAACAGTTGCCTTGTCCATTCCATACTTAGTCATTTTTTCAATAAGGATTGTATGAGAGACTTTGTCAAATGCTTTGCTGAAGTCAAGATATACTATATCTACAGCATTTCCTTGATCCACCCAATCAGTGATACCGTCATAGAAGGAAATTAAGTTAGTCTGACATGACTTATTAGTTACAAACCCATGCTGACTCTGTTTGATCACTTCATTCTTATCCAGGTATTGACTTACATGTTGTTTAATAATTTGTTCAAAGATCTTTCCTGGTATAGAAGTCAGACTCACCGGCCTATAGTTGCCTGGGTCCACCTTCTTCCCCTTTTTGAAGATAGGAACAACATTTGCTCTTCTCCAGTCTTCTGGCACTTCTCCTGTTCTCCAAGAATTTTCAAAGATTATGGAGAGTGGTTCAGAAATTTCTTCTGCTATCTCCTTCAGTACTCTGGGGTGTAATTCATCTGGACCTGGAGACTTGAATTCATTTAGGTTAGCTGTGTTTCCTCACTATCTTTCTGTTTATAGATATCCTGGATTCTTCTATTCCCTTAATAGGACAGTGAATAACAGTTGGTGTTACATTTCCTTTCTGAGAGAAAACAGATGCAAAATAGGAATTTAAAAGTTCAGCCTTCTCAACATCCTGTCTTACCATTTCATCATTTTCATCCTGTATATCCATTCAGCTTCTTTTTGAGCTAATATTTTCTTCCAGCCGTCTCCACATCATGACGTGTATGATGGGGAGTGGCTGTGCCGCCGTGAGACGCGTGCCATGATGACGTCACACGCCGGGCACTGGGTGATCTCTCAGCTGTGAGTGATCTGTAATTATGTTGCTATATATACTTCAACACACCTTGCAGCTACATTCACCTACCTCCCAGGACGAAGCTAAGGCGAAACACGCGTCGGGGACTGCGGTATCTCAGGTCATATGTGCTTTTCACTTAGGGGGGTTGCATTGCACTTTAAATGGGGGCATACATGCTATGGACACACTTGTGTCGTTCATTGCACCCATGTTATGACATGACTTTGTGGGTATACACTACCCTCTGAACCCTGATTTAGACAGTGTTTAATCTTGCTAATGGCAGCATATTCATAAATACTCAGCCTTTTGGCCATTTCTTATGCACGTGTGCCATATTATTGTCATGACAACAGGGTCATCCAGGGTCAGTACGTGTACCATCAGCACTTGTTTAGGACACAATTTTTTGTCTAAACCCTGACTTAGACAGTGTTTAATATTGCCGATGGCAACATGTTTACAAACACTCAGTAGTCTGGCCATTCTCTATGCACGTTTGCTAAATATTACTGTCATGACAACAGGCCAATACTTGTATCATCAGTACCTGTTTAGGACACGGTTTTTTGTCTAAACTTCTACAGCAGTGTCGTGCATTTAATTTGACCATATTTTACATTATCTGCTGAGATCTTTTTTCCGCCATGTAGGGCATATATTTTGGTTAGAGTTGAGCGACTTTTGGTTTTTTAGGGTCGAGTTTCGTTTCGTGAAACCCGACTTTTCCAAAAGTCGGGTCGAGCAAGATCGGCCGACTATAGGGAAAAGTAGGGGTCGTCCCGAAACACAAAACCCAATGTAAGTCAATGGGGAATAAAAGTCGGCAGTGAGAGGACAGGAAACACACCTACAGTGCCCATTTGAATGCCAAAAACATCAATTCTTCTTACTTAAGCTTGTCAACCTTAATTAACTTCATAATACTAGTTACGCACTGAAAAACGCGCGCTCAGTACCTCAGCAGGACAAAAAAAAAATTGGGATTGCTTTTAAAAAAGCAGTTTGCAGAGCAGTGGGTAAACAGCAATGCAGCCATCAGGAAGCCTTAGAAGGCAGCCTAACAACCAACACCGCTGATCCAGCAAAATATAGCCTCCCCTTGCACTGCACACACAGTGACTGGTGTGTTGTACAGGCAAAATCGCTAGCAGCAGAAGCAGTTTTTGGTGTCTTCTTACCTGCCTAACGCTCTCCCTACAGAATCATCATCAGCAGCAGCAGCTCTCCCTATTCTGAGATCAGCATGAGGAACATGGCGGTCTGCGTGCACGCCCTTTTATACCCCCTGTGACGCCCACCAAAGCAAGTCAATCACTTGCATGAACTTCTGAAAGATGGTAGTGACCCCTGCCTATGTCATCATGTTGCCCACAGTGTCCGTGGATCCTGATTGGCTGAAAAAGAGCGCAAAACAAACTTTTGAAACGCGACTTTGGCAAGTAAGTCGCCGAACTCGTGGCCGACCTCATCCTAGGGTCGGGTTTCGTTTCATGAAACCCGACTTTGCCAAAAGTCGGCGACTTTTGAAATTTTTTGACCCGTTTCGCTCAACTCTAATTTTGGTAGTGTCTATCTCACTGTCATGCTATATTGGATACTTCCAGTACTTTTTCCTGTCAGCATCACCATTGCAGTAGACTACAATCTAGCTGCTTAGAAATGCATATGGTTTTGCATACCCATTATACCTCATATTGATACACTTTATTGTGATTTTTTGATATTTTATTGTTTGGTGTACCAGTTTTTGTGTATCTTTACACGATTAGCACATTTGTATCTGTGATATCCATCGATATATCCATCTCTTTTTTATCATGTTTATGTCTGTTGTACGTATTTCAATAAAGCAATTTGTATTTTATGGCATTATGCTTCCTTGATCTGTTTGGTGTATATAGTAGTTGGGAAGTGCCATGTGCTCTCAGGCCCTAGTTGTGGATATTAGTACCATATACCTGCTGGTATTTTTGTTACATTTTCACAAACATGAGGAAGTACGGTGGAAGAGGATGCGAACGTGGGCGGGGGCAGCTGGTACTGATGGTGGTGGTGGTGCATCTGCTGGTTATGCCAAAAGCACAATAGCAGCTAAGGCAGGAGGTGTTGAGCCTGCATCTTCTGCCACAAGAAGGCCTGTAAGGTTCCCTTTTCTGGGAGTAGAAAAAAATGCTTTTTAAGCCAGAGCATCAGGAACAGGTTTTGGCTTACATTGTTGAAACAGCCACCAGATCCATTGCCTCCTCTTCTGAGCTTTCAAAACCTGCAAGAACGGAGTCGTCAGTGCAGGGTTCTGGTCAGGAAAAACACCTTTCCTTGTATCCTTCACCCCCACCAAAAGTGAAGGATGTGGCAGCCCACACTTTAGATTACTCCATGGAGCTCTTTTCACATACCATGCCTGGGTTATACAGTCAAATCCTGAATTTCCCAGGCCAAGATGAATCTGACATGGAGTGCACTGATGCACAGCCACTGCTAGATGATTCTGCTGGTACATTGACCCACATCACTACATTGCCCTCGCAGTCTACTGAGCCAGAATCTGACCCTGATGAAACTCAGGTGCCCCTTCCCACATACGATACCACCTTACACAGTGACACAGAGGAAGGTGCAGATGAATTTGAGGAGGAGGTAATGGATGACCCAGTTGTTGACCCGGATTGGCATCCATTTGGGTAAGAGGGTGCCGCTGGCAATAGCTCAGATGAGGAGAAGGATCCTCCGCAGCAGGCATCAACATTGCAGCAGCGGTTATCTGGCAGGCCTGTAGCTGTCCAAAAACATGGAACAAAAACAAAAAGAGGTGCAGGACAGCTTGGCCACACGGTCAAATTAGCACAGTGTGCAAGAACTGAAAATTTATACCATAGTAGGAAGAGTGCAGTGTGGCACTTCTTTGTTCAAAATCCTACTGATGAGGCAAAGGTTATCTGTAAGAAGTGCAGAAGGACCATTAGCCGATGTAAAAATCTCTGAAATTTGAATACCAGTTGCATGCTTAGACATTTAACCACCATGCACTTGCAAGCGTGGACGGACTACAAAACCTCAGGTACCACATGTGCACCTGCTCTGACTGAAGGTAGCCAGCAACACTCCATCACTTCCCCCACTGTAAGACAATCGCCACCGGTAAGCACACCACCAGCAATAAATGTTGAGGTGTCGTTGCAAGGCCAAAGCAGTCAGGGAATCACAATGGTTTTGCAACAAAACACTGAATCTAGGCCATCACCAACAACATCATCACCATCACCAACCCCCTCTCAGTCCATCCGGTCCACCGCTAGTTCCCCCATATGCAGCTCTCAAGTCCAGCTCTCAAGAAATTACTCTTCCTCTCATCCGCGTACACTGGCTTTGAATGCCTATATTGCCAAACTGATCTCATTAGAGATGATGCCCTTACGTTTGGTTGAAAGCAAAGATTTCCGAGAGCTCATGGCCTATGCTATCCCACGCTATGAGCTACCCAGTCAGCACTTCTTTTCTCAAAAAGCCATCCCTGCCCTCCACCTGCATGTGAAAGACCGCATTGTCCATGCACTCAAACAATCAGTGAGTGGAAAGGTGCACCTCACAACAGATGCATGGGCCAGTAGGCATGGCCAGGGCCGTTACGTGTCCATCACTGCGCACTGGGTTAATGTGGTGGATGCAGGCTCCACAGGGGACAGCGGTGGTGGAACAGTGCTGCCTAGCCCACGGTATAAGAAACAGTTGGCTGTAGGCGTCCGACCCTCCTCCTCCTCCAGAAGCGAAAGCTTGTCGACAGAGAGCAGTAGCATGAGCACTCCATCCGCAGCTGCCAGTGTTGCACACGAGGTGTCCCACTATCGAACAGCTAGTGGTAAGCGGCAGAAGGCTGTTTAGATGATGTCTTTGGGTGACAACAGACACACCGGGTAGGTACTGGCTGACTACTTACAGCGACAAACTGAGTCATGGCTGGGCAGTCTACATCTTGAGCCAGGCAAGGTAGTCAGTGATAACGGCCAGAATTTTTTTGGCAGCCACAGCCCTTGCAAAACTCACACACATACCTTGCCTGGCTCACACTTTGAACCTGGTGGTGCAGTGCTTCCTAAATAATTATCTGGAATTAACAGCCCTGCTCCAAAAGGTGCAAAGACTGTGATCGCTGTTATGATTGAGTCACCGTAGGAGGCAGACACAAAAATAGAAGCTACGTCCAGAAAACCAGAGAAGTTGGCAACTATCAGATTTCAGACCCCTGAACCTATCAACACAACTAGCAGTAGCCGTGGGGGGGTTCCTACGATGCCCTAGACCCCTCGATCACAGCCGGAGCGCTAAATAGCCTAAAGACAGAAAAGGAAATCTAAACTGCCCCAGAGCAGACCCCAAAGTAAAAGGCAGCCCCCAACATATAATGACAGTGAAGCAAGATGAAAAAACACTCACACAGATAGAAAGATAGGCTGAGCAAACGATGGGGCCCAAGCTAGCTAAACAGAACAGGAAAGGAAGGTTGCTGTCTGCAATCTGCCAAAACCCTATCAAAGACATAAGCTGATATGAAAAAGACCCTGAAGCAGCTAGGCTTCAAAAACTAAATCAGCACTCAGGTATTTTCAGAAGACAGAGCTAAAGGAATTCAGCACACCCCAGCAGGGAATGGCAGAAATCCAGAAAAACAAAGCAAAACAGTCTAAGCACAAATGCAAAAGGCCGAGCAGAAAACTTAACTTTAGAGGAGCAGGAATTCAGACTGGTCTCAAAGGATCCCACAGAGAAATCACCCGCGGGCAGAAGGGCGTCGGCAGCCTTATATCCAGCCAGTAACTCCACTCAGCCAGTCATCATCATCAGACTCAGGTGTTTGATAATCAGGCTCACTACCTTTCTTTACCAGAAGAGGGAGTTCCTCGGGCCTCAGTAGTGAAGGGGAAAATGAACTCACAACAGTACCTCCCCCTTGAGGAGGGGTCACCGAACCATCAACCACGCCACCAGGGCGATCAGGGTGAGCCCGATGAAAGGCACGCACCAATCTTTTGGCATGAATATCAGAGGCAGAGACCCAGGAAATATCCTCCTGACCATAACCCTTCCACTTAACCAAATACTGGAGTCTCCATCTAGACGGGAATCCAGTACTTTCTCTACCTCATATTCCATGTTACCTTCAACCAATACAGGGTCTGGAGGTGCCACCCCCGGAACAACAGGTTCAACAAACCTCTTCAACAAAGATTTATGGAACACATTATGGATTTTAAAAGTGACAGGAAGAGCCAAACGAAAAGAGACAGGATTAATAATCTCCAAAATCTTGTAGGGTTCAATAAATCTAGGCTTAAACTTAGGAGAAGCCACCTTCATAGCAATATTTTTTGATGATAACCACACCATATCACCAACCTTAAACTGGGGACCAATTGTCCTATGTCGGTTGGAAAACCGCTGGGCCTTTTCCTGGGAGAGAGATAACTTATCCACCACTTGGTCCCAGATCTGGTGCATTCTCTCCACCACAGTGTCAACACCTGGGCAGGCAGAGGGCTCCACCTGCCCTGAAGAAAATCGAGGATGAAACCCAAAGTTACAAAAAAAAGGTGACATCAAAGTGGCAGAACTAGCTCTATTATTTAAAGCAAATTCGGCCAAGGGCAAAAATGAAACCCAATCATCCTGATCAGCAGAAATAAAACATCTCAAATATGACTCCAAGGTTTGGTTTGTTCTCTCTGTCTGCCCATTGGTCTGAGGGTGAAATGCAGAGGAGAAGGACAACTGAATTCCCAGCTTGGAACAGAAAGCTCTCCAAAATCTAGACACAAACTGGACTCCTCTGTCAGATACAATGTTCTCAGGAATCCCGTGCCAGCGAACCACCTGTTGTAAAAACAGGGGCACCAACTCAGAGGAAGACGGCAACATAGGGAGTGGTACAAGATGAACCATCTTAGAGAACCTATCACAAATCACCCAAATAACAGTCATCCTTTGAGAGACAGGCATATCAGAGATGAAATCCATTGAAATATGGGTCCATGGCTTCTTGGGGACAGGCAAAGGCATCAACAACCCACTAGAGCGAGAACACGATTTAGACCGGGAGCACGTCCCACAGGACTGCACAAAATTCCTGACATCACGAGACAAGGAGGGCCACCAAAAAGACCGACTCACCAGATCTCTAGTACCAAAAATACATGGATGGCCAGCCAAAGCAGAGCAATGAACTTCAGACATCACTCTCTTCTTCAACTGGTCAGGAACATACAACTTTCCACTGGGACAACGCTCAGGTTTGTCCTCCTGGAACTCTTCCAGAGCACGTCTCAAATCGGGCGAGATGGCAGAAAGAACTACCCTTTCGCCTAAGATGGTAGCAGGCTTGGTCACCACAGGAGAATCAGCAAAGAAGCTCCTAGAGAGGGCGTCTGCCTTGACATTCTTACTTCCAGGAAGAAAAGAAACCACAATATCAAAACATATAAAAAACAAGGCCCACCTAGCCTGTCTAGGGTTCAAGCGCTTAGCCGACTCTAGGTAAATCAAATTCTTGTGGTCAGTGAGGACCACGACTTGATGCTTAGATCCCTCCAACCAATGTCTCCACTCTTCAAATGCCCATTTCATGGCCAACAGTTCCCGATTCCCCACATCATAGTTACGTTCAGATGGAGAGAACTTTCGGGAAAAGAAAGCACAGGGATTCATTTTAGATGTTACAGGATCCTTTTGGGACAAAACAGCTCCTGCACCAATCTCAGAAGCATCCACCTCTACCTGGAACGGAAGTGAGACATCAGGTTGCCGCAAAACCGGGGCGGAGGTGTATCTTCGCTTCAGCTCCTGAAAGGAAGAAACAGCCTCTGGAGACCAATTTAACACATCAGCATCCTTCTTAGTCAAATCAGTCAATGGCTTGGCAATACTAGAAAATTTTGCTATAAATTTCCGTTAAAAATTATCAAAACCCAAAAACTTCTGGAGGGCCTTCAAAGAAGTGGGCTGAACCCAATCGTAAATGGCCTGTACCTTGGCCGGGTCCATTTCAATAGTTGACGGGGACAAAATAAATCCCAAAAAAGAAATCCTCTGTACTCCAAAAAGGCATTTAGATCCTTTGACATACAGGGAATTCTCCCTCAAGATCCGGAACACAGTCCGAATATGTTCCACATGAGAATCCCAATCCTTGGAGAAGATCAAAATATCATCCAGATAGATAATCAAAAATGTATCGACAAAATCTCGGAAAATATCGTTCATGAAGCACTGGAAGACAGAAGGGGCATTAGTGAGCCCAAAAGGCATCACCAGGTACTCAAAATGTCCCTCCGGAGTATTAAACGCCGTCTTCCATTCATCCCCATGCTTAATGCAAATAAGATTATACGCCCCCCTGAGGTCAAGCTTGGTAAACCAGCAAGCACCTTTAACTCTGGAGAATAGATCAGAATTCAGGGGTAACGGATACTGATATTTAACAGTAATTTTGTTGAGGGCACGATAATCAATACAAGGTCTTAATGATCCATCCTTTTTGGCTACAAAAAAAACCCCGGCACCTAAGGGTGTACGAGGATGGTCTAATATGACCCTTCTCCAACGCCTCCTTAATATAGGATCGCATAGCCTTGTGCTCGGGTACAGATAGATTGAAGAGCCGACCCTTGGGAAATTTACACCCCGGGCTCAGTTCAATTGCACAGTCATAACTCCTATGAGGAGGCAGAGACGCAGACTCTTTCTCACTAAATACAGTACATCATAAAAGTCCGCCAAATAATCAGGAACATCATGCGACTGAGGAGAGGTGGAAAACACCGGAGCCTCACTAAAGGCACACCGACAACCCCAACTCACCACAGACACAGATTTCCAATCCAAAACTGGATTATGAATTTGTAACCAGGGAAACCCCAGAACAATAGTATCATGCAGATTATGCAACACCAAAAATCTGCAATTTTCTTGATGGTCTGGGGCGACCCGCATTACCACCGGGGTCCAAAACTGAGGTTTATTTTTAGCCAAAGGAGTAGCATCAATCCCCCTCAAAGGGATAGGCGTCTGCAGAGGTGTCATCGGAAATCCACAACGTTTAGCAAAATCCAAGTCCATTAGGTTTAGGTTCATCTGTGTCATGTATATACTGAAATATCATATGGTCATAAGTATTCAGATCCTTTGCTTATACACTCATATTTAAGTCACATGCTGTCCATTTCCTTGTGATCCTCCATGAGATGGTTCTACACATTCATTGGAGTCTGGCTGTGTTTAATTAAACTGATAGGACTTGATTTGTAAAGGCACACACCTGTCTACATGAGACCTCACAATTCACAGTGCATGTCAGACCAAATAAGAATCATGAGGTCAAAGGAACTGACCAAGGAGCTCTGAGACAGAATTGTGGCAAGGCACACATATGGCCAAGGTTACAAAAGAATTTCTTCAGTACTCAAGGTTCCTAAGAGCTCAGTGGTCTCCATAATCCTTAAATGGAAGAAGTTTGGGAACACCAGAAGACCTGGTCCTAGACCTGGCCTTCCAGTCAAACTGTGCAATCATGGGAAAGGAGCTTTTGTGAGAGAGTTAAAGAAGAACCACAAGATCACTGTGGCTGAGCTCCACAGATGCAGTAGGGAGTTTGGAGAAAGTTCCACAAAGTCCACTATCACTTCAGCACCAGTCGGGCCTTTATGGCAGAGTGGCCCAACGGATGCCTCTCCTCAGAGCAAGACATATGAAAGCCCGTGTAGAATTTGCTAAAAAACACATGAAGAACTCCCAAACTATGAGAAATAAGATTCTCTGGTCTGATGAGGCAAAGATATAACTTTTATGGTGATAATTCTAAGCCATATGTATGGAGAAATCCAGGCACTGTGTGAGCAGGTTGCCGGATGTAGTGACAGACAGGAAGCAGAGTAAGGGTTAACAGGTTTAATAACAGGGGAATACTCCATGCATGGAGGCAAAGGGTTAAATAGGGGATTAAACAGTTCAAAAGGTAAAGGATATGGTGAGTGGGAGGACAACGGTTCAGATAATGGAAGTTCCTTTTACTCGCCTTTCCACAGGCGAGAGTTCTTCGTGCACAGTTTTCGCATCCACTTCTGCATCTCTTGCACTACATTTTGGCAGAAAAACTTGTCCGGTGCACCTTGAGGCTCCCCTTTAATTTGCTCGGCAGGAGTACTCAGAACTTCAGGTTGAGTGGGCGATGAAGGGGACAAGCCCAAATCTGATGGAGCAGTCGTTTCAGGAGCCTGTTCCTCTTCTGGGTCAACATGTGGCGGGTCAAGAAATTTGTCCTCTTTATATTTCACAGCCTCAGGTGGCGATATCCCTGGTGCACTTTGCAACTCTTCTATTTGGTCAGGATCCCTTTGGCTGGCAGGCAGTAAACTATCCAGTTCAGAGAACGAGACAAGGGATTCTTCCTCATCAAAATATGGAACTGTGGGAGCGGGTGTTTCAGAAACACTTTCTCCCCTCCATCGGGAACTTATGGCAGGCAAGGTAGCGAGATACTTCGCTGGACTACTCGGGTAGGCATCCCTTCTTCCCCTTCGGGTTGAACCTCGCAGATGGGACATTTGTATCCAATTTGGAGTTTCACCAGATTCACCTCCATGCTCCTGAGCAGCGCAGTCATGTCACCGTAGACAGTCAACACCTTCTCCTTGGCTTCTCGGCGTCCGACTTCATGGTTCTGTCTTGTTCTGGGTGGGGATCCCCTTTGCTCACCAAACCATTCCTTCTCAGTGCAGCATTATCTCCAGTTAGCAGGACCTTTGGATTTTTACATCGGTTGTCTTGGGTAGGGCAACTTCTGGACAGGTGTCCCAGTCTTCCACATGTCCAACACCCACTTCTGCGCCTGTCTGGTGGGCGCTTTGGTTGGGATCACTGTCCTCTACGGGAAGCATACCTCCTCTGCATAGACTCTCCACCCCATTATGTGGTGTTAAATTCTGGAGCTTCTGCTGAAGTTCTTCATGCTCCGCACCTCTCCTCTAACTTCTTTCATCTTTTGCTGTGCGCTACCTTGGGGTATGACGTTGGACTTCAAGGCAATAACAAGGGCTTCCTTCAGGCTCCTGATTTCTACCCTTATTTTCTGAATTCCCTGCAGTAATTCACAGGACCACTCCGGCTCTTCCTCTTTTGGGGTAGGTACTTTGCGGCTCTGGACCATCTCTTTCAAGGCTGCGTCCCCTGCTCCTGCTCTATTTTGTGCACTTCTGTCCCACCTCTGAAAAAGTCATGCCTGGGTTAGCTCGCAGGCGCTCATGGAAGGCTTGCTTAAGCAGTGCATCTCTCAGGCCTGTCACTAGCTGGTCTCTCAGTACTATGTCAAGGGGCTCTATTCCTATGCCATCTCACTTAGCAATTGCAGCGTGGATCTCCTGCAGCACATTCATGTATTGGGTCACAGACTCCCCCTCCCTTTGGACACGGCAGAAAAAATGCATACGCAAGTCTCCGACATCTGTGGGGTCTCAGTGCATCTCCTCTAGAATCTGTAGCACCTTGTTAAAGGTATCACGTTCATAGGGAGGCCATAACATAACAGAGGTCCTTGCCTCTCCATCCAGAGCCATCAGGGCAGTCTTTGCCTCCTTTATGGGTGTCATAGGGTGCATCCTCAACATACCCCTGACTCGCTCAATCCAGTTCCATAGTAGAATCTTGATACCTGTAAACTTAGGGAGATTACTCAATATTGTTCCCAGGGGTGTACTGGCTCTTGGGTCACCCCTGACCTCTTTGTCTGCCTCCTCTGTGCTTGTAGACTGCATCCTGCTGACTATGCCAAGTGTGAGCAGTTTGCCGGATGCTACTCCTTCATTGGAGTCCAGCTGTTTTTAAATAAACTTATAAGACTTGATTTGTAAAGGCACACACCTGTCTATATAAGACCTCACATTTCACAGTGCATGTCATACCAAATAAGAATCATGAGGTCAAAGGAACTAGCCAAGGAGCTCAGAGGCAGAATTGTGCCAAGGCGCACATATGGCCAAGGTTACAAAAGAATTTCTGCACTACTCAAGGTTCCTAAGAGCACAGTGGCCTCCATAATCCTTAAATGGAAAAAGTCTGGGACCACCAGAAGTCTTCATAGACCTGGCCTTCCAGTCAATCTGTGCAATCATGGGAGAAGAGCCTTGGTTTGAGAGGTAAAGAAGAACCGCAAGATCAATGTGGCTGAGCTCCACAGATGCAGTAGGGAGAAGGGAGAAAGTTCCACAAAGTCCACTATCACTGCAGCCCTCCACCAGTCAGGCCTTTATGGCAGAGTGGCCCAATGAATTCCTCTCCTCAGTGCAAGACATATGAAAGCCCACATAGAGTTTGCTAAAAAACACATGAAGAACTCCCAAACTATGAAAAATAAGATTCTTTGAACTGATGAGATGAAGATGATAGTTCTAAGCCGTATGAAGAAAACCAGGCACTGTGTGAGCAGGTTGCTGGATGCAGTGACGGACAGGAGGCACAGCAAGGGTTAGCAGGTTTAATAACAGGGAAATACTCCACACATGGAGGCAAAGGGTTAAGCAGGGGATTGAACAGTTCAAAAGGTAAAGGATATGGTGGGTAGGAGGACAACGATTCAGATAATGGAAGTTCTGATGAAAGCCAGTGGTCCCTAAGTCCATGAAATGAACAGCTCCTACAATGGCTGGTGCAGTGTCTTTTCAAACGCGATCCTGTAGGTAACAATATCCTGTCTTATGGCGGCAGCGGTGGGTCTCTGGTACCTTCTGCTGAGCCTAGTCCATATACTGATGTGGCCAGACTAGCGTGGGCCACGACACTGTGTGAACCAGACGTGGCCCCGACACGACTCTCATCACAGTCTCTGTCAGCGGTTGCGGTGCTTGTGCAAGGACCCATGCAGTATGGATGCTCTGGGACTGGAGCACTCACTGGTCCCTGCTGCAATGACTGAGAAAGTTATGGGCCCCGTCCTGTAGAAGCCCAACGTGGCTCGGCAAATATAATCTGGCAAAGTAAGGGTGCAAGTGTCTGTCCCGGTTCTGGGTACTCTTATGGGGCACATGTGCTCTACTCACAGACACAAAACAATGGTGCCTTGTCCTCTGTTAATAACCAGGCTCACACTGTACAACTATTTCTCTCTGGATTCCTGCTGTTGGTGGTAGGGCTGCTGCATGGATGCTGGCTTGTGTAATGCTGGTGCTCCCAGGACAGAGCACTTCTCTCCCTGGCTACTGCTGCACACACTTGGCTCTGCATCTACAGCAGTTACTCTCTCTAGAGTGCTGCTGGGCACATTGCTCCCTTCGGCGCAGAGGTCCTCTTCAGATAGTGGGGCCCTGCCACAGCACCGTTACTCTGTGGTGGGGAGAGGAAGAGGAGCATGCTGCTCACCTCTCTGGGCACTGCCCTCAGTTTATGCCAAAAAGCTCCCTGCTGCGCACGCTTTTCTCCTTTATGTACCCACCCCCTCTGTCAGGAGGAAGGTCTCGCCCACTCATGCTTCCCCCGGCAAGAGGGGAAGGTCCCCTTCACTGAAGCTTCCCCCCGTGAACAAGGGATGCAGTCTCTGCAGTTCTGCACCAGGCATGCAGGTACCCGTGGTCTCATCGTCCCCCTTAGAACTGCTCATCACTTGCCCAATACAATCCCAACAATGAAACATGGTGGTGTCAGCATCATGCTATGGGGTTGTTTTTCAGCTGCAGGGACAGGATGACTGGTTGCAATTGAAGGAAACATGAATGTGGCTAAGTACAGAGATATCCTGGATGAAAACCTCTTCCAGAGTGCTCTGGACCTCAGACTTGGCCGAAGGTTCACATTCCAACAAGACAATGACCCTAAGCACACAGCTAAAATAACAAAAGAGTGGCTTCAGAAGAACTCTGTGACCATTCTTGAAAGCCCCTGCCGAGACCTGACCTAAACTGAATTGAGCAACTTTGGAGAGACCTGAAAATGGCTGTCCACCAATGTTCACCATTCAACCTGGCAGAACTGGAGAAGATCTGCAAGGAAGAATAGCAGGGGATCCCCAAATTCGGGTGTGAAAAACTTGTTATATCATTCTCAAGAAGACTCATGGCTGTACTAGCTCAAAAGGGTGCTTTTACTCAATACTGAGCAAAGAGTCTGAATAGTTATGACTGTGATATTTCCATTTTTCTTTTTTAATAAATTTGCAAAAATTTCAACATTTCTGTTTTTTTCAGTCAAGATGGGGGCAGAGTGTACATTAATGAGAAAAAAATAACTTTTTTGAATTTACCAAATGGCTGCAATGAAGCAAAGATTGAAAAATTTAAAGGGGTCTGAATACTTTCCAAACCCACTGCATGTGTTTTGAATTCTTGCCTTCAGATGCTGATTAAAGTCTTAACTTAATTATCTACTTATTAAAGCAAAGGACTCTAAAGGGCCTGTCACATTAAGCGATATCGCTAGCAATATCGCTATAACGTCACTGGTTTTTATGACGTAGTAGCGATATTGCTAGCGATATCGCTATGTGTGATACTTACCTCCGAACGGCTCCCCCGCTGGTTATTGCTGATCGCGCGAGAACGTCCTGGACATTGTCATATCGCTGGTGCATCGCTAAGTGTGACAGTACCTTTATAGGCATATGTCTGCAAGTGTGTAAGTTGCACAGCAGCAATAACAGGATAACTGCTAGAATCAGGAAATGGAGCCAAATACAAACAGTGTATATGCAAGGTTAGCATTTGCCAAGCTGCACTGCTTGTTAAAAATATACTCAGGGGTTTAAACCCCATTAAAGGGAAGGTGCCATCCAAAAAAAATTTTTTCAGCAATTGAAAAACTGTAAAGAATTAATGTTTACATTTTCTTAAAAAATATTATGATTTGTTTTTAATTTTGTAAAATATGAAAAATAATTTTAAAAAGTTTGGCATTTCCACTTGCTAACACTAGGGGGAGCAGCTACTGAAATTTGGCACAAAAAGCTAGTGTACAACTAGCTCACATTACTGCCCTGCAGTAATTATGGGCGGAATCTGCTGACATGGGTGTGATGTCACTCCTCTCCTCCCCTTCTGGGTGTTTGCTAAGGGAAAAGAGAGGATGACATCTAGGAACACAGTGAGCAGCCATTTTGATGGGGGCCTGCAAAGTTACTGACTGTCTTTGCATGCAATGTCTGGATCAGAACAGGTCATCAATCAGCAGAAATTGTTATGATTGAGTCACCGTAGGCGGCAGACACAAAAATAGAAGCTACGTCCACAAAACCAGAGAAGTTGGCAACTATCAGATTGCAGACCCCTGAACCTATCAACACAACTAGCAGTAGCCGTGGGGGGTTCCTACGATGCCCTAGACCCCTCAATCACAGCCGGAGCGCTAAATAGCCTAAAGACAGAAAAGGAAATCTAAACTGACCCAGAGCAGACCCCAAAGTAAAAGGCAGCCCCCAACATATAATGACGGTGAAGCAAGATGAAAAAACACTCACACAGATAGATAGATAGGCTGAGCAAACGATGGGGCCCAGCTAGCTAAAGAGAACAGGAAAGGAAGGTTGCTGTCTGCAATCTGCCAAAACCCTATCAAAGACATAAGCCAACAAGCTGATATGAAAAAGACCCTGACGCAGCTAGGCTTCAAAAACTAAATCAGCACTCAGGTATTTTCAGAAGGCAGAGCTAAAGGAATTCAGCACACCCCAGCAGGGAATGGCAGAAATCCAGAAAAACAAAGCAAAACAAAGTCTAAGCACAAATGCAAAAAGCCGAGCAGAAAACTTAACTTTAGAGGAGCAGGAATTCAGAATGGTCTCCAAGGATCCCACAGAGAAATCACCCGCAGGGCAGAAGGGCGTCGGCAGCCTTATATCCAGTCAGTAACTCCACTCAGCCAGTCATCATCATCAGACTCAGGTATTTGATAATCAGGCTCACTACCTTTCTTTACCAGAAGAGGGAGTTCCTCGGGCCTCAGTAGTGAAGGGGAAAATGAACTCACAACAGTACCTCCCCCTTGAGGAGGGGTCACCGAACCCTCAACCACGCCACCAGGGCGATCAGGGTGAGCCCGATGAAAGGCACGCACCATTCTTTTGGCATGAATATCAGAGGCAGAGACCCAGGAATTATCCTCCTGACCATAACCCTTCCACTTAACCAAATACTGGAGTCTCCGTCTAGCCAGACGGGAATCCAGTACTTTCTCTACCTCATATTCCATGTTACCTTCAACCAATACAGGGTCTGGAGGTGCCACCCCCGGAACAACAGGTTCAAGAAACCTCTTCAACAAAGATTTATGGAACACATTATGGATTTTAAATGTGACAGGAAGAGCCAAGCGAAAAGAGACCGGATTAATAATCTCCAAAATCTTGTAAGGTCCAATAAATCTAGGCTTAAACTTAGGAGAAGCCACCTTCATAGCAATATTTTTTGATGATAAACACACCATATCACCAACCTTAAACTGGGGACCAATGGTCCTATGTCGGTTGGAAAACCGCTGGGCCTTTTCCTGGGAGAAAGATAACTTATCCACCACTTGGTCCCAGATCTGGTGCATTCTCTCCACCACAGTGTCAACACCTGGGCAGGCAGAGGGCTCCACCTGCCCTGAAGAAAATCGAGGAAGAAACCCAAAGTTACAAAAAAAAGGTGACATCAAAGTGGCAGAACTAGCTCTATTATTTAAAGCAAATTCGGCCAAGGGCAAAAATGAAACCCAATCATCCTGATCAGCAGAAATAAAACATCTCAAATATGACTCCAAGGTCTGGTTTGTTCTCTCTGTCTGCCCATTGGTCTGAGGGTGAAAAGCAGAGGAGAAGGACAACTGAATTCCCAGCTTGGAACAGAAAGCTCTCCAAAATCTAGACACAAACTGGACTCCTCTGTCAGATACAATGTTCTCAGGAATCCCGTGCAAGCGAACCACCTGTTGTAAAAACAGGGGCACCAACTCAGAGGAAGACGGCAACTTAGGGAGTGGTACAAGATGAACCATCTTAGAGAACCTATCACAAATCACCCAAATAACAGTCATCCTTTGAGAGACAGGCATATCAGAGATGAAATCCATTGAAATATGGGTCCATGGCCTCTTGGGGACAGGCAAAGGCATCAACAACCCACTAGAGCGAGAACACGATTTAGACCGGGAGCACGTCCCACAGGACTGCACAAAATTCCTGACATCATGAGACAAGGAGGACCACCAAAAAGACCGACTCACCAGATCTCTAGTACCAAAAATACCTGGATGACCAGCCAAAGCAGAGCAATGAACTTCAGACATCACTCTCTTCTTCCACTGGTCAGGAACATACAACTTTCCACTGGGACAACGCTCAGGTTTGTCCTCCTGGAACTCTTCCAGAGCACGTCTCAAATCGGGCGAGATGGCAGAAAGAACTACCCTTTCGCCTAAGATGGTAGCTTACTTGGTCACCACAGGAGAATCAGCAAAGAAGCTCCTAGAGAGGGCGTCTGCCTTGACATTCTTAGTTCCAGGAAAAAAAGAAACCACAAAATCAACAGTTCCCGATTCCCCACATCATAGCTAAGTTCAGATGGAGAGAACTTTCGGGAAAAGAAAGCACAGGGATTCATTTTAGATGTTACAGGATCCTTTTGGGACAAAACAGCTCCTGCACCAATCTCAGAAGCATCCACCTCTACCTGGAACGGAAGTGAGACATCAGGTTGCCGCAAAACGGGCGCGGAGGTGAATCTTCGCTTCAGCTCCTGAAAGGAAGAAACAGCCTCCGGAGACCAATTTAACACATCAGCACCCTTCTTAGTCAAATCAGTCAATGGCTTGGCAATACTAGAAAATTTTGCTATAAATTTCCGATAAAAATTAGCAAAACCCAAAAACTTCTGGAGGGCCTTCAAAGAAGTGGGCTGAACCCAATCGTAAATGGCCTGTACCTTGGCCGGGTCCATTTCAGTAGTTGACGGGGACAAAATAAATCCCAAAAAAGAAATCCTCTGTACTCCAAAAAGGCATTTAGATCCTTTGACATACAGGGAATTCTCCCTCAAGATCCAGAACACAATCCGAATATGTTCCACATGAGAATCCCAATGCTTGGAGAAGATCAAAATATCATCCAGATAGATAATCAAAAATTTATCGACAAAATCTCAGAAAATATCGTTCATGAAACACTGGAAGACAGAAGGGGCATTAGTGAGCCCAAAAGGCATCACCAGGTACTCAAAATGTCCCTCCGGAGTATTAAACGCCGTCTTCCATTCATCCCCATGCTTAATGCGAATAAGATTATACGCCCCCCTGAGGTCAAGCTTGGTAAACCAGCAAGCACCTTTAACTCTGGAGAATAGATCAGAAATCAGGGGTAACGGATACTGATATTTAACAGTAATTTTGTTGAGGGCACGATAATCAATACAAGGTCTTAATGATCCATCCTTTTTGGCTACAAAAAAAAACCGGCACCTAAGGGTGACGAGGATGGTCTAATATGACCCTTCTCCAACGCCTCCTTAATCTAGGATAGCATAGCCTCGTGCTCGGGTACAGATAAATTGAAGAGCCGACCCTTGGGAAATTTACACCCCGGGCTCAGTTCAATTGCACAGTCATAACTCCTATGAGGAGGCAGAGACGCAGACTCATTCTCACTAAATACATCATAAAAGTCCGCCAAATAATCAGGAACATCATGCGACTGAGGAGAGGTGGAAAACACCGGAGCCTCACTAAAGGCACACTGACAACCCCAACTCACCACAGACACAGATTTCCAATCCAAAACTGGATTATGAATTTGTAACCAGGGAAACCCCAGAACAATAGTATCATGCAGATTATGCAACACCAAAAATCTGCAATTTTCTTGATGGTCTGGGGTGACCCGCATTACCACCTGGGTCCAAAACTGAGGTTTATTTTTAGCCAAAGGAGTAGCATCAATCCCCCTCAAAGGGATAGGCGTCTGCAGAGGTGTCATCGGAAATCCACAGCGTTTAGCAAAATCCAAATCCATCAGATTCAACGCTGCTCCTGAATCCACAATAACCTTTGTGGAAAACGTGGAAAAAGAGCAGATCAGATTAATTGCCAAGTCCATTAGGTTTAGGGCTGCTCCCGAATCCACAAAAGCCTTGGCGGAAAATGTGGACAGGGAGCAGATCAGAGTAATAGCCAGAAGAAACTTAGGTTGAACACCACCAACAGAAAACGTGTGTGCAAAGCGTTTCTCTCGTTTAGGACAGACAGAAATAATATGCAAGGCATCTCCACAGAAAAAACACAACTTATTACGCCTTCTGAACTCCTGATGCTGCTCTCTGGAAAACACTCTATCACATTGCATAGGTTCAGACATTTGTTCAACAGGTGGCAACACCTCTCGTGCAGCTTTGCGTTCGCGCAAACGCCGATCAACCTGAATGGCTAATGACATAGAATCGTCAAGACCAGAGGGAACAGGAAATCCCACCATAGTATCTTTTACGGCTTCTGACAACCCCTTCCGAAAGAGAGCAGCCAAGTCATTATCATTCCAGGTAGTAAGTACTGCCCACTTTCGGAATTTTTGACAGTACAATTCTGCAGAATCACGACCCTGGTTCAATGCCAGCAGGGTCTTTTCAGCCTGATCAATGGCATTAGGTTCGTCATACAACAACCCCAAGGCCTGAAAAAATGCATTCACATTAGTCAGAATAGGATCATCTGGTTTCAAAGAAAACGCCCAATCCTGGCGATCGCCACACAGCAAAGAGATGACAATTTTAACCTGCTGCACGGAGCTCCCTGACGAGTTAGGCTTCAAGGCAAAAAATAATTTACAATTTTTTTTGAAATTCAAAAATTTAGACCGATCCCCAAAAAATACATCAGGTGTAGGAATCTTTGGTTCAGCAGCATGTGAATGAGCAAGGTAGGCGGAAATTCCCCGCACTTCCGCAGCGAGCTGCTCCACACGATCAGACAATTGCTTTATCTCCATTGAGAGAAAAAAAAAATTCCCCCCTACGGCCTCAGAGATATAGAGGAAAAAATATACACTCTTTTTTTTTTTTTTACAATTCTTTCCTGCTATTGAGTACCCTAGGATCTGCGGTATGGCGGGTGATTCTGTTATGATTGAGTCACCGTAGGAGGCAGACACAAAAATAGAAGCTACGTCCAGAAAACCAGAGAAGTTGGCAACTATCAGATTGCAGACCCCTGAACCTATCAACACAACTAGCAGTAGCCGTGGGGGGTTCCTACGATGCCCTAGACCCCTCGATCACAGCCGGAGCGCTAAATTGCCTAAAGACAGAAAAGGAAATCTAAACTGCCCCAGAGCAGACCCCAAAGTAAAAGGCAGCCCCCAACATATAATGACGGTGAAGCAAGATGAAAAAACACTCACACAGATAGAAAGATAGGCTGAGCAAACGATGGGGCCCAAGCTAGCTAAACAGAACAGGAAAGGAAGGTTGCTGTCTGCAATCTGCCAAAACCCTATCAAAGACATAAGCCAACAAGCTGATATGAAAAAGACCCTGAAGCAGCTAGGCTTCAGAAACTAAATCAGCACTCAGGTATTTTCAGAAGACAGAGCTAAAGGAATTCAGCACACCCCAGCAGGGAATGGCAGAAATCCAGAAAAACAAAGCAGAACAAAGTCTAAGCACAAATGCAAAAAGCCGAGCAGAAAACTTAACTTTAGAGGAGCAGGAATTCAGACTGGTCTCAAAGGATCCCACAGAGGAATGACCCGCAGGGCAGAAGGGCGTCGGCAGCCTTATATCCAGTCAGTAACTCCACTCAGCCAGTCATCATCATCAGACTCAGGTGTTTGATAATCAGGCTCACTACCTTTCTTTACCATAAGAGGTAGTTCCTCGGGCCTCAGTAGTGAAGGGGAAAATGAACTCACAACAGATCGCACATCCGTCGCTCGCCCGTACACTCCAGTTGTATGCAGAAGCTGCAGCGATTGCTCCACCTCCCCAAGCACCGCCTAATCATAGACGTTGCAACAAGGTGGAACTCCACCCTGCACATGGTTGAGAGGCTGTGCGAACAGAGGCAGGCTGTAATGCATTTGTGGGAGGATACACAGGTAGGCAGTTTGATTGCAGACATGGAGTTGTCAGGTGTGCAGTGGTCAAAGCTGAAAGACCTCTGTAAAGTCCTTCAGTGTTTTGAGGAATGCACATGGCTGGTAAGCGCAGACGACGCCATCATAAGCATGAGCGTCCCACTTATGCGTCTGCTCATGCAAACTTTGAGGCACATTAAGGATCAGGCGTCTGCAGTGGAGGAGGAACAGGAGGAGGAGGAGGAGGGAAGCCTTGATGACAGTCAGTCATTGTCTGGTCAGGGAACTGTCCTGGATGAGGTGGATGAAAAAGAGGAAGAGGAGGATTAGGGGGATGATTATTTTGGGGAGGATGCTTCTCAGGGGGCAAGAGAAAATGTTGTCGTGGCAAGGTCAGGTACAGGGTTTGTACGTGACAGGAGGGATGTGGATTTACCAGAAAGTGCTCCTCCACCCAACACTGCCAGTGCATCATTGTTACACCGCTCCGCCATACTCACCCGACCTCCGCTCCCACGCCGCAGTCTGCCTCCGCTCCCACGCCACAGCCTCTCTCCACCCGACGGCCGCGGCGGTCACCTGAGACGGGCTCGCGACCGGTGCCTTCCCTGCATGCTATGCTCATGCGCCATAGGTCGCAGCCGCGCCTCCTTCCTGCTTCTTATGCTCCGGCTGTGACTTGACCCGGAAGCACCTTTGGAACAATGGCTGACCAGATGGGGCCATATCAGGCCGCTTCCCCTTGAGGGAGGCGCCTGATCGTTGTGTTTCCTAACACTCTGGCCTCGCTTCATCGTGTGCACTCTACTCCTGCAGTTCCGATCTCGGCTGCTTCTCGCAGCAGTTTCTCAGTCCTGCTACCCGTGATCCTTGTTCTCTTCTGCAGTTATGTCTCCTGTGTTCCTGTTGTCCTGCTCCAGTCCTGTCTCCAGTGTTCCTCCCATCCTACTCCAGTCCTGCCTCCTGTGCTCCTGCTGTCCTGCTCCAGTGTTCCTGCCGTCCTACTCCTGTTCTGTCTCCAGTGCTCCTGCCGTCCTGCTCCAGTCCTGCCTTCAGTGTTCCTGCCATCCTACTCCAGTCCTGCCTTCAGTGTTCCTGCCGTCCTACTCCAGTCCTGTCTCCAGTGTTCCTACTCCTGTCATTCCTTCTCGCTCCAGTTTTCTGTCTCACTTCATCCCGGCCTCCTGGTTCCAGTTTTGTTCTGTCATTCTTTACTCCAGTCTCAGTCTTACTCCGGTCCATCCTGAGCCGCCCCTCTCGGTACCGGCTACCGTGGTACTCGAACCCCTGGGCCTGCTCCAAACGGTCCCTGTATAGGGGTCGGTTCCACCTGGCAGCTCGCCCAGGGTCCCTCGGTGCCACGGTCCAGAGGGTCCACTCCAGGAGATTCCTGCTCCAGACCACCCACGCTAACAATCATTGACACCTGGAACATTGGCCCATATGTGTGATTATGCCTTTTGGATCCCAAAAAGGGACCCCCACTTTGCCAAAATGATGAGGGATGACGACTACTGGTTGGCCAGCATCCTCGATCCATGCTATATAGGCAAATTACACAACATTATGCCACAGGAGAACCTAGAGATAATATTGGCTAACAAACAAGCAACTCTAGGGAACCGTTTGTTTGAGGCATTCCCAGCACACATCAGCGGTGCTGGTTCTCCCACGAGCCGAAGTGTGCAAAATGGAAGAGGTGTTCGTGGTGCACACAGCCTAAGTTGCGTTGGAGACAGGGGTTTTATGACCATGTTGTGGACTGACTTCTCAAGTACCTCTCACACGACTGCTAATACTGCATCGATTGCAAGAGACAGGAGACAGCAGTTGTCAACTATGGTTACAAACTACTTCTCCTCCCATATTGATGTTCTCCCTCACAGGTCATTCCCCTTTGACTATTTGGCCTGTAAACTGGATGCCTGGCCTGAATTGGCACAATATGCCTTACAGGAGCTCGCTTGCCCTGCTGCTAGTGTGCTATCTGAAAAAGTCTTCAGTGCTGCTGGATCAATCCTAACAGAAAAAAGGACCCGTATCGTCCCCAAATGTCAATGATCTAACCTTCATTAAAATGAACCATGAATGGGTTTCAAAGGATTTTGTCCCACCTTCCCCTGATGACACATAGGTTGCCAGAAATTTGGCTCACTTTTGTCCTCCTCTTCCTCGGACTTGTCAAATTCCTCCATTTGCAACTGATAAATGTACAGCCTAAGCATCAACATATGCCATTTTGTAAACCTCCCTAAATGGGCTGCCACCGCCAAGGGCTGGGGTCACCACCTGGCACACCCGGGCAAGTGCCGTTGCTCTGAACAGGTGGATGGGCCCACTCTTGGCTGATGGCACTGGCACAGGGCCCCTCATAGTACAATACAGTGTCTCTGACAGTGAGGGTGCCCACTCGCTGTCAGACACACCGGCGTACTATGAGGGGCCCAGTGCTAGTACCGTCACCCACGAGTGGGCACCCCCTGCTTGTTCATGGCTACAGCACTTGCAAGTTGCAATACTTACCTCTCCCTGCTCCACCGCTGTGTAGTCTGGGCAGTTAAAATCCTTCACAGGGACGGCCACTACAAATTTTGCGAACTGATCGATGATGGTTAAGATGTAGCTATGGCCTTTCCTGCTGGCCTCTACCTTCAGATGATCAATGGCTACCATTTGTAATGGATATCAACTCACAATCGGATGCAGTGGTGCTTTATGATCAGCTTTGACAGTTTTCCCAGTCACAGACGAGTGATATTCCTGCCACCATTTTTCAATGTCTTCTTTCATGCCAATCCAATAGAATCGCCTACGGCTTGTGGCTTCTGTCTTTTGCACTCCAAAGTGACCAGACACATCATGATAGGCAGTGAGGACCATGTCTACATCTCTCCCTGTGATCACAATTTGATGGAGACAAGTAACGGTAATGGGATCTACGCTACTGCGATACTGCAATCCTTTCTTCACGAATAACCGTTTTCGCTGTCTCCACAGACAAAGTAATTGAGGGTCAGGTTCGCCTCTGCGAAATCTACCGGGAGGTTTTCCCGTGATCAGTAATTCCCACATTTCTGCAAACACTCGACATTCCATCTGTACTTGTATCCATCTAGTTTCCAGTAGCAAAGAGTCTTGACTGGCTTATTGAGACTGAAATATATACGAAGATTTAAAAGTACCCCAACAATATATACTGGTGTACGCTTCGAATACATTTCCTTTTTCTACTTTTTATATTCTGGTGTAATCCATACTGAGCCTGTGAGTGTCTGTATCTGACTCCGGAAATATAGACGGAAATTTACAATTACCCCTAGACTGGATGCACCAGGTATCTGCTGATACAGTACCTTTGTTCTAAATTTTTTATTACGGTGTAATCCATACTGAGTGAGCGTGGTTTCCTCCTTCTATATATACGGAGATAAAAATTTTACCCTATACTATATCCTTCGTCAGGCTGCATAATTTTACAATGTTAACAGGCTGCAGAGGTACAATTGTACCTTCATATATACCTCCACTGTGGGAAGACTTTCTCCTTTACTTGGTTTCAGAAACTAAAGTTCATTCAGCTACAAATGTTATGCTGATATCTATTGGCCAGTCTTGTTACTGCTCACTTATGTTGCTGTCAATTAAGTTGATTCAAACTGGGAGTGGCTTCTACTTCTCTTCCTGCCTCCCTCCTCTCAGTAGCCATTTTGCTGTTCATCTCATTGCTGTGAGCACACACATTTCTAGGCTTGTGAAGTCTTCAATTTCTTGGATACGAAGGTAGGAAAGTCTCACAGCATCTAACAGCCAGTTATACCTTCATTCGCCTTATGTGGGGACAGAACAATCAGAAATTGTCTTTGAGCCTGGACTTGGCTTACATATATTTTGTATGAAACTTATCACTATAGGTATGATTTTTATATGAAAAATGGATAATAATTAGTATCTACATATTGTTTTACGATGTTTTACTTATATTCAGCACAAAATAAAGATGGTGGCTCTGTTACAATTTTCCTATTGGTCGAAAAAAACAGTTGAAGATGGAATGAAAATTCTGAAACCGTATACGGTTTACATAATATATAAATGACATTTATAAATAATTATCACTAGAAATAATTTACTTTTTTATCTGCACTTTAGAATCGAGTTTCATTCTACTTGCCACGTGTTACTGAACTAAATTACGAAGCCAAAATTCATATACCAAGTCATCATGAGTGATAGTGATGCTGGATCTAGTTTCCGCCATAATCCAAGAAAACGTGTTTGCAGGTTAGTATCATTTTGTGAAAAGCCAATTATGTAGTATTGTGTAGTATTTCGGAAAATTATTTATTTTTCATTTTTTCATATTTACAGATTTACTTCTGAAAAAATAATGCGAATGCTAGAAGAATCTGATTCTGAGCTTGAGGAAAAACCATATGTTGCATCTGATGTTGAAAACTGTACCACAAGTGGATGTTACTGAAGAAGATTCAGACATTGAACAAGAAATGGTCATAGAGCAGGAAAAAGAATACGACTCAGACGAAAGTGTTGAGGATGAGTCTGTGCCTCAAAGTGCAGGCGACATTTGGACTGCTAAGGATAAAACTCAATGGTGTAGTGATCCACTGCCAAATGCACAAACAAAATCTCGTAATGTCCTACGACAAAGAGGTGGCCCTGCAGCAATCAGCAACCTGTATACAGCAAAAGAGATATTCAAGTCAATCATGACTCCCGAGATGTGTGACATCATATTACGAGAAACAAATCGAAAGGCCAAGAGAGCTTGTGATGCTTACAACAACAAACTGGTACAATGTTTTCCTGATTCTTCTGAACGACCACCACAAAAAACATTCAAGCAATTTACTGAAACTGAACTCCATGCATTTTTGGGCATACTGATCGCTGCTGGTGTGCACAGAGACAACAAAGAGAATCTGGAGGAAATGTGGAATGTTGATGCTCTGCCTCTTATACGTGCAGACATGTCTCGTGACCGCTTCAAGATGATACTCAGATTTATCAGATTTGACAACGAAAATACACGTACAGAACGTGTGCAAACAGATAAAGCTGCACCAATACGGGACATCTGGACAATGCTGAACAGAAATCTGAAGAGAGCCTACAAGCCATATAATTGTATCACCGTCGACGAGCAATTATTTCCATTTAGAGGCCATGCTAAATTTACCCAGTATATACCTTCAAAACCAGCTAAATATGGCATAAAGATTTTCTGGGCTTGTGACTCGTCAAACGCCTACCCATTACAAGGTCAGCTCTACACTGGGAAACCAGCTGGACCTAGTGAGCTCGTATAAAGGCTCTGGAAGAAATGTCACCACCGATAACTTCTTTACAACCATGGAACTAGCTAAGGTATTGAACTCCTGCAACATGACACTATTTGGTACAGTGAGAAAAAAACAAAAGGTTCCTACCTAGCAACATGCAGCCTGCCAAAGAAAGGCCTGTAAACTCGACAAATTTTGCCTACAATCATGATGCAACAGTCTGTTCATACCATAGAAGAACAAATCAGTCGTGCTTCTATCATCTATGCACATGACGGGAAAAGTTGAAGAGACACTAGCAGCCAAGCCAGAGATAATAAAATACTACAACAAAACAAAAAGCGGAGTTGATGTTATGGATAAAATGTTGGGAGAGTACACTGTGAAACGACGAACATTACGTTGGCCTCTGGCATTTTTCTACAATATGATTGACGTCACTGGGTTTGCATCCTACATCATCTACAGAGAACAGAATCCAAGCTTCAGGACAAAGGATCAACGAAGAAAGTTCCTGAAAGATCTCGCAAATCAGCTGTGTATGCCTGCAATTGAAGATCGTAGTACAAACCGAATGATGATGAGAAACCATTTTCTTCGAGGTGCAGTAGAAATGGTGCTTGGACGATGCATTCTGGTAGCATCGCAAGCAGCAGCTGACCCTCAAATACCTCATGGTAGTCATGGACCCTCCCCTGTTGTTGGTAGTTGCTATGTCTGCCGAGACCTGAGGCGAAAAAAACGTAAGGCTAGAAAGTCTTGTGTAGTTTGTGTGAAACCCATTTGCGATGAACACTCGGTAGCAAAGACAACATGCATTACTTGCAAAGAAAATCAATAAAAAAAGTTTCTTACATTTTCTTTTATAATGTAAATGAACAGTTTTTTTTACTTGTTTATAATAATAAAATAGCATTATCATTAAAAAAAATCTTATTCTTTTTCCTTGCATTATCTTCATTCAAAATATATGAGGGTACATTTGTACCTATGCAGCTTGTTATGGATGCAAAAATATCTCGACCCCTTATCTCGGAAGGGGGTGGAGATATTTTATTGAAATTTGGCCAATATATTCAGGACCAAAACTGCAGAGATGTCACGAAATTTCAGCCCTCTACGGCTTTTCGAAAAAAAGTTATTGCAATTTTAAAACGGAATAGGTACAATTGTACCTACTCAGCCGGACGAAGGATATACAGCTTCTATCTAGTTATACAGTACCTTTGTTCGACATTTAGTATTACATTCAAATCCATACTGAGTGAGCATCTGAAGGTGACTACGGGAATATTTATACGGAGATTTAAATTGTACCCTATAATATATATACTTGCTATCTTGTTATCTAGTAGCTTTTTTTCAACATTTTGTATTATGGTCAAATCTAGACTGGGTGAGCGTCTGAGGGTGACTCTGGAAATATATACCGAGATTTCACATTTGCCCAACACTGTATACAGCTCTACGCTTCTGATACAGTACCCTTTTTTGCTATTTTGATTCTGGTGTAATCCATAATGAGCCTGTGAACGTTTGTCCGTTACTCTGGAAAAATAGTTGGAGGTTTAAGATTACACCAACACTGTATACAGCTGTACGCTTGTGATACATTACCCATTTACTGCTTTTTATATTCTTGTCTAATCCATACTGGGCCTGAGAGCGTTTGTGTCTGCCTCCTGAAATATATACTGAGATTCAGAATGTTTAAACTATACTTTATAAACCTTGTATCTGGTGATACTGTACCCTTTTTCAACATTTTATATTATTGTGTAATCCATACTGAGCCTGTGAGCATCTGTGTATGACTCATGAAATATATATGGAGATTTACAATTATCCCTACACTGTATAGAGCTGTATGCTTCTGATACAGTACCATATATCTGCTGGTATTTTGGGTACATTTTCACAAAATTAGTAAGTATGGTGGAAGAGGCCACGGACATGGGCATGGGGGGCCAGCTGGTACTGATGTTGGTGGTGGTGCATCTGTTGGTAGTGCCAAAAGCACAATAGCAGCTAAGGTAGGAGGTTTTGAGCCTGCATCATGGTCTGGCTCCGGAAGGCCTGTAAGGCTCCCTTTTCTGGGAGAAGGTAAACCGCTTTTAAAGCCGGGGCATCAGGAACTGGTTTTGCCTTACATTGCTGAAACAGCCTCCAGCTCTATAGCCTCATCTTCTGAAGTTTCAAAAAATACAAGCACTGAGTCATCAGTGCAGACTTCTGGTCAGGAGCAACCCCTTTCCTTGGGTCTTTCACCCACACCAAAAGTGAAGGATGTGGCAGCCCACACTTCAGATAACTCCATGGAGCTCTTTTCACATACCATGCCTGGGTTCATTCTAAATGGGGCACATTATATATGGAGCATTATTTGGGCCCATCATACACTGGAGCATCATCCATGAGGCCCATCATATACTGGAGCATTCCAAATGGGGGACATCGGACACTGGAGCAGCATCTATGGGACCCATTATACACTGGAGCATTAGAAATGGGGCCCATTATATATGGAGTATTATTTGGGCCCATAACACACTATAGCATCATCCATGGAGACGATCATATACTGTAGCATTATGTGGAGCTCATCATATACTGTACTGTATGGAACATTATATGGGACCAATTATTCTGTATGGAGAAATATAGGGGGCTCATTAATCTGTGTGGCGCACCATGTGGTGGCCGTAATACTGTATGGAGTTGTATACTGTCCCTTTTTCGAGCTATTGTAGAATTTAAAATAATATCAGTCATGTCATGTAAGAAGTGAAGTATTTTTCATTGTACTATACCTATATTTCTGTGCCGTATCGGAGCATCATGAATTGTGGTATGCGTTAAAGGGGCCCACTGACACTCTTTCGCCCGGGGCACACGAAAACCTGAAGCCAGCCCTACCCCCCCCACAACTTTAGCCAAATAACCCCCAGTTTTCAATGCCTAACTATTATTATAAAGTAAATTAAGCTTAAGTAATAAGAATTGATGTTGTTGGCATTGAAATGGGCACTGTAGGTGTGTTTACTGTCCTCCACTGCCTGCCGACTTTGCTTCCTCATTGACTTGCATTGGGTTTCGTGTTTCAGTTGGACCCCCGTCTTTTCACTATAGTCGGCCGATTTCGATCGACTCGACTTTTGAGAAAGTTGGTTTTCAAGAAACCCGACTCAACCCTAAAAAAGGTAAAGTCACTCATCTCTAACCAGGACATGTCTCCAAAAACTAAGGTCTTTTTTCCTGTGTGCATTTGCAAACATTAATCTTGCTTTTTTATGTTTCTTTTGGAGTAATGGCTTGTTCCTGGCAGAGTGGCCTTTCAACCTATGTTCATACAGCACTCGTTTCACTGTGGATATTGACACAATCTTACCAGCTTCTGTCATCATCTTAACAAGGTCTTTTCCTTTGTCATTGAGCTGATATGCACATGTAGGACCAAAGCATGTTCATCTCTGAGGCACAGAACCCATCTCCTTCCTGAGTGGTATGATGGCTGGACATTCCCATCTTGTTAATATTTGCGTATAATTGCTTGTACAGATGAACGAGGAACCTTTTGGTGTCTTGAAATTGTACCCAAGAATGAGCAAGACTTGTGCAAGTCCCAAATTCTTTTCCTCATATTTTGACTGATTTATTTAGACTTTCCCATAATGCTGCATAAAGAAGCAGTGCATTTCAGGTGTGCATTAAAATACATCCACAGGTGTGTCTCTAATTAACTCAAGTGTTGCCAAAAAAGCCTTTGAGAAGCTTCCAAACACATGATATCATCATATGAGCAGTCCAGAATTTTTTAAAGGCATAGTAATCATAGTGTATGTAAACTTTTGACTTTCCAGTAAATAATAAAAATGCCCTAATACATTCCCTCTCTCATTATTGTGGCAATTGGCAAATATTAATAATTATGGTAATCCTAATTGACCTAAAATAGGAAAGGTTTATTCAAATTTCTTGCCAGATGTTGAGAAAAACATGCATATGTGTCTTTTTATATAGTGTATGTAAACGTCTGGTTTCAACTGTGTATATAAATAGGCGAGCAAAACGGGTCGGTCAATTTCATAAGTCGCCGACTTTCGCTGAAGTTGGGTTTCATGAAACGAAACCCGACCATAGCGTGAGGTCGGCCACGAGGTTGGCGACCAGAGCGCCAAAGTCGCGTTTCAAATGTTGCTTCCAGCGCCCTTTTTCAGCCAATGATGAAGGACGCACACTGTGGGCAATGCGATGACATGGGCATCGGTCACCACCATCTTTGAGAAGGGCATGCAAGTGATTGGCTTGCTTTGTGTGGCACCACAGGGGCTATAAAAGGGCATGCACGCCGACCGCCATCTTACTTCTGCCGATATTAGCATTAGGGAGAGGTTGCAGCTGCTGATTCTGAATAAGGGAGAGCGTTAGGCAGGGAAGAAGAACAAAAAAACTGCTTCTGCTGATAGCGATTTCCACTGTACAACACAACAGTTTGTGTGCAGTGACAGAAGAGGCTATATTTTTTGTGCATCAGCTCTGTTGGTTATTAGGCTGCCTTATAAGGCTCCCTTATAGCTGCATTGCTGTTTGCACACTGCTGTGCAAACTGCTTTTTTAAAAGCAAAAATACTTTTCTTCCTCTTTTCTGCACAGTTATCAAACGTGCATTTTTCCACACTTTTGTGTGCAGCAGTCCTGCTTATTAGGATGCCTGCTGCCATACTTGGACTGAGAGCATCATTGTCAGCCTCCTAAAATCTCTAGGAAGCTTCCAATTCTCCCCAATACTATATACACACCTTGTGCATGGTCATACACCTGCCTATTTCAGCCTGTTAAATTGAGGTGTAATCTATAGTGGGCCTGAGATAATAGTTCAGCCTCCTAAAATCTCTAGGGAGATTCCAATTCTCCCCAATACTATATACAAACCTTGTGCATGGTAATACACCTGCCTATTTCAGCCTGTTCAATTGAGGTGTAATCTATAGTGGGCCTGAGATAATAGTTCAGCCTCCTAAAATCTCTAGGGAGATTCCAATTCTCCCCAATACTATATACACACCTTGTGCATGGTCATACACCTACCTATTTCAGCCTGTTCAATTGAGGTGTAATCTATAGTGGGCCTGAGATAATAGTTCAGCCTTCTAAAAGCTCTAGGGAGATTCAAATTCTCCACAATACTATATACACCTTGTACCTTGTTTTACAGTACCATACAGCTGGTGGTATTTTGGGTACATTTTTCTAAAAATGAGGAAGTATGGTGGAAGAGGCCGTGGAAGTGGGCGGGGGTTGCCAGCTGGTACTAATGGTGGTGGGGGTGGTGGTGAATCTGCTGGTAGTGGCAAAAGCACAATAGCACCTAAGGCAGGAGGTGTTGAGCCTGCATGATGGCCTGGCTCCGGAACACCTGGAAGGCTACCTTTTCTGAGAGTAGGTTAACCGCTTTTAAAGCCGGAGCATCAGGAACTGGTTTTGGCTTACATTGCCGAAACAGACTCCAGCAAACATGCCCTCCTCTTCTGAAGTTTCAAAAAATGCAAGCACTGAGTCATCAAGTGCTGGCTCCTGGTCAGGAAGAACCCCTTTCCTTGTGTCCTTCACCCCCACCAAAAGTGAATGATGCAGCAGGCCACACTTCACATTAGTCCATGTAGCTCTTTCCCACATACCACGCCTGGGTTATCAGGTCAAATCGTGAATTCCCCAGTCCAAGATGAATCTGACATCGAGTGTGGGTGGCCAGCCAGGGCAGTGGGGTTAATCGGTACCGGGCTGGTGTCTCAGATGGATGTGTAACAGGGTGGTGACCCGGTCCGTGGGCATGGGCATCCATGCAAAGGGGTGAATAACGTTTATAGGTGAATGATACGTGACGCCACCTGTGGTTTCTGATCAGATTGACCAGCGCTGCAGTGTCGCTTCTCTGGGACAGATGTTGTGGTGCAGCTAAGATGTAGAAGCCCTGCACAAGTAGGGCCATAGTCGCAGGGCAGATGAAAGAGTTGGTAGATGGTGTGCAGTGCAGGATGTCGCAGAGCCGTGCACCAGGCGCAAGAGAAAGATGACAGACACAGTCATGCAGTTCCTTTACCTGTACTTGGTAAGTGTCGTACAGGCCCCAGAGTACAGAGGGAGAAGGAGTTGGTCAGCCTGGAAGAAAATTATGAATTCTGTCTCTGCAGATAGGTAGTATGGCCTCCGTTCTAGCACTTATCTGAGGTACTCGCAGTACTGAGTTCACTGAAGTTCCCCCTGTTGACTCTCTTTTGAAACTTTCTCATATGGCAGGCAGCCGTAACCTTTTCCTTCTGGCTCACACAAGTTGCTGCTGGGGCCTTCAAGCCTTAGTTGGGAACAGAGCATTTACAGCTGCTACTGCCTCCGGTTTCTGCTGCAGGACCATCAGTGTCCCTACAAACTCGGAGACCGGAATCCGGACCAAGTGCTCCAGCTAGGAGTGAGCCTTAGCTCTGCTCAACCTCCAGCTCCCCTTCTCACATCCACACACTTCCCCTTCCCTTCACAGACTGCCCTAACTTCCCTCCTCCCAACCACAGAGAGCAGCTCCTCAGCAGTCAGGTTCAGAGCTCTCCCTGCTGGCCTGGAGTGGGAACTGTGTTGTGTGTTGGTTTAACTACTAGAGAGATCCTTCGTTGCTCCCAAGCATGACATCACACTCCCTAGGAGGAAGGTAATGCCACTGTGGCGACCGTACTCCTGGGGCTCACCATACACTGGAGCATTCCAAAGGTGGACATCAGACACTGGAGCAGCATTTACAGGGCCCATTATACACTGGAGCATTAGAAATGGGGCCCATTATATATGGAGCATTATTTGGGCCCATAAGACAGTGGAGCTTCATCCATGGGGACCAACATATACTGTAGCATTATGTGGACCTCATCATATACTGTATCGAACATTATATGGGACCAATGATTCTGTATGGAGAAATATATGGGCCTCATTACTCTGTATAGCGCACTATGCGGTGGCCATAATACTGTATGAAGTAATATACTGTCCGTTTTTGGAGCTATTGGAGAATTTAAAATGGATATCAGTCATGTGATGTAAGAAGTGAGGTATTTTTCATTGTACTATACTGCTATTTCTCTGCCGTATCAGAGGATCATGAATTGTAGCATGTATTAAAGGAGCCCATTGACACTCTTTGGCCCAGGGCCCACGAAAATCTGGAGGCAGCCCTCCCCCCCCACAATTTTAGCCAAATAACCCCCAGTTTTCAATGCCTAACTATTATTATAAAGTAAATTAAGGTTATTAAGGTTAACAAGCTTAAGTAATAAGAATTGATGTTTTTGGCATTAAAATGGGCACTGTAGGTGTGTTTCCTGTCCTCCACTCACTGCCGAGTTTTCTTCCCCATTGACTTGCATTGGGTTTCATGTTTCAGTCGGCCTTCAACTTTTCACGATAACCGGCCGATTTCGTTCGACCCGACTTTTGCCAAAGTCGGGTTTCATGAAACCCGACTCGACCCGAAAAAAGGCAAAGTCGCTCATCTCTACAGTAGGCAACACCAAATAATAGCACTTTCCTAAATTTGCTCTAAAATGAATAAATGTTATTGTTTGCAAGTATAAAAAAAGAACCACAAAAGGTTCATAAAAACATAAAACAATTAATGGGGGTACCAAAATACAGGAGAAAGATGGTGGGTACGGCTTAAAGTGGCAAAGTATAAAATACATATATAAGGGGATACAATGTTATATAAAGTACAAATGCCTATAAAAGTTCATGTAGCATATATACAGTACATGTGCAACCAAATGTTGTTTTAAAATACAATAGGACTGCTCTGTCCACGGTGAAAACCATAAAATACCATAATAAAGTAATAACAATACAGGTAGTGATAAACAATATGAAAAAAGAAAACACATGAAATGTTATAATTTCAGGAATGCACCCGGCAGATAGTACATGTGAAATAACAAACCATATATGATAAATCCCACAATATACATGAAAAAATTATTGTTACCTAATAGGAGCCACAAGTCAGTGACCCACCACACCCGACGCGCGTTTTGCTAAGGAAAGCTTCATCCAGGGGTGGTGGGTAGCTGGGGGGAAGGCTATTTATATTGTCATTGGCTAATGATAGAAAGACTCATTGTCTCTCTTATTTGTTTATACACATTCGGCAGCCTTGTAGATAAATTACCATCCGGTTCGGAAGTACTGTGATTTTTTTAAAAAAGTTAATATTTCTCACATGTGAAGCAGAAAAACGTAAAAATTTTGTGTGGACCTAAAGCCCTGAAAAGACTTCTATAATCAATAATACTTGGGTGATAAAATATGTGGCAATTGTAATATTGGTTTTATTGCCATAATACACATTCATTTCTTATTTACGTGAGCATTAAACATATTCTTGTTAATCCAAAGAAGTCTCCAGATAATTTTTTTCCATACAAATCTATTTTTTATTACTCACATTGCAATATCAGCTGAAGAATTGCGATCTTATATTGTCCTTCTCAGAAATGTCAGCCTTTAAGTAGAGTATATTAGAAAAAAATAGTGTAACAGATGTGTTTGTTCCTTCTCATTAGCATGAGCATAATGTCTGCAGTGCTGCTTAGCACTGTGCAATGTCCTTTGTTTTTGTAAGCATTAGTGATAGAAAGAGGCCAGAGATGAAGAATACTAAACAAGAAATGGAACAGCACTTCCATATTAATGCAAACACTCAAGCACTAAGAAATACCATAAGACGTGATGATCGTTATTTAAGATGAAATATGCTTAGATAAAAAGTTATAGCAGTAAATGAAACATCATGTGACTTAGGCCTTTATGTAAAAGGTAATAGCTATGTGAAAGTTAAAATTGTTAAAGGCAATGCACACTGACAAAATGCTGCGGCATATCAATATATGAGTAAGAGTGGGCCAAGGGGCATGCAATTCTCAGGTAATTATTACAACAGTTTACCATAGTCAAGTTTTTCCAGCCCAGCTTATCCATTGTCCAATTTATTCAGTTAAGTTTTCATTTATCATAAGCAAAAGAATAGAAAGAGATTGAGTTTTGCTGCGTTGACTATAGCAAAGCCTTCAACTGTGCTAAGGACGAGAAATTTGGAAATGCCATAAAGAATATTGATGCGCAGAAACATCTGATCAGCCTCACAAGGAAGCAACAGTCTGTATGGGACATGGCAACGTGGCCTGTAGAGCGAGATGTCAGAGAAGGCTACATCCTGTCACCATTTCTTACAGTTTATATGCAGAAACTATTTACAGGAAGGATAGACTTGTCAAAAAGGAAGGAATCAAAATTGCTGGACGAATCATCAACAATCTGAAATATGCAAACAATACGGTATTGATAGCAACAAGTGTAGATAAAAATAAAGGACTTATTACACAGTTTTCAATATGGAAAGTTTGAACATGGGACTGCTACTAAACACAATGAAGACAAACATATTGACTACTGCCAGGTACAATCGGGGCAAATTTGAGGTGTCTGGCGATGAAATTGAAGTTGTAAAGTACTTCAACCTACTCGGATCGATGGTAACTCAAGATGCAGCAATGACCCTGGAAGTCAATAGTAGAAAGCTATGAGCAAAACAACAATTGTCTCTAGACAAGGCCTTCAAATCAAAAAAACATTTTGCTGGCAAAGAAGACATGATTCACACACAGTTTTGACTTTTCTGCAGTAACATATGCATGTGAAACCTGGAAATAAAGAAGCAAGGCAGAAGAAGAATTGACACCTTCAAATAGTGTGAAGAAAAAAATGATCCAGGTCCTGAAATCCCATAAAACCCATGTTTATTGAAAATTTCTGCTGATTTGTGTGCTTTTTTACACATTAATAGCAGTGATATAGGATTGGTTGAATGTAATCAGATGTTTCATACAGTAAATGGTATATAAAGTCGAGGGGTAGGACAATATGGGAGGCAAAGACTAAAGACCTTGGGGTCTGAAATGCATCTACCAGTGTAAACTCGCCCCATAGGCTTAGTGATTACTATGCTGTTATAATGGATTTTAAGCATTTTCAATAAACATTGGTTTTATGAGATTCTTGGAGGTGGATCCTTTTTTTTCATTCGATTGAAGTTCCTGCTGCACTGCTGACCTGTCCGTGCCTCAGATCCTGGCCTTATTTGTGTGAGCTGACTTTTTGTCACGCTATTCTGTCTTTATCTGCTTGTCGGCGTGACAATTAATGTTGAGCAATACCTTCCGATATCGGGAAATATCGGATTGGATTGGATCGGACCGATACCCAAAAAAGTATCGGATATCGCCGATTCCGATACCGGAAACCAATGAAAGTCATTGGGACAGAAATATCGGAAATAAAATAAACCCTTTCTTTCCTTGTAGGTTAATTCTACATGAACGAAAACAACTAAGAATAATGTAGAATGTATTGGGGGAGGTGGAGGAGACATTAAAGGCATAGAGGTTTAGCCCTATCAAATGGAATAGCAGGAATTAATTTTTTTTTAAGACGTTCGGAGTTACAAAGATATTGACTATGTTAAAGGGGTTTTGTAGCAATAGAGGGAGAAAAGGCACATGTTGGCGGAGTGTTGGAACGGAGTGCTTCATCTAGCTTGGAGGTTGACTGAGCCCCTGACCCAGAGGACACAGCACGGATGCGGACATCTATATGCACAACAGACTGTGACTGTGAGTAAAGCTTTGGAACTACTTGCCCTGGTGTCCTCCAGTTATTCCTGCACCAACACACTCAGCACAGCTACATCTCTGTGCCTGGCACTGCACCATCTACGTCTCTTCACTACCTCTCCATCTACACTGCCATGGGACTACAGCCCCACCTGTGGAGGGTCACAACATCAAAGCTGCACCACACCATCTGTCCCAGAGGATCTGTCTGCAGCATCGGCTTAACATCTTCATTGCAGAACACCACAGGTGGCGTCACGAATCATTCACTCAAACTTTAATCATCATCCATACGTTCAACATTTCCCTTTTAAAATGGATGCCCAGGGCCACGGACCGGGTCACAGCTACTGTGACATCTCCCATTGAAACCAACGGGCCGGGTACCGAGTACCCCACCAGTCCTGGTGGGCGATCCAACTTGGCGGAAATACATAACAGAACAGGTTGTCCAGGCTTTTCACATAATCTCAGTGCATATCTAGGTTGCAGAATGCTGACAATAAGTAATTTACCTTCTGTGGCTAGTCTGCACGGTTTCCAAGATATCATCTCTTGCTTCTAAGATAAATGTCCAGGGGGCGTGTGTTCTGGTATTGAAAAGAGAAGTGGTCGTTTCCTCCTCCCTCACTAGTTTCACTTTCCATAGATCACTGTTCAGCGTGTGTCTGGGGGAGGAGCAGCTGGGTGGTCTGCTCGCAGCCAATCAAAGCCATGCCATTAGTTAACATGCCTACAGGATGTGCCCACACTTCTTAGGATTCCTCATTGGCTGAATCAAATCAAACTGGCTCATAGCATTATGGGAACTTCCGATTCCGGTATTCGATATGCAAAAAGTATCGGAACTCAGTATTGGAATTCCAATACCGCGAATATTGGCTGATACCCGGAATGCTCAACACTAGTGACAATGCATGTGTTTGCTTTAACCCTTTGCTCCTTTCCCCCCTAATTGAGCTGGGATACTGTTGGCTGTTACCTGTGTGTAGCCTGCTCAGTTCCCTGCTCTGCTGCGTAGCTGCACATGTGTTATTAGGTCTTTACTCTGCTGCTTGACCATCCGCATGTGCAGTCCCTGGTTGCCGCTGTGGAAGCTGTCCGCAGGTTGAGAGGTCATTTGCAGCTGGTGCGTGACTTTCCACGTGTGTCTAGGCTTGCAGATGATGCCAGGTGCTCTAGGCTGCAGTTCCTGCACTATATGTGCTGCAATGGTTTCTGTGTGTGCTTAGGGCGTGCGCGGCCACACCTCCCCTGCTTCTATCTGGGTTAGTGTGTGTACTTGAAATGCTGTCCCCAGCCAATTGCTGAGGGGCAGCTCCTTTATAAACTTACCCTGCCCTATGGGTGGAGCCAGAGCTACTCACAATTCACAAAGCTCCTGAACTTTGCCATGTGTGGCTCGTGTCTTTGCTCCTGGACCTCGCCTGTCTATGTTTTGATTCCTGCTTTGTCCTGTTCCCTCACCCTGCCTCGGAGGCGGTATATCTGGGCCTGAATCCTTGATCCTGTACCTGTCCTTTACCTGACCCTGTCTAAATTCACCCTTCCCTGGAGGCGATGAATCCAGGCTTCAATCCTTGATCCTGTACCTATCCTGTACCTGACCATGTCTGAACTGTCTGCTGTGTTATGTTCCTGGAATCCCCCTGTGCTCTGATTACCATGCAGTGCTTCCTCCATGCAGGCCCAGCCATCCTGCGGTTCTAGCACCATCACGCTTGAGTTCCTTCCTAGGTCCAATGCCCGGAGCCTGATGACCGCAGTCTGGAACCGGATGACCGCTGCCTGGAGTCTGGAGCTTGATGATTGCAATGGTGCCTGTAGGTCGTGTTGGATGTCCAGAACCAAACAACTCTTGTCTGATGTCTGCCGGTGACTCTGATGTCCTGTGGGTCACCCTGATTGTCCTGATGTCCTCATGCACCCAGATGTCTTGATGTCTTTGTGTACCCTGATGTCCTGATGACCTCGTGTACCCTGATGTCCTGCCTGCATCTTGATATCCTCGTGTACCCTGATGTTGAGCCTGTGTCCTGATGTCCTGAGGTCCTGCCTGATGTCCTGTCTGATGTCCAGCCTGTGTCCTGATGTCCTTATGTACCCTTATGTCCTGCCTATCTTCCGATGTCCCGCCTATGTGTTGCCTCGGTGGTCCATTGGTGCCTTGGGGTCCACTGGGTGGTACCCTTCTTGGAGGTGTGGAATCGGGAGCCTAGTATAGCCCTGTTTTGTCTAATATACTGTGACTTTACTTTAAGTAAACGTTACTTTCTTTATACCTGAAGTTGTGCGGTGTCATCAAGTCCTACATGTCCTTGTCCACATGCTCAGCTGCCACTGTATCCCGGTCGCTGCCCTTCCCTAGTTTGGGTAGGCTCGGGTCCCCCTCTGTGGCATAGAGGGTCCATATTGCATCCCGGGGGATGCCCACTCCTCGCCGTCAGCATGGAGGCACCTGCTGGGCTGTGTCTGCGGCTGCAGTCGTGACACTTTTTTCCTGAAAAGTGAAGCAGACAGCTGTGAGCTGATATTGTTAGGCTGGGAAGGTCCATGGTTATTGAGCCCTTCTTAGCCAAAAAATACCAGAAATGGGACATCATATTAGATGCACCAATTCTTGTCCTTTGCCTCCGATCTTTCTTATTGTCCTGGACAATTGGATATTGGGGTAATAGGGCTTGGGTAGATGTTAGCTGTAATTTGTCCAAAAATAACAGCTGGTATGAAGCTCTGGTGTTATCAATGGAATTGAGGAAATATTTTCGACTTGAAAGCAATTTACAGCAATTTACACCAGAATTGCTTTTAGTAATCAGGGTCATTTGTGTGCAGAAATACATGGACTATGTTACATGAAATATGGTGTGTTGTCAGGAATGGACTGGGACTGAAATTCAGTCCTGGCATTTAAAATCACACAGGCCCATGGTGTCACCACACCAAGCACGAGATTGGGATAAATTACTAATATTACCCTGCCTGAAGGAAAGCAAGATTTACTACAAGACCAATATTTCTAATAATACCAATAATATTGCTATATAGTAAGTTAATTATTATAATATCAAAATAATAATATTGCAATATGACAAATACCAATAAACAAAACCAAATATTCGCAGCAAATACAGTATTGATAATACCACCATACTGATCATTAATGGGTTTGAGGTTAAAGTTTATGTAACTTCAGACTTATGAATCCTCAAAACGCAAACTGTGAGAATCCTCTGGTGCCAGCATTGGGAGCAGCCATCATGTGACCTCAAGTATGTGATTTTTACACTTCTGGCCACATTCCGACTAATTGTACACGACTTTGCTAATTTCACTTGTATAGAGCGAGGCCGTGAACGTCTAGTGAGCACATGACCGCATGTATGCAAATGTCATACATAGTAACATAATTAGGGTCTTAACTACAGTTAGGCTGGAGTCACACTTATCGTGTAAAAAATTGGTCCAATTTTGACGTCCGAGAATCGCACAAATATTCCCTGAACAGTGATACATATGTAATCCGTCTGCAATGCAAGGATGCTATTTCCTTCTATCTAAGTATCTATTTGACATCCGTATGACATCTGTGTGGCAAGATTTTATTGCAGCCTTGCAAAATGGACATATAACAGTTTTTAGGCCTGAATTAATTAAAGTCAGAATCAGCAACCCTATTTATTGCCTAAACAACAGGTGACAGTCTCCAATCTTTGCATTAGAGTCGGTGCTTGTGATGTAGTTTTTCTGCTTTGTGAAAAACATGTCAGACAAGTTCTACCTGTTTTGTCGGATGAGCATGGCCACATTTGATATTCTGTTGGATATTGTGCACCCTGGGATCACCTTGAAGGACACCAAGATGTGCAAGTGTATTTCCGCAGAGGAGCGCCTTTTATTAACTTTAGGGTATGTATTCATCCTAGATGTTGACTTGTGTTTTAGGGAATGAAACTCATCCTATTTAAAAAAAAAATGTATTTTGTCCTTTTTAAATAGTTAGTTTTCCTAAACAATTTTGTCTTTCACATTATATGCTGCTTTGATTAGGAGCAAAGGCATAGAATACAGTTTTATTTGAGTAACGCTGGACTTAATTTCGACTGGCCCTAACTTTTTGTAACAGCTTAACTGTGTATTTGAGGCATGGATTTTTTTTGTTGTTTTTACTTACTTCTTGCTTCCTTGCCACTGGGCTCTCCTATGTGGCTCTTCATCTAGAATTCTAAATTGGGAAATCAACCATCTCAGGCATTGTCTGGTCTTTGTGCTCTGAAAAATGGTCCCCTCTGCATCAATAGGTAATGCCTGAGCCAAAATAACAACAAATAAAAAATCCTCTCCCTTCCTAGCAGTGTCGGAGGCAAGGAAAGCATATCCCTTCTCCACTGTGGGGACAAACGTGACGGGCGGGACATTTTTTATGAGTATGATGCTTGTGTTAAGAACTTTATTTTTAACTGTTTGTGTATGTGTGGGGGGATAGTGCTTGGTGCAAACTTGTCTGAAAAGAAAAAGCTAAAAGAAAAAAAAAGAACCACTGAGTAAAAAATTGTGAAAACAAAAGTATAAAACAGCAGGCACGAGCTCTGATAAGTGAACTGTTTCACTTATCAAAGATCAGTGTCTGCTGGATGTACTCACAGGTGGCAAAAATACAAGTGTCTAAAACAGCGTTACTTATCAAAGTTTGGTGGCTGCTGTATGTGTGCACAGGAGTGGCGCAAGGGGGTGAAAAAGAAAAATAGAAAAACAGCAGGCACAAGCTCTGATAAGTGAACTGTGTCACTTATCAAAATTTTGCGGCTGCTGGATGTGCATACGGTGGTGGCGCAAAGGGGGTGAGAATGAAAAGTGAGCACAAGTGTTGATTGGTGAACTGTGTCACTAATCAATGCTCAGCAGCTGCTAAATGTGCGCATTGATGCTGAACAAAGGTGGTGTGGAGGGGCAAAGGGAAGGGGGAAGGGTGGGATAGGGGGATTGGGGTGGATGAAGAGCGATCGGGCAGGGTTCATGGATCAACACTTATGCTTGTAGTCTCTCTTCTTTCTTCTGTCTTCTTTCTTCAGCAGGGATTTCGGTGTCACAGGCTGCTGTAGCACCACAAGTCCTAGCACAGCAGGAGATCTAGCTGTTTGACCACACTGCAGGAATCCTCAACTAGGGTGAGGACCTGCAGTGTGGTCACAGACAGATCACAGATAGGTCACACAGCGGTAATACCGCTGCTGTGACCTGTCATTGGGGGAAACAATGATCACATCAATCCCACCAATCAGGAACTGGCTCTGGTGACACCGGTGTTGCTAGTCACTGGCCTAGGATAGGAACTCATGGCTCTGGTCCTAGGCAGGTCGCTGGCAGGGCACAGCACGGTCACACCGCAGCAGTGCCCTGTGATTGGCGCAATTGACGATTACATTGATCGTGCTAATCAGCAGCTGCAGGCTATGCCTGGTCTCTTCTAGGCACCAGTCTAGGATCGATAATCTTACAGCTCCGATCCTAGGCCGGTCCTGGCATGGCACAGCGCGGTAACACCACAGCTGTACCCTGTGATTGGAGTGATCAATGTGATCGTCAATAACATCAATCTGAGGGGATTTCGCCGATGCCTGGTGTTGCCAAGCACCAGTCTAGGATCGAGTACATTGGCTGAAACAATGAGAGAGACTGTGATTGGCTATTCGCAATTGAACAGCCAATCACAGCGATCATAAGTGTGGGTGGGCGCAGGGCGCTGTCATCCCCCAGGATGCCAACACTATTTTCCTACAGATAAGATGGCATGGGAATTGCAATGCGATTACCGCGACTTCAGTTGCAGTGTCGTGTTAAAGGGCATGATGAACTATTCCATCCATGGTAATTAAGTCACAGGTAACATGGATGGAATGATATGTTAGATGGCACAGAGAGGTTAGTATGGTTTTAAAAGTCAATAAATAAGTAAATAATTTGTTACACGATCTACTGCCTTTGTAAAAGCAGAAATATAATGGATGAACTTATTTACCTCAATCTGTTTAACATTAAAAAAAATAAGCATGTAAAAATCAAAAGAAGCTAGCTGGTGTACAATACACATGACCGGACTGGCAATATGGCAGTTGTGGCAAATTCCAGAAGGGCCTATCTCTTTGTGGGCTGCCTTGTCTGCTACATTGTTATCAAAAGCTGCATCCTCAAGACGCCCATACTGTTGACAGTTGCGATGGAGCACAAAGTTGCTGGCTTTGTCAATTACTCCAGCAGGCTGCAGGCATCCCTTCTGTCTGTGACCTGCCATGACAATCACCAAAAGGAATGACAGGGGTGCAATGACACATTGTGTAGCCAGAGACTACTGGGAGAATGGATAGAAGTGGAGTCAGGAGCTGCGGAGCATGAGGTGTCTGCATTAGGTACTAAGTATACAGATTATTTTATATATTTAGGGGATTGTGGGGGACCATCAAACTATATAGGGCGCTGTGAGTTGAACAATCATAGTATGTGTAACAGGTGAGGTGGAACCACTGTGCTGTGTTCTGAGGAGAGCCTGGAAGAGCACCTAGGTGAGCACCTTACTTTTCACTAGAGCCACTCATGGTAGGGTCAGGCTTGGCTCCTGATGAACACCAAGTGCTTCCCCAGGACAGACCACAGACATATGGCAGCTGACCTCCAAAGGACTGGCAGCTGGAATGGCCCAGAGGGGAAAGCAACGTGTGAAAGGCACTTTGGAGTGTGGGGTGGCGGCTTTGACACATGCTATATGATTTCCGGTTAGTACCATTGGTTTTATCATGCATACTTTTGATGATACAGTCTGTTATATTGCTCTGTGCACTTTAGTCTATTATTGAGGAAATATATAGAGAAACTGTGATCATGAATTGATTGAACCTGCTGCATGGACTTTTGAGTGGATTTATATAATGAAACCTGATGTCACGAAGTAACTGGCCCTGTTTGACATGACCCAGCAATCAGTCGGTCACTAAATGGTAAACAAGGGAACATCAGAGACACAATTACAATGGTGGGCCCAGTGATAGGGAACGGGGAAATGGACACCTCCTGCACTCTGCTGAGGCTGTGCCCTGGTCTATCCTGACGTCCCTATACGGCTTATTTCAAACAGTTGCTGAGCAGGATACCTTAGCCCTCGCTTGCCCTGCACCTATCCCTCAGTAGGGAATTGGTAAGTGTGGACACTGGTCCCACCACTGCACTAATACAACACCAAGGAAAGATATAGAAACAAGGTAAGACAAATAACACTTAGCTTTCTTTGCTGCAATGCACCGCACAGTAGAGTTAGGCACCAGATCAAGGAAATAGCTGATGTTCCACTGCACACAGCCTGCTCCTGACTCCAGCTTGGTTGGTCTCCAAAGAGGAAATGTATCACCAACAGTTAGCTGAAGCATCAGGTGACCTTTTAAAGGAAGGTGGGAGTGGTCACCACCTGCTTCAGCAAAACCACCTAGCAATGCAATTAGACCAGCAGCCACCGGGGGGGACTGATCTTAACCCCCGATGGCCTGAAAGGAAAAAAGGTTTAATGTGCAAAGCAAAATCTGCCACAGATCCAAAAATGGATCTTGACACCTGCACTATTATCATTATATATATATATATATATATATATATATATATATATGTATATATATAGTGGTACAGTAAAGGGTGTTTTACTGGATGGGAGATACATTTATCCCAGCAGATAAATGCTTGGCAGGGTTTTTCCCTCAAGACAGGACCTGCGATGATGTCATGGTCATGTGATCAGCCCACGTGATGTCTACCTCACTTGTGGGAGGGGCTAGGGGCTATGCAATGGAGGTTGGTGTTTGGCACATGGTGAGTGTGTGTCTGGAAGTTATAGGAACTTGGCTGGACTTAGCCTGAACTTGTATACAGGATCCCCGTGCTGCAGGACTATAGCAGCAAGACTCTCAACAACCCTAGGAATGGCATCTGGCGGATACCGCGGACCTGGCAGCCGCTTAGTTAAGCCCGTCACACGCAAGGAGTGAGTCTGGGACCAGTGGTTCTCCAAGCTGGAGTATATTTGTAAGTAAATAGAGAAAGGCACCGCGCTCACAGGACGATTCAAAGATAATAACGTGAAAGTGAAAGTCCTGCCTTTCACACATAAGCCCGATAGTCAAAGCGTGCAGGAGATGAAAATCTGCCACACGCTGTCAGTGCAGGACAGTGTCCGCCCCCCTCAGCTGTGCATCCAGGACGCTACCGGCCAGAGCTATCCTGGCTCTGCCCAGCTCTCTTCATTACTTGCACCCCAGTCAGCTAGTTCATTCACTTCATCCTCCCAGCTTCTCACCTGGTTTTCCAGCATTTCTGTGGATCATTCACTGTGATCAGCACAGCACCTTCATTCAGCAGAGCTAGGGTAAGTTTGTATAAGTCCTTTACCGTTCATCAGTGTATCTTGCTGTGGTAGATTTGTATCTCCTGCAGGCTTTGACTATCTGACTTATGTGTGAAAGGCAGGACTTTCACTTTCACTTTTACGTTATTATCTTTGAATCGTCCTGTGAGCACAGTGCCTTTCTCTATTTACTTATTTAACCCTTTTTTGGCAGAACAAGCACAGCTTCTGTCTAGGCACCAGCAGCCCTCCTTTTCTATTGGTAGCGCCGGTGTATATCTGTATACTGGAGTATATTTATGTTTTTCTTACTTTCTGTTAACCTGCTGTTTGCACCGTGACATTAAACCACTGAAACTGGACTTTAAGCACGTGTGTTGCCTCGTTACTGCAGCCCTGCCGTTACTTACCAGAGCGCAGAGCGAATCCCTACTATATATATATATATATATATATATAACTTTTTTTTCTCATATTGTACTGCATATTATACTTGTCAGGTCATGTTATATCCTACATATAATTTTACTTCTTCTGTTCGAATATTCATGTAGCAGTCTTTAATCCTTAGTATGTACTGTGATATATAGTCATTATCAATGGTGCCGCAAACGTTGACCCACTCTCCCTTGTTTTTAGTATGTCTTCCCCAATCAGTATGTTCTGTCATATGTTTTATTTTTTTATGTCCTGTTTGGTGTTCCTTTCCAATAAAATGTATATTTGTCACATGGAATGAAATGATGTTTCTTATATTTTTTTACATATCTTTTCTCAAATAGTTTTTTCTTTGAAATAACGTTATGTTGTCTACTTGAATGTGGTTTATATATTTACCTGGGTATGAATTTTTCTCCTTAAAAATCTTTTGGCTAAAATACCTTATTAATCAGGCCCAAATTAATGGGGGAGGGTTTGTTCTAAAATACAGGGTGGCTGACTAATTAAGAGTGCTCAATAATTTAGTTATTATTGGCCCTTTTGTAGTTTGAAAGTGTATGCAAGGCCAGAATTCACAGTTAACCTTGTAAATAATACATATTGCATTAATACCAACAAGTTCTGGTTTAAATGCACATTTTTGTATTCAAATGTCATTTAATGTGGGGCATAGTTTATAACTTGCATTAATTATACAAAGTTCCAGGGTTTCTTACATCTAACATGTCTAAAAAAGACATTTTGCATTTGTTTAATTTCTTTTTTGGTTCTGCAAGAGATAATTTGGGAATGTTAATTGCCACAGATTTTTCTTCTGAGCTGGTAATTTCTTTTGTTTGTTTTTACATTCATTATCACATCCTAGGTGATAACAGATGAAAAAAATGAAATCCCCAAAGGCCTCCCTTAAGAAAAAAGAGCAAGGAAAAGACTTTCAGATATACCAGTTCCTTAATGATTCTTGTTTTCAGTAGGTGAAGATGAAATTGGAAACAACATTTAACATAAATCACTGCTTAAATGGATAGTTGGCCAGAAAACTATAATTAGTCAATCACTGTGAGAAATGTTTAAAAGAAAAGAAATGTAGAAAAATATTCATTAGTGTAGTATAGCCACAAGATACTCCATCCTGGTAAAGCACATTAATGAATGATTCCCTTTGCTCTTTCATTTTACTTCTCTAGTAGCACAAAAGATGGAATGATTGCCATGTTTTATGTTTTGCAATTTAGCTGCTAAAGATCCTACAAAAAATCCAAAAAAAGAGACGCAAAGAAGCCCAAATAATAAAATGTAACAATCTTTATTGAAGAAATATATTAAAACATAATACTACAAAAGGATGAAAAAGGTGCAGAAATGCCTGTGCAGTGACAATCATCATATATGTTATTGACTTCTATTGGTCAATCAGAAATATGATGATTAAAATTGAACTGGATTAATAGGAGAGCTGAATAAATGGTGGAGATTATAAAAGTGCTAGTGCAGTAAAATGTGTTGTAGCAACCAAAAAGGTAAGTTATATAATTCAAAATTCCAATATGCAGATGTACAGGGGTTGGACAAAATAATGGGAACACCTGGAAACATCAACAAAAGTTAGTTTAATATGGTGTAGGTCCACCTTTTGCGGTGATTACAGCCTCAATTCTCCGAGGTATGGATTCATACAAGGCAAGGTGTGAATTGTTTCCAAAGGAATTTTAGCCCATTCTTCAGTTAAAACACCCTCCAGTTCTTTGAGCGACGATGGCGGCGGAAATCGATGTCTAACTTGAATCTCTAAAATCGACCATAAATGCTCAATAATGTTGAGGTCTGTGGATTGTGGGGGCCAGATGAGATGCTCAACTTCATTACAATGTTCCTCGTGCCATGCTTTAACGATTCTAGCTGTATGAATTGGTGCATTATCATCCTGAAAGATGACGTTCTCCTCCGGGAACAGTGCTTGAACCATAGGATGCACTTGGTCGCCCAAAATGCCTAAATAATCGCGGCTGTTAATTCTTCCATGAAGGGATATCATTGGCCCGGGGGATCTCCATGAAATAGCACCCCAGATCATCTCAGAACCTCCGCCATGTTTTACGGTTGGGAGAAGGCAGTCTGGATGGAATGCTTCTTTCGGCTGTCTCCAAACATACACTCGGCCAGAGGTCGGAAATAGGGTAAACGATGGTTCGTCTGAGAATATCATGTTTCCACTGCTCGAGGGACCAATTCTGGAGGTTTCTACACCACTCTAAATGCTTGGAAGCATTAGTCATTGAGAGCAGCGGTTTGCAAATTACAGCTCTTCCGTGGAATCCAGATTTGTGCAGCTCCCGATGAACAGTTTTCATGGAAACTGGGTTCTGTAGGTGTTCATTGAGCTCAGCAGTGATTTTCGGAGCCGTGGTCTTGCGATCCTCTCTCACAATTCGCTTTAGAGTCTGACGGTCTCTCTCAGTCAACTTCGACTTTCGGCCGGACCTGTGCTTTGGTGCGAACGTTTTTCCTTATTTTTCAAACGCAGTCATTAATTTGGAGACGGTACCTCTTGACACGCCAAGCATTCGGGCACTTTCTGTTACACTAGCGCCTGCCATACGAGCACCAACAATTTGGCCTCTTTGAATATCCGAGAGGTATGCCATTGGTATCAGGTTTTCATCAATCTTTCTACAACTCTGCAAAACAAATAGTTAATTTGCATACACATATCACATAACACAAATAATCAACTACAAAACATTACCATATGTCACGGTTTGCATGTTTATAACATGTTCAAAGATTATGATCCCAAAATGTTAGGTGTTTCCATTATTTTGTCGAACCCCTGTTTATAACACAAAGTACTGGTGCATTTGGGGTAAAAAGGCATAGATATAAGACAATGTTTAGTCAAAGAACAAAAATTGCAGCACTCACCAGTTGAACTGAAAAACTGTGTGTCTTTTTTTTCACATAAATTTCATCGACAGGTTTATGGACATGCAGGATGCTAGAGGAATGCTGGGGGAGGGAGGTGCCAGACAATGGCTGTTTCGCGATTACTTGCTTATACGGGTCCAGGGCCGTTTTTCAGTTCAATTGGTGAGTGCTGCATTTTTTCTTCTTCGACTATACATTGAATGATTCCTGTTTGTTCATGCAAGCACCTCCGTTTTTGACTGAACTGCATACCGCAATACTGCAGATAAATAGCTCCGTTAATGTGGTGATTTGTGTGCCCTAGTTTGCGGTTCATCTGCTTGCTTTTCTGGGACTAATAGAAATAAGACACTAGTGTCGAGTAAAGGTGTATGACTCTATACAAAAGGTTGATAACCATAAGGTTGCTAATTCATATACGCATGTGACATACCCTCAGGAAGAAGCCATAAAGAGAATTATTCTTCGGGGTCCACTTTCCTGTGCACCAATCCCACTAATGTAGTACCTTTAATGTTCTGTGACAATTTCTTGTGATTACTTCTTTGATTCTTGTTGGCATACTTATATGAATTAGCAACCTTTTGCAAATTTATCTACAGGTGTCATTACGATTTTGACTCCATGGGTGATTTCCACAAACAAGCATCAGTGTATGTTGCTAAGTGAAAATTGTAAACTGCCGTTGTAGAGACCAGTACAGTGTAGTGCACATACAGTACAGACCAAAAGTTTGGACACACCTCATTCAAAGAGCTTTCTTTATTTTCATGACTATGAAAATTGTAGATTCACTCTGAAGGCATCAAAACTATGAATTAACACATATGGAATTATATAATTTACAAAAAAGTGTGAAACAACTGAAAATATGTCTTATATTCTAGGTTCTTCAAAGTAACCACCTTTTGCTTTGATTACTGCTTTTCACACTCTTGGCATTCTCTTGATGAACTTCAAGAGGTAGTCACCGGAAATGGTCTTCCAACAGTCTTGAAGGAGTTCCCAGAGATGCTTAGAACTTGTTGGCCCTTTTGCCTTCACTCTGCGGTCCAGCTCACCCCAAACCATCTCGATTGGGTTCAGGTCTAGTGACTGTGGAGACCAGGTCATCTAGCATAGCACCCCATCACTCTCCTTGGTCAAATAGCTCTTACACAGCCTGGAGGTGTGTTTGGGGTCATTGTCCTGTTGAAAAATAAACGATGGTCCAACTAAATGCAAACCGGATGGAATAGCATGCCGCTTCAAGATGCTGTGGTAGCCATGCTGGTTCAGTATGCCTTCAATCTTGAATAAATCCCCAACAGTGTCACCAGCAAAGCACCCCCACACCATCACACCTCCTCCTCCATGCTTCTCAGTGGGAACCAGGCATGTAGAGTCCATCCGTTCACCTTTTCTGCGTCGCACAAAGACACGGTGGTTGGAACCAAAGATCTCAAATTTGGACTCATCAGACCAAAGCACAGATTTCCACTGGTCTAATGTCCATTCCTTGTGTTCTTTAGCCCAAACAAGTCTCTTCTGCTTGTTGCCTGTCCTTAGCAGTGGTTTCCTAGCAGTTATTTTACCATGAAGGCCTGCTGCACAAAGTCTCCTCTTAACAGTTGTTGTAGAGATGTGTCTGCTGCTAGAACTCTGTGTGGCATTGACCTGATCTCTAATCTGAGCCTCTGTTAACCTGCGATTTCTGAGGCTGGTGACTCGGATGAACTTATCCTTCGCAGCAGAGGTGACTATTGGTCTTCCTTTCCTGGTGCGGTCCTCATGTGAGCCAGTTTCTTTGTAGTGCTTCATAGTTTTTGCCACTGCACTTGGGGATACTTTCAAAGTTTTCCCAATTTTTCGGACTGACTGACCTTCATTTCTTAAAGTAATGATGGCCACTCGTTTTTCTTTACTTAGAATTTGTATTATGGCAAGAAAAAAGCAGTTAACAGTCTATTCAGTAGGACTATCAGCTGTGTATCCACCAGACTTCTGCACAACACAACTGATGGCCCCAACCCCATTTATAATGCAAGAAATCCCACTTGTTAAACCAGACAGGGCACACCTGTGAAGTGAAAACCATTTCCAATGACTACCTCTTGAAGCTCATCAAGTGTATGCCATGAGTGTGCAAAGCAGTAATCAAAGCAAAAGGTGGCTACTTTGAAGAACCTAGAATATAAGACATATTTTCAGTTGTTTCACACTTTTTTGTTAATTATCTAATTCCACATGTGTAAATTCATAGTTTTGATGTCTTCAGAGTGAATCTACAATTTTCATAGTCATGAAAATAAAGAAAACTCTTTGAATGAGAAGGTGTGTGAAAACTTTTGGTCTGTACTGTACATTGTGCCCATCTCATGCACCTGTAAATTAGATAGGCTCTCAAATGCCAAACATGTGGAATCTAACTATTGTTTAGGCACACTGGGGTTCAGAAGGGAGTGGGGCATTTGGATTTGGGATCACAGAATTTGTAAAATTTCTTTTGGGGTGATGGCCATTTTGTTTTTCCAGAGCCTTTGTGCTACCAGTAATGTGGAAGCCCCCTATATTTCTGCTAATGATAGAACTGAGTGGGGACTTGCTTTTTTTGGTGATTTAGTTGAAATTTTTATTAGGGACATTTTACATAACATTTTGGATCACATTTATCCTGTGACCTATGCTGAACAATTACATCATGGCTTCCCTTTAAATCTCAGAGTGATGTAATTCAGATGAAACTCCTGAGGGATTCATTCACTATAAGGAGCCAGCAGAGTTACTCTGGACTCTTTCTGGCCTCTGTTCAGAGTGCAGGATCAAAGTGAGCCGAGCCTTACTGTGTTCTTTGAGAGGCAGAATGATCAAATCAACAACAGATGAAAAATTGCTTTCATTTTTTACACCGTTCCTCGTTTGGTATCAGTGATTAGACGACTTTATTCTTCAGGTCAGTGTAATTACAGTGACACTAGATGCCGGGTTTTTATGTTTGACTGGGGTCACACACTAAAATACGCTTGATTTTTTTTTTCCAAAAACAAGTTTTGCATCATATTTTGAGAGCTATAATTTGTCCATATTTGTTTTGACGAAGGCATGTGATTGACTGTTTTTTGTGGGAGGAGTTGACATTTTTATTAGTACTGTTTTCAGGCTCATATCATTTTTTTGATGGCTTTTTATTCCGATTTTTGGGAGGAAGAATAAACAAAAACCAAATATTCTGGAATTGGGTTTTTTTTATGCCATTCCACGTATGGTAAAGTAAATAAATTGATTATTCTTCAGGTCAGTTTGATTACAGCGATGCCCCATTTACATCTTTATGTTTTGATCTTTTTACCCAATAAAAACTATTTTATAGAAAAGTTATTATTTTTTCATTGCTTCATTCTGACAGCTATAACTTTTTTACTTTTCAGCTGATGGAGCTGTATGGCAGCTTGTTTTTTGCGGGACAAGATGACATTTTTAGCAATACCATTTTTATTTACAGACGCTTTTTAGATCCTGTTTCACTTCACTTTTTGTTTGGCAATACAACGATAAAGGATCATCTTAGTACCTCTGACTTTTACAGTGTTCTCTAAAAGGGTTAACTAGTGAAATAATTTTTTAGTTCGGGTAATTCTGAATGTGGCAATATCAAATATGTGCACTTTTATTGTTTGCGTTTTTTTAACAATATTTATTTATAGGTATTATATATTTTTATTTTTTTATTATTTTGTGATTTTTTTTCACTTTTTTAAATTTTTTACTTATTCCCTCTATACGACTTTCACTTTCACTTGGGATGTGGTAATACTAATTGTCTATTTGGACTGGTAGACAATCCGCCACAGTCTGATCATGGTTATGAGGCATAGCAATGCAGGAGCACTTATCAGCGCAGCAGACACAAGTTAGCTAGATCATGCACTGCGTGTGATGTAACTAACTTGGCTAGTGCCTGGTGACCCATATGCTATGATGACAACTTTGAGTCACCATGACAACGATTGGACCCCCGCGATGATGTCATGGGGGTTGTGAGGCTGGGGACCTCTGGAAGTGAACCCTCAGGACCGCAACAACGAACCTCCCTCGGGCGAGCTTACCAGGTGGACCACCCCCTATACAGGGAGCGTTAGGGGCAGACCCAAGGGAGACTATCGCTGTGGAAGCTGATACCTGGGAACAACAGGGAGAGTATGCAGGCAGGAGGGTGCAGGCAACCAGATGGGAGATGGTGACGGCCACAGGGATGGCTGCAGAGACTGCGGGAACGGCGGTGGATGGCAGACGTGAATGGCAATGGCGGGCAGCAGGAACCAGTGCAGGACAAGACACAGAAGCAGGAAGACGGAGGCAGGAAAGGACTGGATCTAGGAGGGAACACAGGAAAGTCACAAACAGGGAAGTCAGCGGAGGCCACGGAGTGGTGCACAGTGCAGAGACAAGAAGAACACAGGAGCGCGTGGACCCGATACCTCAAATGATAGTCAGACAGAGAGCATAGGGTGAAGCTGCCTGATATAGAGCACGCTGGTGAACTTCTGGGTCAGAGTGCAGCAGTACCATGGGACCAGGAGATAGGACACCAGGTCTAGGGGGCGTATCTAGCTGAACGCCTGTGTGAAGGAGCAGGGGCAGGCGGCAGGAAGGATGATTGACAGGTGCCAGCTGAGGGGGTGGACCGAGAGGACCGGACGCGCCGGAGAGCCCCAGGCGGTGTGATGGCACAGGAGGCGACGGGGACCGAAGGCACCGCAAGCGGTGGAGCCGTGGCATCGGCAGATGGAGCGGCAGTGACAGGAGCCCAGGCAGAGGTAGCAGGGACAGCGGCAGTCGGGACAGTGGCCGCAGACGCAGCAGAGCGGACCAGAGCCAGGGAGGTGAGCGTGTCAGGCGCCGGGGAGGAGGTGAGCGTGACAAGGGTGCTGATCCAAGGACAGATAAGTATCAGGCAACCTGAACGTATGGATACATTTACAGTCATGCAAAATAAAAGGTTAAGTCAAGTGTAACTATTGTGTTTCATTAATCAGTAGTTCTCATGAAATAAGCAACTTTGTAATTTATCTTATGAAATGAATCTGCTTGTAACTCAGACAGGATTGATCAGTTATTTTCATAAATTTAATTCCGAGGTAAACTCCATATTCAGTTTAGACAGACTTTCCCATTACTGATAATTTTGAAAAACCTTGTGCGTTGTAGTACTGGCAGACAAGGTTGTGCATCTTGATCTTGGACTGGTGAGTTGTGCCATGGGCCCATTTGGCCACCATAGGGTAGAGGACTCTTGGTAGGCAGGGCTTTCCTCTGTTCATCATCAGATGTCTTGCATCTTTTATGGCTCCATCTTGGGTCCATTGGTCCTTTTCCTTGGATGCTCGTTTCTGGAGTGTGAAGAGTGTCTTCTCCCAGGGCTCCTTCTTTTCCTCTGTTTCCGAGTCCTTGAGAGAGAAAAGATAAGCAGCTTCTGTGTCAAGTGGTAGAAAAGCTGCTTCTTTTGCTGTGACATCAGCCAGTCTGTTGCCCACTGCTTCCTTTGAAGTCCCTCCAGGGTGTGCTTTTACTTTTAACACCGGGACTTTTTCTGGCATCAATAAAGACTCCATCAATTCTTGTATGGCTTTCTGATGTCTGACAGGTGTTCCATTGGAAGTGATGAAGTCTCTTGCCCTCCAGATTGGCCCATAGTCATGACAAACACCATGAGCGTAGCGTGAGTCAGAGTATATCATGGCTGTCCGCAGGGCAGACATCTTGCATGCTTCTGTCAAGGCTTGCAATTCTGCTTCCTGGGCAGAGACAGATGGGGGAATTGGTTGTGCTAGTAGCACAGTATCTTCTGTGACTACTGCCATACGCATGTGAAAGCGGCCTTCTTGGTCTGCATACCTTGATCCATCCACAAAGAGCGTCAATTGAGGATTTTCCAAAGACACATCAGTGACTGAGTCAAATCGGAAGGTTTCCTGTCTCATCAGGGCAAGACAATCATGCTGAGCCATTTCAGAGTCGACTACCTCTTCCACTGATATGTCAGAGATGTTGTATTCACCCTCCTCCCCCTAGGAGAGTAGCTGGGTTGAGGACAGCACACCTGGAGATGGTAACGTTGTCTGGAAGCAGAAGAGAGCATTGGAGACGTAAGTGGCGGGCAGCAGACAGGTGCTTTGGCTGTGTCTGAGCCAGGATGGCAGTAATGTCATGAGAAGCCATGATCTTCAGTTGGTGGCCCGGTATGACATCAGATGTCTTGTCGAGGAGTAGGTGGGTTGCAAACACGGCTCTCATGCAAGTTGGGGCTCCACAGCCCACTGGGTCCAGTCTGGCAGAGTAATACCCAAGAAGGCGTTGTCTACCTCCGTGGAGCTGCGTCAGGACTCCAGTTGCATGGCCTTGTTTCTCCACGATAAACAGGCAGAATAGTTTGTTGCAGTCCGGTAGTCCTAGGGCCGGAGAGGATGTGATGCCAGCCTTTAGCATGTACAATCCATCGATGGATTCTGTGGTCCGACTGAAGGGATCTTCCTTGAGGCAGTCATACAGTGGTTGCATGTGCAGAGAGGCATCAAGGATCCAGGGACGGCAGTAGGAGACAAGGCCAAGGAAGGTCTGCAGCTGTGGGGGCTTTGTTGGAGGGGTATGTTCTGCATGGCTGTTTTCCTGTCCTCGGTCAGGTGTTTGGTTGGGTGGGAAATGCAATGTCCCAAAAATGCAACTTTCTCCTTGCAGAACTGCAGTTTGTCTTTCGATGCCTTGCATCCATTATGCGCCAAGAACTGCAGTAAGGAGATGGATTCTATCTGAACTTCTGCCAGGGTGTCAGCACAGAGGAGGAGGTCATCCACATATTGTAGGAGAACGACAGTAGGATGTGTCATCTTCCAGGGGTCCAAGACCATCATCAAGGCTTGGGTGAACATAGGGCTATTTTGTGCCCTTTGAGGCATATTGCCGACCCTCATGTGTGAAAGCAAACAGATACTGGCAGTCAGAATGTAGGGCACACTGAAAAAGGCATTTGCTAGGTCAATCACCGTGAACCATTGGGAGATGGGTGGGATTGATGAAAGCAGTGTGTGTGGGTTGGGCACATTGGGTGTGTCCAGTACTGTGGCTTCATTGACAGCACGCAAATCATGTACAATGCGGAACTTAGGTTGTTCCTAAGGTGTCTTCTTCTTTACTGGAAACAGAGGAGTGTTGCAGGGTGACTTGGTGGGTGTGATGGCTCCATTTTCTATGTAGATTGTCAGTTGCTGTGTAATGGCGGCAGATTGTGAAATGGAGAGTGGATACTGCGGTTTGCTTGGTAGCAGAGCTCCTGGCTTCAGCTCTACTTTTACAGGCTGAACTTTGAGCCAGCCAATATCTTCTGGGCCTCGTGCCCACAATGAGTCTGGGATCAGTGCCATCAATTCAGCGTCCACTTAGTCTATGGGTGTGCCCTGGTTATTGAGCTGCAGAGGGAAGAGACCGCATACTTCTGCAGACTGCACCTCTGTAAATGGAGTTGTGAGACTGACAGTTCTGTCTTTGTGAAACAGAATGCTGGCTTGGAGTTTTGTCAGTAGATCTGATCCTAGTAGATTGATGGGTCAGGTGGCTGAGACTACTAATTAGGACAACATGTTTTGTGTTGGCTGGAGGCCTATATGGAGGGGTCTGGTCAATGGAGTGTACCGAGTATTTCCATCTACCCCTACACAAGGCACTACTTTATCCGTGAGACAGTGCGGGTCTGGTAAGTCAATGTTCCTGATTACACTTCTGGCTGCACCAGTATCCACCAGGAAATTGAGGGGTCTGCCCTCAACCTCTAACTGGATAGTAGGCGTTGGTCCACTTGGTTGTTTTGTGGAGTGTAAAAGTAATGGGGTATGTGGGGGATCCGGCTTGCCAATGTCCTATTGTGGATGGGGTCCAGGTGGTCCCTGGGTGGGCTGCTGTGGCTGTTCTGGCCCTCTCCTGAGTGGAGCTGACCTGCAGTTCCTTTTTAGGTGTCCTACTTTCCCACAGTTGAAGCAGGCACCCCTAGGTCTCTACTGTCTGGGGTTGCCCTGGGAAGGGTCCTGAGACAACAGAAGGGTAGTACGTGGTTTAGCTGGCTGAGTTAACTCTAACCCTTTTGCCACTGTATGTAGTACTTCTGATTCTAGCCTTCAATATATAAATACTACAGGAACAAGAAAAGCGCAATAGGGTCTTATCTGGGTTGAAAATGAAAGAAAATCACAGAAATTTACTCACCCTTTCCAGGAGAGAAATAGGCATGTAAGATCCGTAGTCAGCTTGCTGCACGTCCAAAGGTCAACTCGGTGACCGCCAGAGTATCAAACTTTTTGTGGAACTAGTTTATGGACTGTAGTGCGCTGCTTGACATAATACCGAATCCAAACTATGTTGAAAGATTGATCATTTATTTCCCATGCATATAGGTGTATGTCATCCCCTGAGGAAGAAGTAATATCTACTTCGAAACGCGTTGGTAAATAAATGATCAATCTTTCAACATAGTTTGGATTCGGTATTATGTCAAGCAGCGCACTACAGTCCATAAACTAGTTCCACAAAAAGTTTGATTCTAGCCTTCGGTACTCTGGCCTGGTGGTCTGCAGTTGTTTGCGTATTGGCTCTGGGAGACCCTGCACAAAGGCCGGCACCCAGATATGGTTGTGGGCTTTGTCCCGGAGATCAAATCCTAAATCAGTAAACATTTGGTTTAACCTGTGATAATATTTTTCCACAGACTCACCTTTTTCCTGCATGGTATCCTGCAGGGAAGTGGCTTGGTCTATTAGACGGTCTTTGGCCCAGAGCTGGAGCTTGTCTAGGAAGTTCTGCTCAGATTTTAAGGACTGATAGTACTCAGGCATCCCACTCATGGGTCTCAAGGCTGGTTCCATTACAGGCCAGAAGGAGTCAACTGCTTTACTTTCGGCTAATCCAATCAAATCTATCCAAGAAGCTGCATGTGTTTTATGTATCTGACTCATTTTCCTATAGAAAGGCATAGGATGCCCTTCTGGGTCTGGCAGACAGTTAACTAGAATGGCAGCTTCCTGGAGTTTCCAGCTCACATATCGGGTGCCACATCTGGAAGGAATTAAAATGTAATTGGTGGGAGTTATACGCCTAGTACGACGTGGGTTGAAACCATCTTTAGATTTGGACATATCTGGGGGACTGTCATCTATGTACAAGGGC